>NC_035447.2:67424104-67764611 GCF_002127325.2 Helianthus annuus
TGCTGCAAGAGAAAGAGTTTAGCTTTTAAAAGGCTTATCCTGAGGTCAGAAGAGTTTTTCAAGTCACCATCCGAGATTCACAAGAAGTATCCTCCCATCTGCCACATGTTCAAGTAAGTATCCTTACCAAAAGTAAGTTCTAGGCAAAAAAATATTAAATTAGTTAGGAGACTTATCTTGTTTTGATTGTGTAGGTGCTGGGAAATCCGCTAAGTCTGCAAATCTGCCTCCTTGTTTGGGATTGATGATCTTGCCAAGGTCACGTCTTCGAAGAAGAAGACTTCTGTTGCTAGTCCTTCTGCTTCAGCCCCTAAATTACCCATTAGGGGTAAGGAAAGAAGAGGAAAGTTTCTGAGGATCTTCAAGGATTTCCCCTGATTCGCCAGCAGTTTCTTGATTCTGTCAACGAGGTTAGGATCACTGCCCCTGTTGGTTATCTTGATGGTTTTTGAGGATCACCCGTGTCTGACGTTATATCCTGTTGTTTTTTGCAGAAACTTACTGAAATAGAATCTTATGTTAGCCACGTTGAAGATCAGGATCGCCAGATTGCCGACCTTCATCAAATGGGGTGTGCTGAAGGATCTCAAGATCACTGATCTTGAGAAGGAGATCCGGGCTGTTAAGGATGAGGCTGTCAAAGCATTGATCAAGTTCGATTATGAGAAGCATGACATTACTCAGGACGCTAAAGTCTCTGCCGCGATAGCTATGTACAAGATACAACTGCAGATGGCCACGGAGGCTCAGGATCCTTCCTTTGATAAGAGCACATGGGATATTGAAGGCTGGAAGGCAAGGCTAGCAGAGTTGGAGGATGATGATGATGTTGAGGATATCCCTATGCTTGAAGGTGGAGATGCCGGTAAGGATCAGGGGGAGGCAAGTGGAGCTGGTGGTGATGGTGCAGCGAAGGTTTGAGCTGCAAGATTGGGCAATGATGGAAACTTCTAGACATAGCCGGAGCCCAATTTTTAATTTTGATAGTAGTTTGTGGTGTTTGAAACAATTATGGTCTGTAATCTTCGAACAATAGTTTTTAGGGTTAAGGATCCTGGATCCTTTGAACAATAGGTAGGATTACAAAAGGTGGAGGGATCCTCTGTTTGGGGGATGAACCTTTGTGATCCTGCCGCTTTACTTTCCTGCACAATGCTAAGACCACATAGACAATGGACACCCTTTGCCAACCCATGTGGACGGGCCACGTTTTGCTGGTAGAAAATGTGGGTTGGTAATTTTGACAACTTTTTGAAAGGGTTAAAGATCCTTTTGTTAATAATAGAACTTTAATCTTTCTGGCTTATCTTGTGTTGTTATCCTTTGATTATCCTCTTATTCCTCAATTGCTATATTTGTTAAAATAACAAGAGTTGAAAAAGTGTTTAATAAACTTAGGATATGATCCTAGATCAAATATCCTCATATTGAAAATTCTCAAAGTGTTTTAGTTCAAGGATCATAGGTTCGGTTGTCAAAGTATAAGGGTTGGTTAGGATAGTATAATCAAAAATAGTCAAGGATCATACCTGAGGATCCACGTTAGGATCCTAACCTTTAATCAAGACAATCATAGATAAGACTTTGATAGTTAATAAGGATTAAGGACCCTTATATGTTTAGACTTCCAAAACCTGAAGAGTGAGATATAACTTGGGGCTAAGCCAATGTAAAAGATAAATTAGTAACTGGGGACATGCCCAAAGGATAACTGGGGATGATCCCGGAGGATCACTGGGGACAAGCCCGAAGGATAACTGGGGATGATCCCGGAGGATCACTGGGACACGCCCAAAGGATAACTGGGGACAAGCCCAAAGGATCGTATGTAAACTGGAGTATGGCCCTTACTGGCGACTATCCAACTTAGTGACATGAAAATGTCAAAACCTTAGCTAACGTGAAAACGTTAGAAACCTTAGGAACGGATGTATGGTACGTCTACCATTATACGTAGGATCCTAAATATAGCCAGTACGATGAGGTTGTCAGCCCCGAAAGTGGGTACTGGTCCCAAAGACGTGAACTATACCAGGATCATCGTGCGCTGCTGGCGGAAACTGGGGATAATCCCAAGGATAACTGGGGTTGGACCCAAGGATCTGTGGTGCTTTTGGAGATCTTTGACGATTTGCTGAAGATACCTGAACAGAGTAAGGATCACTGATATCTCCGGGATCCTTCAAGGATACTTCAATGTAAGGATCACATGCATGAAGGATCATGTTCACATGAAATATTTCTTTAAGTGAACAGCATTCCAGGCTCTTGGTAACAAGTTTCCTTCCATGGTTAGCAACCTGTATGCCCCCTTTCCTGCTTCAGCTTCAATCAAGTAGGGACCTTCCCATTTTGGTGCTAGCTTCCCGTCAGCAGGATTGATAGTATTTTGAAATGCTTTTCTCAACACCATATCTCCGACTTGGAACTTCCTTATCCTGACATTTTTGTTGTAGGTACCAGCCATTCTTTGTTGGTAGCTTGCCATCCTTATTCTAGCTAGATCCCTGATTTCCTCAATAGTATCCAAATCCTGAGCTAGGATTGCAGCATTTTCTTCAGGATCACGAGCGATTGTTCTAGCAGTTGGGATCACCATCTCTGTTGGGATCACTGCTTCTGCCCCAAATACTAAAGAGAAAGGTGTTTGACCAGTGGCATTCTTGGGAGTTGTTCTATCAGCCCATAGCACATAAGGTAACTCTTCTGCCCATTTCCCCTTCTTGGATCCTAGCTTCTTTTTCAGATTGTTGATGATGATCTTGTTGGATGATTCTGCTTGACCATTGGCTTGTGGATGAACTGGTGTTGATGTTATCATCTTGATTCCCCAACTGTCACAAAAGTTAGTGGTTCTGCTTCCAATGAATTGGGAGCCATTATCACATACAATTTCAGAGGGAATGCCAAATCTAGTTATAATGTTTCTTTTAATGAAGGATATGACTTCCTTTTCTCTGACTTGAGCGAAGGCTTCAGCTTCTATCCACTTGGAAAAATAGTCAGTCATGGCAAGCATAAATACTTTTCCACCAGGTGCTTTAGGGAGCTTGCCAACTATATCCATTCCCCATCTCATGAATGGCCAAGAGGATGGTATTGGGTGTAAAAATTCAGCTGGCTGATGGAGGATATTGCTATGCCTTTGGCAAGGATCACATTCTTAGCATACTCTACAGCATCCCTTTTCATGGTTGGCCAGTAGTATCCTGTTCTAAGGATCCTTGAGAATAATGCCCTGCCCCCAGTGTGGTTTCCGCAATCTCCTTCATGGAAATCTTCAACACTTCCTCGATTTCAGGATCCTCGATACATCTCAAATATGGTCCTGCAAGAGATCGCTTATATAATACATTATTCAAAGTTGTAAATTGAGATACCTTAATCCTGAAAGCTCTAGGATTTTCTCCCGTCGGAATCTCCCCATGTTGCAAGTATCTCATGATTGGTGAGATCCATGATCCTGAATAAGATTGGGCTTCTTCACTAGGGATCATTGCAGTATCCTCTTCTATTTCCATGGCCACCTGATTTTCAATAGCAGGAGCCAGGATATGGATGATAGGGATACTTATATCTTCTGGAATCTTCAAGGATGATCCTAGGTTGGCCAATGCATCAGCCCCTGTGTTCTCCTCCCTTGGTACCTGTGTCAAGCTGAAAGAAACAAAAGAGAGTGCCAATTCTTTGACTATCTCTAAATATTTGGTTAGTTTTTCACCTTTAACAGCATAGGATCCGTTAAAGTGATTAGTGATCAATAATGAGTCTACATATACTTTAAGATACTTTACCCCCATATCCTTAGCAATTTGTAAGCCAACAATTAAGGCTTCATATTCAGCCTCATTGTTAGTTGCTTGGAACTCACAGGCTATGGAGTGGGGTAGTATGTCCCCCTGTGGCGATTTTAGTAGGATCCCTAGCCCTGTGCCTTTGATATTTGAGGATCCGTCAGTGTGTAGTATCCAAGGATCCTTGGTCTCATCCAGCTGCTGGACCTCCAATTCTGCTTCTTTTTGTAGATCACTACTGAAATCAGCCACAAAGTCAGCTAGTGCTTGAGATTTAATAGCTGTTCTTGGTTCGTATCTTATATCATGGGCACTAAGCTTTACTGCCCACTTAGCCATTCTCCCTGACATATCTGGTTTCCTGAGGACATTCTTAATTGGAAAATTAGTTCTAACAACAATAGTATGGGTTTCAAAATAATGTCTTAACTTAGTCGATGCCATGATTAATGCAAGGATAAGTTTTTCGAGGTGTGAGTACCTGGATTCGGCATCAAGTAGACTTTTACTTACATAGTAGATAGGATATTGTGTACCTTCGTGATCCTTAACAAGGACAGCACTTACAGCGGTTGAGGATACCGCCAGATATAAGGATAACACATCTCCTTTTTCCGGTTTTGCTAATGCTGGTGCTGAGGACATATACTCTTTTAGGGCTTGTAAAGCATTCTCATGCTTCTCAGTCCATTCGAACTTCTTATTCTTCCTTAGGATATCGTAAAATTCTCTGCATTTCTCTGAGGATTTCGATATGAACCTGTTCAAAGCTGCTATCCTGCCTGTCAGTCTTTGAACATCCTTGGCATTGGCAGGAGATTTGATATTTATTAATGCTTTGATTTGTTCCGGGCTTGCTTCAATGCCCCTCTGGGTTACCATGTATCCTAAGAACTTTCCTGCCTTAACACCAAAATGGCATTTTGAAGGATTAAGTTTCATGTTGTAATTATCAAGGATATCGAATGCTTCTTCCAAGTCCCTTAGGTGATCCTCAGCTTTCTTTGACTTGACCACCATATCATCTATGTACACCTCCATAGTTTTTCCAATTTGATCTTTGAACATCATATTTACCAGCCTTTGATATGTTGCACCTGCATTTCTTAGTCCAAAAGGCATGGCAATATAACAATATAAACCGGTTGGGGTCATAAAGGCTGTATCCTCTTGGTCAGATGGTTCCATCTGGATTTGTTGGAACCCAGATGATGCATCCATAAAGGTCAACAGTTCATGCCCCGCTGTTGCATCCACCATGGAGTCAATGTGGGGTAATGGGAAAGGATCCTTGGGACATGCCTTGTTCAGATCAGTGAAGTCGACACATACCCTCCACTTTCCGTTTTTCTTTTGGACAACAACCACATTGGCTAACCATTTTGGATACTTTACCTCTCTGATCATACCTGCTCGAAGTAGTCTCTCTACTTCTTCTTGGATAATGGCATTCCTTTCTGGTGCAAACTTCCTCCTTTTTTGATGGATTGGTTTGATAGACCTGTCAATGCCAAGTTTGTGAGTAATAATATCCTTAGATATACCTGTCATATCTTCATGTTTCCAAGCAAAGGTAGATTTTCTTCTTTTGAGGAAGGATATCATGTCTTCTTTCATCTTGCCAAGGATCCCTGATCCGATATAGATTTTTGATTCAGGATCACTAGGATCCAAGAGGATTTCATCTACATCTTGTTCCCTTGCCTCCAAGACATTCCTTGGAGGATACTGTAATTGCTATTGCTCCCTTGGCTTCGAGGTTGGCTTCATAGATGAGGTATAACAATCCTTAGCCTCCTGCTGGTCACTATCGATCTTGATTATTCCCCATGGGCTAGGGAGCTTCACACATTGATGGTAGGTAGATGGGACTGCTTTCATATCATGTATCCAAGGCCTGCCAAGGATAACGTTGCAACAAGATAAACAGTCAATAACACAAAATTTTTGGTAATTATGTAATCCTTCCACGTAGATTGGGAGTTTGATGTCCCCCAGAGTTTTCTTCGTCTCCCCACTGAATCCTACAAGCACGGAGGATCTTGGTGTGATGTCTGATTCTGGGATTCCCATCTTCTTCAGGACATCAAGCTGGATAATGTTCACTGAGCTCCCTCCATCAATAAGGATCCTGCGGACAAAATGGTTAGAGATAAAGAGAGTGATAACTAAACTATCATGGTGAGGATCCTGAATGTTGATGCGATCATCCTCGTCAAATGTTATCATCTTCCCTTCTGAGACACTTGATGTTCTAATAGGCCTTTCTCCATTATCCATTTTTGATTCTTTTGCATGTCTTTTGGCCGCCGAGAAGGATGTACCACAGATGTCTGATCCTCCGGATATAAAGTTGATCACTTGTGCATTTGCCGGAGGTGCTGGAGCTTTTCGGGGATCCTTTCAGGATCCTGGGTCCTTTGCTTTTTTCTCCCCAATAATTCTTTTAGATGCCCCTTGCTTAGCAGGTATCCAATTTCTTTTCTTAAGGCTATGCAATCTTCAGTTAGATGCCCGAAATCCTCATGGTATGCACACCATTTGGACTTGTCTTTAGTCCCGGATGGTTTATCATTCTTCCTGGGCCACCTAGCTTTTTCACCTAGATTCTGCATTGCAAGGATTAGTTCATGATTATCAACGGAAAAACAATATTCTGAGATTGGAGGATATCCTTCATCATCCTCTTCTTGGTCAACAGCATGCACATTCTTGTTCTCATTTCTATGGTAGGATTTGAACTTGTTGCTCTTGAAGGAGGATCCTTGCTTATCTTGTTTTGAGGATCCTACTTGTCTCTCCTGGATCCTCTTGTCATCCTCTAGCCGGATAAACCTGAGTGCTCGAGTTCTTACTTCATCTAAATTCCTGCATGGTGTCATAACAAGATCATCATAGAATAATGAATCCTTAAGCAGTCCCATTTTGAAGGCTTCAACAGCCGTAGCCATATCCAAGTTGGGAATGTCCAAGGATTCTTTACTAAATTTAGTTATATAATCCCTTAATGATTCATTATGATTTTGAGTTATCCTGTACAAATCACTAGTTAATTTTTCAAATTTTCTACTACAAGAGAATTGGTTATTGAATAAATTAACTAAATTGGCAAATGAAGTAATAGAGTAAGGGGGAAGACTTAGCAGCCACTTAAGAGCTGATCCAGTAAGAGTGGATCCAAATCCTTTACATAGGCATGCTTCCTTCAATTTTTCTGGGATAGGATTGATCTCCATCCTCTCCCTGTATTGTGCTATATGCTCCTCTGGATCCGTTGTGCCATCATACAACTTCATGGTAGGGATATGGAACCTTTTGGGTACCTCTGCATCACAAATTGGTGGTGCAAAACGGGATACCTTGTGGCTTCCATCCGCAATCTCTGGGATAGGCTTGACTACCCCTGGAACACTTGAGATCATATCTTTTAGCTTCTGCAACTCCCTGGCCATAGCATGATTGGTACCTGTATCCTGCATGAATCCATGGTTAGTGGTAGGATAATTGTTTAAAGTGTTACCTCCCATTGGGTTCAAGTTAGGGAATCCATATTGCTGGGGTTCTGGAACAACGGAGGGACCAGTGGAAGCAATGGTCTGCATTGGAATGAAGTCTCCTTGATGGACATCTAGACTTCCTGTTTGCAGATTTTTTAGGGATCCTGGTATCTGGAAGGATCCTGGTGTCTGGGATGATCCTGGAACGAAGGAGGATCCTTGAACCTGGGATGATCCTGTAACAAAGGAGGATCCTTGAACCTGGGATGATCCTGGAACAAAGGAGGATCCTTGGCCCTGGAATGATCCTGGAATAAAGTAGGATCCTTGAAACTGCTGTGTCTCCGGATAGGCTCCCAAATTCCTGAAGGATCCCATGTACTGAGGATAGGATCCTACAGGCTGAAAATGTGAGCCTGACGTCTGAGTCATTGCTGCCGAGTTGAGATGTGATCCTCTTGACTCCCCTATGATTTGCACGTCCGGGATCCCTGATGGCTGGGAAGTGATCATTGGAGTATCAAAACTCAAGGATTTGGGCATCAGTGGAGAATGATCCTCTGCCGCTTTCTTTTGTCTTTTGAGATCTCCAATTTCTATGAGGATCCTTTCGTTAGTTTCATCTTGCCGCTGCATACGATCCTTCATCTGCAAAATTAAAGCAAATACATCACTAGTACTGGGAATAGAAGAATTCATAGCAGAAGAAGATAGAGGTTTAGAGAAAGTGGGAGTTGATCTCTTCTCAGTATTTTTCTGAGATCCTGCCGGTGGAGGAGGCAAGGTGATCTCTGATGAGGTGACTGCAGACATCGCCGTGGACGTGTTCTTCAATGATGAAGCCATGTAACTCTTTCAAATGATTTCGAACAAAAGATTTTTCTTATGAATGAAGCACCAATTGCCCCACGGTGGGCGCCAAACTGTTTTGGTCAAAAAACACACAAGGATAATGTAACCAAACTTTATGAAAACGGGGTATGATGCTTGGTTAATTATGAAAGTAAAGGATCACTTCTGTGATAAAGATGTAAAGACACAATGATTTATACGAGGAAAAAGCCCTTGATCAATGAATGATCTCCGGCATAAAAAACCTCGGGTGATGGCAACTACCGATCACCAACTTCAATATAACAAAAATATGATTACAACTTTGGATGATAATGAGCTGAGTACGAGGATCACTATTGCTTTTTGTGTCTAAGTGTGTGAGAGTTGCGTTGTATGTCGTGTGTCATGTGTTCTTCCGAATGAGGAAGAGGGGTATTTATACAAGTGTAGGTGACTTATTTTAGGTAAAATGACTAATTATCAGCTCATTACCCCTTTAGAAATAAAGACAATCTAGCCTAAATTGCTGCCCATGAATCAAGCCATGTTTCCATATCCTGTGCAACGTCTTTCTTCAATTAAGCTCTTGCCATAATTGTGAAGACGCGTCCCTGGATCATGATGCCTAGAGCATATCCTGCTAGATATTCCTGCAAAAATAACATTGCATTAAGCGAAGATGATCGTTAGTATGAGGATCCTATAATGTCCCATGATCCTGATCCTGAAGTCCTCCTGAGGATCGCTGTCTGCCAAAGAAACAAGGATCACTGGTTAGGATCACGTGTAAGGATCACCTATAATAAAAATCCAGCCCTAACAGGTATGATCAGAGAGGTAAAATATCCAAAATGGTTAGCCAATGTGGTCGTTGTCCAAAAGAAAAATGGAAAGTGGAGGGTATGTGTCGATTTCACTGATTTGAATAAGGCATGTCCCAAGGATCCTTTCCCATTACCCCACATTGACTCCATGGTGGATGCAACGGCGGGGCATGAACTGTTGACCTTTATGGATGCATCATCTGGATTCCAACAAATTCAGATGGAACCATCTGACCAAGAGGATACAGCCTTTATGACCCCAACCGGTTTATATTGTTATATTGCCATGCCTTTTGGACTAAGAAATGCAGGTGCAACATATCAAAGGCTGGTGAATATGATGTTCAAAGATCAAATTGGAAAAACTATGGAGGTGTACATAGATGACATGGTGGTCAAGTCAAAGAAAGCTGAGGATCACCTAAGGGATTTAGAAGAAGCATTCGATATCCTTGATAGTTACAACATGAAACTTAATCCTTCGAAATGCCATTTTGGTGTTAAGGCAGGAAAGTTCTTAGGATACATGGTAACCCAGAGGGGCATCGAAGCAAGCCCGGAACAAATCAAAGCATTAGTAAATATCAAATCTCCTGCCAATGCCAAGGATGTTCAAAGACTGACAGGCAGGATAGCAGCTTTGAACAGGTTCATATCGAAATCCTCAGAAAAATGCAAAGAATTCTACGATATCCTAAGGAAGAATAAGAAGTTTGAATGGACTGAGAAGCATGAGAACGCTTTACAAGCCCTTAAAGAATATATGTCCTCAGCACCAGCATTAGCAAAACCGGAAAAAGGAGATGTGTTATCCTTATACCTGGCGGTATCCTCAACCGCTGTAAGTGCTGTCCTTGTCAAGGATCACGAAGGTACACAATATCCTATCTACTATGTAAGTAAAAGTCTACTTGATGCCGAATCCAGGTACTCACACCTCGAAAAACTTATTCTTGCATTAATCATGGCATCCACTAAGTTAAGGCATTATTTTGAAACCCATACTATTGTTGTTAAAACTAATTTTCCAATTAAGAATGTCCTCAGGAAACCGGAGATGTCAGGGAGAATGGCTAAGTGGGCAGTGAAGCTTAGCGCCCATGATATAAGATATGAACCAAGAACAGCCATTAAATCACAAGCCTTAGCCGACTTTGTGGCTGATTTCAGTAGTGATCTACAAAAAGAAGCAGAATTGGAGGTCCAGCAGCTGGATGAAACCAAGGATCCTTGGATATTACACACTGACGGATCCTCAAATGTCAAGGGCACAGGGCTCGGGATCCTACTAAAATCGCCACAGGGGGACATAATACCCCACTCCATAGCCTGTGAGTTCCAAGCAACTAACAATGAGGCTGAGTATGAAGCCTTGATTGCTGGCTTGCAAATTGCTAAGGATATGGGGGTAAAATATCTTAAAGTATATGTAGACTCATTATTGATCACCAATCACTTTAACGGATCCTATGCTGTTAAAGGTGAAAAACTAACCAAATATTTAGAGATAGTCAAAAAATTGGCACTCTCTTTTGTTTCTTTCAGCTTAACACAGGTACCGAGGGAGGATAACACGGAAGCTGATGCATTGGCCAACTTAGGATCATCCTTAAAAATTCCAGAAGACATAAGTATCCCTATCATCCATATCCTAGCTCCTGCTATTGAAAATCAAGTGGCCATGGAAATAGAAGAGGATACTGCAATAATCCCTAGTGAAGAAGCTCAATCTTATTCAGGATCATGGGTCTCACCAATCATGAAATACTTGCAAAACGGAGAGATTCCAATGGGAGAAAATCCTAGAGCTTTCCGGATCAAGGTATCTCAGTTTACAATCTTAAATAATGTGCTATATAAACGATCCCTTGCAGGACCATACTTAAGATGTATTGAGGATCCTGAAATTGAAGAAGTGTTGAGAGACTTCCATGAAGGAGATTGTGGAAACCACACTGGGGGCAGGGCATTATTCTCAAGGATCCTTAGAACAGGATACTACTGGCCAACCATGAAAAGGGATGCTGTAGAATATGCTAAGAAGTGTGATCCTTGCCAAAGACATAGCAATATCCTCCATCAGCCAGCTGAATTTTACACCCAATACCATCCTCTTGGCCATTCATGAGATGGGGAATGGATATAGTTGGCAAGCTTCCTAAAGCACCTGGTGGAAAAGTATTTATGCTAGCCATGACTGACTATTTTTCTAAGTGGATAGAAGCTGAAGCCTTCGCCCAAGTCAGAGAAAAGGAAGTCATATCCTTCATTAAAAGAAACATTATAACTAGATTTGGCATTCCCTCTGAAATTGTATGTGATAATGGCTCCCAATTCATTGGAAGCAGAACCACTAACTTTTGTGACAGTTGGGGAATCAAGATGATAACATCAACACCAGTTCATCCACAAGCCAATGGTCAAGCAGAATCATCCAACAAGATCATCATCAACAATCTGAAGAAGAAGCTAGGATCCAAGAAGGGGAAATGGGCAGAGGAGTTACCTTATGTGCTATGGGCTGATAGAACAACTCCCAAGAATGCCACTGGTCAAACACCTTTCTCTTTAGTATTTGGGGCAGAAGCAGTGATCCCAACAGAAATGGTGATCCCAACTGCTAGAACAAGTACTCGTGATCCTGAAGAAAATGCTATAATTCTAGCTCAGGATTTGGACACTATTGAAGAAATCAGGGATCTAGCTAGGATAAGGATGGCAAGCTACCAACAAAGAATGGCTGGTGCCTACAACAAAAATGTCAGATTAAGGAAATTCCAAGTCGGAGATATGGTGTTGAGAAAAGCATTTCAAAATACTATCAATCCTGCTGACGGAAAGTTAGCACCAAAATGGGAAGGTCCCTACTTGATTGAAGCTGAAGCAGGAAAGGGGGCATACAGGTTGCTAACCATGGAAGGAAACTTGTTGCCAAGAGCCTGGAATGCTGTTCACTTAAAGAAATATTTCATGTGAACATGATCCTCCGTGCACGTGATCCTTACATTGAAGTATCCTTAAAGGATCCCAGTGATATCAGTGATCCTTACTCTGGTAATATGCTTATCCTAGAAACTATTGCGTTTTCTTACTTTTTACCTAAGGATAAGGATCATGTATCCTTCATCCTCTACTCACGAAACATTTGAGTTATGATAAGTTCAGGTATCTTCAGCATATCGTCAAAGATCTTCAAAAGCACCGCAGATCCTTGGGTCCAACCCCAGTTATCCTTGGGATTATCCCCAGTTTCCGCCAGCAGCGCACGACGATCCTGATATAGTTCACGTCTTTGGGACCAGTACCCACTTCCGGGGCTGACAACCTCATCGTACTGGCTATATTTAGGATCCTACGTATAATGGTAGACGTACCATACATCCGTTCCTAAGGTTTCTAACGTTTTCACGTTAGCTAAGGTTTTGACATTTTCATGTCACTAAGTTTGGATAGTCGCCAGAAAGGGCCATACTCCAGTTTACATACGATCCTTTGGGCTTGTCCCCAGTTATCCTTTGGGCTTGTCCCCAGTGATCCTCCGGGATCATCCTCAGTTATCCTTTGGGCTTGTCCCCAGTGATCCTCCGGGATCATCCTCAGTTATCCTTTGGGCATGCCCCCAGCTACTAATTTATCTCTTACATTGGCTTAGTCCCAAGATATGTTCCATTTTTCAGGTTCTCGAAGTTAAACACATAAGGATCCTTAATCCTTATTATCCATCAAAATTTTATCTACGATTGTCTCGATTGAAGGTTAGGATCCTAACTTGGATCCTCAGGTATGATCCTTGACTATTTTGATTATACTCGTTATCCTAACCGACCCTTATACTTTGACAACCAAACCTATGATCCTTGAACTAAAGTACTTTGAGAATTTTCAATGTCAGGATATTTTGATCTAGGATCATATCCTAAATTTATTAAACATATTTTTCAACTCTTGATAAATATACTACAAAGACAATTGAGAAATAAGAAGATAATCAAAGGATAATAACACGAGATAAGCTAGAAAGATTAAAGTTATATTATTAAACAAAAGGATCTTTAACCCTTTCAAAAAGTTGTCAAAATTGCCAACCCACATTTCTACCAGCAAAACGTGGCCCGTCCACATGGGTTGGCAAAGGGTGTCCATTGTCTATGCGGTCTTAGCATTGTGCAGGAAATTAAAAGCGGCAGGATCACAAAGGCTTCATCCCCCAAACAAAGGATCCTTCCACCTTTGGCAATCCTACCTATTGTTCAAAGGATCCAGGATCCCTAACCCTAAAAACTATTGTCCAAATTACAAACCATGATTGTTTCAAACATCAACTACCACAAACCACTACCAAACCTAAAAAATTGGGCCCCGGCCTAGTCAACAATATCCATCATCGCCCAATCATGCAGCCTACACCTTCGCTGCTCCGTCACCACCAGCATCTCCACCCTGATCCTTTTCAGCATCACCGCCTTCCAGCATGGGGATATCCTCAGCCTCATCCTCGTCCTCCAGGTCCGCCAGCCTTGCCTTCCAACCTTCAACGTCCCACGAGCTTTTGTCAAAGGTAGGATCCTGAGCCTCTTCAGCCATCTGAAGTTGTATCTTGTACATAGCAATTGCCGCGGAGACCTTGGCATCTTGGGTGATCTCCTGCTTCTCGTTATCCATATCGGTCAACCTCTGAGCAGCCTCATCCTTCGTGGCCCAGAGTTCCTTCTCAAGATCTGCTATCTTGAGATCCTTAAGCACGCCCATTTGTTGAAGGTCGGCAATCTGGCTCTCTTGATCCTCAACATGGCCAAGATAGGTCTCGATCTCGGCAAGTTTCTGCAAAGAGGGAAATAAGGTAAGTTCGGAACCGGATGATCCTCAAAGAAACAGGATACACAAACAGGATATTCGAAACGGATGACCAACAGGGGCAGTGATCCTTACCTCATTCACGTAGTCAAGGAATTGCTGACGGAGGAGGGGAAATCCTTGGAGATCTTCAGAGGTTTTCCTCTTTTTTCCCTTGCCCCGGATAGATGCCTTGGGGGCTGAAACTGAAGGACTGGCAGCAGGAGCCTTCTTCCTCGAAGACTTGACGTTGGTGAGATCATCTATCCCAAATTTAGAAGCAGATTTGACAGACCTGGCAGACTTTCCAGTACCTACACAATCAAAAAACAAGATAAGTTGCTTTATTAATCAAACAATCCTACATATAGTTTATTTTCTATAAGGATACTTACTTGACATAGTGGCAGATGCAGAGGATACTTCTTGAGAATCTTGGACGGTGACTTGGAAACTTCTAACTTCAGGATTAAGCTTTTTAAAAGCTAGGACTCTCTCTTTTGCAGCAGGGCTTAATTTCAGATGAGCAATGGATATAGCTGCACAAGAAATAAAAAGAGATATTAGTGATCCTCATTATATGAGACAGGGCTGATAGTGATCCTTAGAGGATCCTCTATCCTACCATGAGTGGCCCATTCCTTGGGCAGATCCTTCCCATCTGGGATGGAATCCCTCCTAACAAAGAAAAAGCGACGCTTCCAGTTTGTATCATTCTTAGTGACCTTGAAGACAGGATGATCCTCCCCGGCTTTCCGTTTCAACAAATACCGGTGAGAACCAAATGTGGTGAGATCATACAAATCGGCCAACTCCGCCATTCCCAGATCAATCCCTTCCTGCTCGATGATCCTCTCGAAGGTATACAGAACCCTCCAGATCATCGGCATAGCTTGGATGTAAGAAATGCCGGTTAAGGAAAAGAAAGACTGGGTAAAGTCTGGAAAAGGATATGAAAACCCTATCGTGAACGGAGTAGCAGGGAAAGCCACCCAAACATCTGAAACAAAGTCGCTCAAAGCTGTAGGAACAAAGGATTTGAAAACAGTATTCGCTGGAAAGCAATGACGAATTCTGTCTACGTGAGCGTCAGTAAAGCAACATCGCTCCGTAGGGGAATCCTTGATAATCCCCTGGCCTTTTAGGGGACTATCCTTCTTGGAATCCTTGTGTGGGGAATTCCGGAGCAACATATTTGTGACGGAACAGAAACAGAGACGGAGCAGAAAAAACAGAGCAAAGAGTAGGAAGAAAGGAAAGAGAGAAGAAGAGGATACCTGATCAGTCTTCGGTAGCGATTATAAAGGGAAGATATCTCGAATTTAAATGCAGAGTGATCCTAACCCTATCTCCTATTTATAATCATGATTTGCAGGGATTGTCACATCTATGACGTAATGATCGCAACGGCTAGTTATTCGGAGTTGCCCGTTGGAGATAAGATCAAAACAAAATATAACTCGTCAATTTACAATAAACTCCTTATATTTTGGGGGCAATTGTTAGGGCTGGATTTTTATTATAGGTGATCCTTACACGTGATCCTAACCAGTGATCCTTGTTTCTTTGGCAGATAGTGATCCTCAGCAGGACTTCAGGATCAGGATCATGGGACATTATAGGATCCTCATACTAACGATCATCTTCGCTTAATGCAATGTTATTTTTGCAGGAATATCTAGCAGGATACGCTCTAAGCATCATGATCAAGGGACGCGTCTTCACAATTATGGCAAGAGCTTAATCGGAGATAGACGTTGCACAGGATATGGAAACATGGCTTGATTTATGGGCGGCAATTTAGGCTAGATTGTCTTTTATTTCCAAAGGGGTAATGAGCTGATAATTAGTCCTTTTACCTAAAATAGGTCACCTACACTTGTATAAATACCACTCTCCATCATTTGGAAGGGGACACACGACATACAACGCAACTCTCACACACTTAGACACTCGAAACAATAGTGATCCTTGTACTCAGCTCATTATCATCCAAAGTTGTAACTATATTTTTCTTATATTGAAGTTGGTGATCGGTAGTTGCCATCACCCGAGGTTTTTTATGCCGGAGATCATACATTGATCAAGGGCTTTTTCCTCGTATAAATCATTGTGTCTTTGCATCTTTATCACAGAAGTGATCCTTTACTTTCATAATTAACCAAGCATCATACCCCGTTTACATAAAGTTTGGTTACATTATCCTTGTGTGATTTTTGACCAAAACACTAACCATATTTCTTTTGAGAATAGAATGAAAGTGCAAGTATGCTATTGTTGGCCTTTTGACGTTTTGACACCGGGATGCAAAGATTGAATTTGGATAGATATTCGAATGGATTAATATACGTTGAAAGAATGCGACGTGGTCGTTTAATTATATAACTTTAGATTATGTATAATGTCATCAAGTACTAATGAAGTGAATGTATGTAATGACTGCGGGTTACACAGAATCACAGATCATCGTCTTGGAATGTAAGCGGTTGAAGATCGAGTCATAACCCCGATTATACGGGAGCAAGTGGTCTTGTAGTTAGTAATGTATTTCACATTCTATTTCTTAAATGAGAACGAAGAATGTAAATATTACTTAAGAGTCATTTAAAAAGGGATTTTCAAGTATGTTAGAACAGTAATAAGAAAGAAATTTTATGGTTTGTACTTCTGCTGCGTCTTTTTGGTTAAAACGTGTTAGGGTCTTACAAGTTGGTATCAAAGCCCTGGTTTGAGTAAAACCAAGTACAAAGAAGTAAGTACTTGAACTCAAACACATGTGCTCTTATGACTAAGGACCCGTACAATCCGAGACTCGATCACGACCTGAAGGTAGAAGTGAATGAAAATATGTGTATGTACATTTATATGGAGAAACGAACGATGTTATATGTGTAAGATTAATCGATTAAATTGGTTGAATTATAGTGCTTGGAGGTGAGTTGAACACCTGAAGATGATAAGCTAGGCAAAAGACATTGTTCGGGATGAGTTTTAGCTTGGAAGTATGGGAAATTAGGAAGAATGAAGTTCGGGATGCAGTTTAGGACCGACACCAAGTCATGTAGTATGATAAATGAACCCCATGCATACAATTTCAATATGTGAGTACCGGTGTTGGGAGAGTCTCCCGAGGGAGGGCTAATGTTAAACGATAGACGTTGATATTGCCTTGACAAGATCTTATTGATGATGCACGAACGGAAACCCACTCCTCCGGGTATAAGGTGATGATTACATGAAGGCACGAGTCTAGTATATGGATTGCACACCTGGCCAGTGCGTAAGAAGCATATGACACTCGTGAGACCATAATAACCGCCACAGGTATATTCGGTGGAATTGGATAGTATGTGGACGTGTAGGTGAAAGAAATTGTGGGACTATCAAAAGTATGATGGTATTTTATAAGAATGAAAATGTTTGAATCCGTAAGTAAGTACGTATCAAACAAGTAAGGATGAATGATAAGAATCAAAATGTTTGAATCCGTAAGTAAGTACGGATCAAACAAGTAAGGATGAATGATAAGAGTGAAAATGTTTGAATTCGTAAGTAAGTACGGATCAAATAAGTAAGGATACATGATAAGAATGAAAATGTTTGAATCAGTAAGTACGGATCAAACCAGTAAATATTCTTTAAAGCGGATAATATTCAAGTTATGTTTTAAATTTGCATATATATATGTGTGTGTGTGTGTGTGTGCAATAGCACAAATTTGAGTCTAAAATTATTCTTGTTCTGACTTTCAAAGTCAAACATCCTATACTATGTCATGCTCAAACTACCATTCTTCCTATGTTGAAAATATTATTCAACGTGAACTTCTTTGTAGCAGACATAATTTAAACATGTTACTAACCTTTTCCAATTGCGCAAACTAACGATTCGCAAACCGGATCGGCCTGCTCCTTCTCGATTCCATACAATATCTGGGTTGATTTCATTCATCCATGTAATAATTTCTCGCTCGCGAGCATCCTTTCACCAACTCTATTAGTTTCATCGCTTCAAACATTCTACCATTCCCATTTACAAAAGTAACGCTTAGTATATTTCTTTCGAATATTCATTCTGTTTGGTGTTTATTCACCAAAAATTCTTGTCTAAATTTCCCAATTGCATGCTATAATACATTACACATTTTTTGCAATTACATAAGTCATTCATCCGGGTCCTAGCCCGTCATTCATTCTGACACTCATGAGTCGACCACCTAAATGCCTATCTTGTAATTTATTTAATACTTCTTTCTTTCAGCTAAACTTTTCTTGCTACTACAATAGCTTTCATCGGTTATACTTAATGAATCAAATACTTCATGAAATTTTACTATTACTTGCTTAATAATTATCAACTTAACTTCGTTTGACTTTTCAAAGCCCAACTATAAATACATTCTTATCTATGTTTTATCAATTACCCAACCGACCCGTTAGGAGGCGTTTCGCATTCTAGCTCATGACTTCTACTTTACTTTTTTTTATCAAAATTTTCATTATATCTTCAAACACAACTTCCTTTATGGTGGGTTATTTTAGGAAAACCTTTATATTCCAATTTTACCCTCCGGTAAGACATTAGACCAAAATGACCCGTTAAGTAACATAAATCAATTTAGTTCGTTTCCGCATAATGGACATGCTCTTGGCTCGAATGACCGTCTACCCAAAATGCTAAATGCATTTCACTTGGGTTAATCTATTACCCAAATCTGATACATCCCTCTCTAGTCGAGCCATAAGCTCCTACCGAAAGCATAACCTTTTATACATACCTGGCACAAGTTAAAACCATTGACACGTTATCCATACCTTGCGATGGTTATTTCTTTCCAATTTGTGGCAATGGATGCCCATACATTATGCTTACCTATAAGCATGAAACTTGACGAAACAAAACATTAAATACCGGGTTCAAATGGTGATCACCATTTAACCTGCATGACTCATTTGTCCTTTTAACCATTCTTGCATACAAACATATTTGCATATTGGCTTTATAGAAATTTGCATACAAACATATTTGCATATCTCCCTGAGTGCTTCTTTTGCAATACTTGCAGTTGGGTGAAGAGGAAGAACATAGTCCTTTTCCACAATAGGAATTACCATAACGTAATTCTTGGGTAATCTTTTGAGCTAGGTTCTTTTTCTGGTTTTCCTCTTGTGTACACACTAATTCATCAGTTAGAGTGTTGGCAAGTTCTACTGCTTCTTCTATGGTTTGTGGTCTAGTTGTCTTGACTACATGTCGGATCTCACTGATTAATCCCCAGACGTAACGGGAGATTAATATTGGTTCTGGTGAGGCCAAGGTTGGTCCTGTCCTAGCATATTCAAAGAATATGGTAGTATATCCCTGCAATCTACTCCAATCATTTTATGATATAAGAACTTATTGGCAATTTGTTCTTTTTCATTAGGAGGACAGAATTTCCTTTCAACTATTTCCTTAAAGTTGTTCCATTCCATGTTGTAAACCCTGTCACTTCCTCTAGACTGGAGAATAGTATTCCACCACTCTAAGGCTGCATTCTTAAAAAGATTAGAAGCAAACATGTCTTATCTTCATCTGCACATTTAGTTATTTTAAGACTGCTTCTGTCTTTTCTATCCAGCGCAAGGCTGAAATGGCTCCATTGCCTGAGAATTCTATTGGTTTGCAGGCCAAGTATTATTTATAAGAACAACCATATGAAATGGTCCTTCTTCTTTTTGGAATTGGAGCTTGGATAAGTGTTCTGTGATTTCCGTTCACGTTGTGACTTGGTTAAGTGGTTTCACGTTTACTGCCTATTACAGAATTATTTTCTGCCTTTTTAATAGTGTCGATAATATATGGCATAGCATCTATGATTCCTTGGGCTACTATGTGTTCAATAGCACTTTTATCCACTGGATTTCGTTACTATCGTTATTCTGGATTTCCTGATTTACTTCGTTCGACATCTGAATTGTAAACATTTATCAGGTATTAATATCACAAAATTTAAACAAACAAATGCTCAAACACATTTAACCAAAAACGTCGATCATTGCGACTTACTCTTTTCATATTCATATACGCATCTATTACAACTATAACTGGAAATTTAAACACTAGTAATCATGCATTGATGTATATATAGGTGATATATATTAATTTATATCTACTTTGGTTGATTTTTTTAACAAAGTACAAAATACACACACACACGTATATATATATTAGGTGTTGGTCTTTCTAGTACTGCATTTCACGCTCGTCATACTTTAAGACGAGTTTTTCTCCTATTAGGCGAATTCGATTTCCCTCCTCAACTAACTCTTCACAATACTGGCGAAGTTCTTCCGCATTCTCTTGATTCATTGGTGGTAGTGGGGCTGGCACTGGTTCAGGGTAACGTGGTATTGGTTCTCCATAAGGGTATGGGTTATTCAATATTTCCATAATGGACCGGTTGTCGTCCCACCACAGATCATATTCTAAATGGTTTGGCGCGGGAATTCTAGGTATCTCGTTTGGATCAAAGGCTGGGATTTGTAGCTGGTTCTCTTGGTTTTGTTCTAGTTCCATGGGTTGGTCAGGAAATAATGGTAGAAGTTGTGGGTTTGCTAATTGGTTGAGATTAATTCCTCCCTCTACATTTTCAAACATGTGAAAATCATCTAGTTTCCTATCCAACTCTTCCTCCCATAAGTGTCACACCCCAATATTTCCACGTATTACCGGTGGGCCCGGCGGGGAGTATCGTGACTTAGTTGATATCGTCATAGTCAAATGTATACAGTTTAATGCTCAACGAGTCTTGGATGAAAATAATAATTATAAACCGAAATGCAAAGTATAATTAAATATTATACAAACGGTTGTATATGGATCCACAGGCGGATCTTAAAACAGAAATATAAATATTGTTCAACAGACTTTAGACATTCAGAACTTGCAAAATTCTTTATTAACGCCCTGAGCTCCCAGCCAATTATGTACGGTACCTGTCACTTAGTCTTTTTGGAAAAATACGTCAGTTTACACTGGTAAATACAATTAACCGACTCTTTTGAAAAAAATTATGAAAATTGGTTTAAATGCACAAGGCACAAACATTTTATAACTTGGGACAATTATATTAATAACAATCTTGTATCAGATTTACATGTTTGTCCAACATTTAGGGCTGGTATAAAAGCCGATCAAGATTAATCGACACACCACAAATATAAACTCACAAGAAGTTTCCTCACGAGTGAGTATATCTTTTACATACGCAACAATCAGGTGTATGCCTACACCCCGTGCTTAAGTCGTGGCCATTCACGCTTTTTGAATGAGCCAAGGATATCCAGGACATGGTCGTTAACCCCCAATATTATTTGTTATCAAGCAACACTGATTAAAACGGGATTAAACAATTTAACCATATTCGATTAAAAGGTTTCTACACCCGACCAAGCGGTAATAATTTACCGTATCCCTAGCCCGTATAAAGGAAAATAAGTTAAAAGTATTTACCTGAGCTATATGTAAATTTTACTCAGTCGTATATTCTAATCAGCAAGTACAAGTACTTCTACCGGGGCTCTCAATCTGGAATGAAGGTTTTATTAACCTGTTAGATTCCTAACGGTCTTATTTAAGTTGTAACTTAGACCGGTTAGTTATAAAGAAAGGTTTACGGTACGAAATGCTAGATTAAGCGGTGACCGGATTGGAATGTGATTTAGACCCGACAAGTATGAAGACTTGTTTATAATGGGTTAATTAAATACATTCTGGATTTTGAAATAAAAATGATAAGGTTTGACCCGTATAAGCACAACGGGTAACCGAATGAGTCAAGAACAAGTTCCAATAGTTATTATGCTTAAAATATGTTGTGATATCAGTAGGATATCAACAATTATGCCCCAAATGAATTTAAGACCAATTTAAGTCCCGAAATGGTATTTTGGTCATTTTAAAGTTTATAAAAGAGGTTTAAACATAAACTAATGTTGTTATATCAGTAAGATATCATACATATGTGTGTTTAATCATGTATGGCCAAACTATGCACCGTAGGGGCATTTTGGTCATTTCACATATGCTTTTGAGGTCAAATTTGGAAGTATGAGTTCAAGATTCATATCTACTATTGCAGTATTAAAATTTATTTTTTTTTTTTAAATCAGTAGGTAACAAGTCTTAGGTGCTAAATATGGTTTTAAACCATACTATGTGCCTAATTCGCATAAAAGTCGATATTTGACGATATTTGAGATGTTTAAGGAAATCTGAGATTTTTATCAGTCTTGAATGCTCAAAATATTTTCTTTAATATATAACATCAGTAGGAAAAGGTTTGATATGTAAATGATGTGTAAAACTCATTTTATTAAAGAAAAGGGCATTATCGTCAATTACCGAGTTCGTGCAAGAACTCTATGTTATGGTCAGTATAAAATTTGACAAAAATTTTCAAAAATCCCTAAATATTATATCATAATAGTAGGTAGAAAGTTTGGTGCCAAAAATTGGGTTTAAATATGATTTATGCCAAAAATGTATTTTAATTAACAAAAAAAAGTTTTGTTTTACGATATCTTGCATAACTTTTATTTGAGACCAGAAACTGATGTCAAATTTTTATGACATACTTATATCAATAATAAAGCTTTTTGTCCTCTCACATTTTCAAAAATCTCGTTTTTATAACACAAGGGCATAATGGTCAACTTTTAAGCATTTAACGGAAACATGCATATGATCTCTGATTTCTAAGGGACCATGTAGTATGACCTCAGAAGGTTATACTAACATATAATATGGTTACAAAAGAACCCTAAGGCATAGCTAAACTAAGCTAATTCGGGTCAGAACTGAAAGTCAAAGCAAAAGTCTACTTTTGCGACTTTCGGTTGCGAACCGAGCCTAATACTCAGAATTGTCAGGTTGAACATGCCTAAACATGTTCTTATATTATTTACCAAGTTGTTTAAGTGATAATATGTATTTTATAGCTTCTACATTATCAGATATGGATTATTTTGTAAAAACTGACTCGTTTGACTTTTCTGTTAAGTAGTTTGACCCAACAATTGACCAAGTAACTGTGATAATTTGGAGGTGCCCTTTTGAGGGTTTAACACCTACATAATTACCAACACATAGCCACTTTCAATTCGAATAATGGCTGGACCTTTAGTGATTAATAACCAATTCAATGTTTAATTACGATATCTTTGACTTTCGGTCATTAAGCTAATAAAACCTTAACTATAGAAGCTAAGAACACTTACAATGGTCCTTAGCACGAAGATTAAACTTCAGAAAGCTTCCTAGATAACCAGGATGCTCCAGAGAAGTGTTTGAGAGCTTTAGAAATTGAGATTTTGAGAATTTTTGAAGTGTAAGTGAATGAGACAGCCCCAATGCCTCTATTTATACTACTTCAAGGCATCCTCTGATCAATCCAGGTGTTATGTGTTGTATTCAGATGTTAACATGTGTCCCAAGTGGTTTTAGAAACCAGCAAATAGTCCCTAGTTTCGAATTAAAGCTGAAAATGGTGAAGAGATTGCAGAGACCTGCACCTGTGCATGCTGGTTATGAAAAACAGGCCGTCGCGTGGCACGACGGCAGATGTGGTCCGGGGTCACTGTAACGCCCAGCGTCCCTAAACTTTAGGCTTTTGGCAGAATTAGTCGCTGAACTTTTATCAATTGTCAGTAGTGGTCCCTGTAGTTATATGGTGTTGATGCTTTGATACTTTTGGTGTGAATCTTGTTGATACTTGATGTTTAACACTATGATGCTTGATTCTCTATTCTAGATACTCGATTCATGATACTTAAACTAGGAGATTTGACGCTTAAACTAGATACTCGACTCTTGATGCTTAATCTAGACACTTGATTCTTTATACTATGAAAGCTAAATTCTTATTGAGGATTCTTGATACGTTATACATGGACTCTTGATTCTTGAAACTTGAGAAACTATGATCCTTGACTCTTGAAACTTATTTGGTGCTTGACTCCTTTGACTCGTGAAACTTGATTCTTGGTTGAACGAGAGACTGGAGCCTTGTCACTGGCGGAATCTATGAAACTTTGAGACTTTGGTGTTTATGATGTAATCTAGTGATGAGATACTTGTACCTAAACTATACGCAACGCAGCGCTTAATCTAACTCATGAAACGAATCAAAGTCAGGAACGCGGAAAGAATGGATTGGCCAGAGTGGCCATCCGATCGGATTACCACCCGAATGGATGACCACCCGATCGGGTGACCACTCGATCGATCGGCCACCCTATCCACTTTGCACTACCTTAATACCTTCTCTCACTATAAATAGACCTGTCACATCACCATTTTGAGTGATGTGACAGCCCTGCTCGACCAGACACGCGCACTCTTCTTTCCTTCATTGTCTCATCGATTTCGGTACGTTTTAGACTAGATCTTTGTACTTTCTTAATCTACACATCATTCTCTACGTGATTCACACTTGAAATCACACTTTTCACCGTGAAATATCTCGGATCTGAGTTCTTGAGGGTGATGTCATGATGGAGGTCTGTACAAACTGCCATGTGATGTCATTCCGAGCAAGATCTAGCTCAGATCTAAGATGTTTCATGCGTTTTCAGACTAAATCTAAGCTAAATCTAGACTTTTTCCCTATAAAACCTGAATGTCTTCATCTTTGTCTCAAACTTTTACTTTAATCGGTGGAAACCGGGTCTAAACTAACTGTAGATCTGATAAATAGTCTAGAGTTGGTGATTGATCTGAACTCCTTACTGGAAAAGACAAGCAAAGCACGGATTCCGACATAAATCCGTCAGAGACATACGACTGATCGGGCATGGGTGGTCCAAACTGTGACAACCCTCACTAAATCAGGTATCCGTACGACTTAATTAATAATTAATTACTGCTTAATTACTGTGCTTAATTGAAATTATGGATAAACTGCTACTTGAATACTGATACATGTACATGCTTGCATCATACTTTATTTGCTGTCACTCCATTAACTACATACAGAACTCTAGTGACAACCTTGATGCACAAAAGCACAGTAGCACTATGAACGGATAACCTATTAAACATGTTGATATAGCCAGCATCAGGCAGACACTGCCTCTAAGGCCTGTATGAGCCCGAGATAGTTTACTACACTAGTAGAGAGTGTAGGGATAAGAGGGTTGTGGAACTGCGTCACTAGGTACAAGTTATAGTGACCGGATGTGCCTAAAACGTACTTTAAGTACAAAATTCAGCACTTTAATTCTAAATTCAGCTTTTAGCTAACTAATAAAGTGCCAAAACATGAGAAAAATATTACTAGACACTTTCCAAAGTGTCGGGAATAAGTTGTGTCACTAAAAATAATAATAACGACACTTTAAAGCTTTGTTAAGCACTTTAACGGATCACGATCCGACCGAACTACCGGACTTTACCCGGAACATAAAAATATTGCCATTTACACTGTTTTTTCTTTTTCCGAGCCAGTTAGGGTCCCCGAATACCCTAACACTCGCTATAATGCATAACACGCTAGTAACCGAGTTAACCTACAACTTAACTTAACTTTACCCTAACTATTAGTTGAAATCTAACTAAGGACCCCCCCCCCAACCGAGTTCGGTCACTATGTGACCACCCCTTGTACTTTGATGATTATTTAAATCATCATTGTCTAATATCTTGGAGACATGAGGACCTTTGGATAATGAACATGAACTTTGCCTATAAGTAACAAGCTAAACACAACATAACCTTCATCTCACAACAAACTCACCAAAACACTCTCTCCCTCTCCCTTGGAGCTCTCGGCCGAACACACCCACAAACACCCAACCATTTTCGAGTTTTGATCTTGCATTTCCAAGCACATACAAGTGTCAAGGATCTCATACAAAGGAGCTCGGTGTGTTCGGATCGTGAAGGACCTCACCACATTGCTTTTATCCACTCATTCTTCGACTAGTTTCTTCCCTAGCCTCGAGCTAGTAGTAAGTGACTTCAAACACACTCTTGATCTATTTTAAAGTGGTTAAAATGAACTTTGTCGGTTAAAATCTTTGAACTTACAAGAAGACACGCTAAAAGTTTACTAAAATGTTAAATGTGTTGGTTAAAAGCATACGGGTTGTGTAAATCTTGTAAGACTTGTTTTGTGGTGATTATTTAGTGCCGATCTATGTTGTGGTAGCTCGGATCATCATCGAACCCGGATTAGTCATGTTCATGAATCATGACATAGAGTATGTTTAAGTGTAAAAAGGGGGTTAAATGATGAACACTACCACCTACGAAGCATGAACTTGTGTAAAAACGATTTTACTTATGAAATAGTGTTCTAAACTAGTAGATCTACGGATCTACAAACGGTATTTTCAAAGGACCAAGTGTCAAAAGAAAACATATTTTACAACCGGATCTTTCATGAACAAAAGTGATTTTTGTAAACACACAAGTGTGTAAACACTTGTGTAACACAAAGTTTTGACAAAGAACTATTTTTGTAAAAGTTGACAAGAAGTTGTAAAGGTGTAACTTCTTTAAAAACAAGGTTTTCGAGAAACCGGATGGATTCATACAAAGATCCACTAAAAGTAATGGAAATTACTACATATTTAGAACAAACCACAAGTTCATGAATTTTTGGCAATTTATATCTATTTTGACTAGTTTAATGTTGAAATGTTGTTTGATAATGTTGGGAACATTGTTGGTTTGAATTTTAAAAGAAAATGATACGCTTGAAAGCGTGGCCACCTCCAGTTACAGGGGAAACTCTGGCGAAATTTTTCTAAAAACCTAACACTTGAAAAATATTTTCACCACAAGTGTTATAAATATATTTCCAACTTGTTTTCAAAATATAAAATTTCGCTACGATTTTATTTACAAAATTTCTAAGTGCCGGAGGTGGGATTTTCACAAAATAAAACTTGATAAATATATATTTGATATATATATATATATATTTCATAACAA
The DNA here is from genome assembly GCF_002127325.2 of Helianthus annuus. Lineage (NCBI taxonomy): Eukaryota > Viridiplantae > Streptophyta > Magnoliopsida > Asterales > Asteraceae > Helianthus > Helianthus annuus. Next base: position 67,450,865 of record NC_035447.2, read on the forward strand.
CGCTTGTGAATTTTATGATTATTTTGTGAACTATACAAATATTATTTTTAGGGTAAAAATAATATTACCAAATTATTAACGGTTCCAAAATAATACGAACGCCTTCACAATAAATAATAAGTTACAACGGTATTATTAATACCACCCGATCTTTAAAACGTAACTTATGCATTTTCGGAAGAATACTAATAAACGCGTATTTTGACAAGAGTATTTTTTTTTGGGAAAATTATATGTATTAAAATATAATATTTTTGGGAAAAATATTTATATTTTGGAGTTAGGTTTGAGTCTTCCTACTTTGTGCCCGACGCATAAATCCGCTAGGTTTGAGTCTTCCTACTTACACTTCACACATATCAATGGCCTTGCAAACCATTGGTGATCTCTTTTTCCTTATTTGCTAGATACCAGGATTTTTATACATACAAAGGTTTTACTTACTCACTTACACATGAACTCGCTCAACATTATTGTTGATTTTTCCAACTTACATGTATTTCAGGGAACTAAAGATCTGGCGCGGTATGTTACGTTTTCCGCTGCATAAGAGTTCGAGGTTATCCAAGTTTAGGGGATGTGACTTTTTCCTAGACGAGTCACAGTCCTTAAACTGCGTTTATATCATGTTGATGTTTGTGTCTGTTGAACAATGTTTTTATGTTATCAGGTTGTAGTTACCGTTGCATGAGTCAACGCCTCAAAACAATGTTATGTTACTTATGTTTTAAAACTTAAATGGATGATCTTGCATGGTTTTTACTTCATATAGCTTTGTTATGATTAAGCTATGGTATTAAGAAGTCACACCAAAATTAACCACGCTTCCGCAAAGCCAGGGTGTGACACCCACCGATCAGAACGGTTGTAAGCTGATAGGTTTACCGTTGTCTCAATACGTGTCGTACCGTCACCATTAAACTAGAAACTTAGAATGATGAACAAGAACAAGGGTCGCCCGATCGAGCAGCAACCCGATCGGACAGCCGTCCGATCGGACAGCCACCCTATCAGTTGACACTTGCCCTTTTGTCTTGACACTTGAAACTTTTCAAATACTTAGAACTTATTCAGGGGCTTGAAAACATTGGGAACTTTGATCAAGTGGCAGCCCGATCGGATAGCCGTCCGATCAAGGTGGCATCCGATTGGGATGACCAGGATTACGACACCCGGATCGAGTGGCAATCCGATCGGATTCCCATCCGATCGGACAGCCACCCTATTCCACTCACTTATGGACTTCACTCAAGTGGCAACCCGATCGGATGGCCATCCGATCGGGCAGCCATATGTCCCTCACACACAAGTCACCCAACCGACTGGCAATCCGATCGGATTGCCATCCGATCGGACAACCATCCGATCCACTGATTAGTTTGACACTCTATTCAACCTCGTTACTCTATCCGACTCTTATCCTATTGTAATCTAAGCAGGCTAATACTAAAAAGAGCTCCCTTTGATTCAATAGCAGTCTATACTGTTAAGAAATCACTGTGAGTATACTCGATCCCCTTTTTACTTTAAACTTTTGGGGTGTAACATGTATTCTACGAAACTTAAACTTGATTCTTTTGAAACTTGAACTCCATCCTATGTGAACATGAAACTTATGAATCTTGATTCTTGATTCTTGATTCTTTGTGCTATGTGACGTTTAATCCAGAGTGTGTAGTTCCGCCTTAACAATAGTAGCGCTATAGGAGATGCACCTCCCCCATTATTCTCGGGGGGGGGGGGGTATTGTTAGGAGGATTCTAGTTTACCTCATTGATTCTTTGGTAAACAACTAAAGCATCAGGACACTTGGGCTATCACTGCGTGGACTGCGACACTAGCATGGCTGAAACTATTTTATTGCTTACACTGTGGATATGAGTTGTTTTAATCTATTAGCAAACTTGTATACTCGCCAATACTTTTGTATTGATATTTTAATACATGTTGCAGGCTGATAGGTTGCAATGGATCATGGAATCAAGCTAGGGAATGCTTAGAAACGTCGCTTAGTTAATTTAGTCGTTTGAACAATTTGAACAATTTATGATCTGGTTTGTAATGTGATACTTGGATGACGTTTTGTTAGACATTTGCATGAAATCAATTAATCTTTATTGAAATAATAGTGTTATGCAATCTCATGAGCAATCTAAACGCTTAGTGCTCGCACCCCGATGTTTCCGCCATCGGTTGGGGTGTGACAGATTGTTATCAGAGCCATAACTATAGGGAATTAGGAAAAGTAGGAATACTTGCCCTAGTCTATAGTTCTAGTAATCTTGACTCTTATTTGTTGTTTAAGACTTATGTATTCTACCGTATCTGCTTCCTAGCAGCACATTTTCCTGTTAAACTTACATGTCTTTCCTAAGGCTAACATAATATACACTTTATACTATGAAAACACTGTTACACAGTGTCTATATTTTGCACGAGATTTGCCCACAGGACAGGAGTGACATCCGAACCTTGAAGGGAAATTTCCATGTTATTCTAGTAGTTCTTATATGCGGATAAGTGCCAACGCTATTTAGGGTGTGACGTTGTCAAGTTAGAGGTGAAACTCATATCTTGATGACTAGTTCCACTCCTCGATGATTTTATGTCTCGCCAAAGTCTCGAATTCCGATCAATTGAGTATGTGAAATAACCAAAAGGACGAATATCGTAGGCCTAACATCGATGACGTATTTGTCTAAGTCCAGACACGCTACCTCACTTCGAAAGGGGTTTGAATCACTTTGGTTAGTCACTGTTCCTCTACCTGGAACACTCTATGTTTTGCGAGCCTATCTTTTATGCTATCTCAATTTTATGTGTGGTTTTAAACTCTATTTTTCGTTTATTTTAACTCTTTGTTTGTTTTAAGACTTTTACACGAATCACGCGTTGTCCGCAATTTAAAACGTAAATTCTAATTTCAGATCAAACTAAATTTATGAAGCTTTATTCTATGTGATAATGTGATTGTAAGACACTAGATGTAACATGGCATGGAATACGAAGGGAAAGTGACGTGTCCGAAGCATGGTGGATACACCGCTGGTACTTCCTATATATAAGTGTTTCTGGCATGTTACCAACTTTCATACCAAGTGCCATGCGAAATTTCGTGTCTGATGTGGGATTCTAAAGCTATGGAAGGTCTATTTGTGTATTCTATGAGAAACTTATGTGAAATCTATTGTGTACTCTAGGGAAATCTATGTGTAAACTATGTATGTGTGGATGGAGAAACAAAATATGAAACAAAGCCTAGCGCCGAAGACGAGGGGAAAAAGTGGCATGTCCGAAGCGTGGTGGATACGCCGCTGGTACTTCCTATATATAAGCGTTTCTCGCATGCTACCAAACCTTCGTACCACGCGCTAAGTGAAATTCGTAGTTTTGTAGGCTCGGATTTGAGAAATTAAATCTACCCTGTTAATCTATGTGGTTGAATCTATCTGGTTAATCTATGTTTTGAGAAGTGGTGAAATCGAAAGCGGTGGTTAACGAGGCATGACACCGATGACGAGACGGACGTGGCATGATTGAAGCATGGTGGATACATCGCTGGTACTTCCTATATATAAGTGCTTTCGTCATGTTGCAGAACTTTCGTAACACGTGCCATGCGGGATTTCGTTGTTTGTGGATTGTTAGCACGAATCTATGTGAAACTATGTGAATCTATTTGAGTCTATTTAATCTATTGAATCTATTGGAGTCTATTGAATCGACTGAATCTATGGAAGCCTATTGAATCTATCGGAATCTATTTGAAATCTACGTGAATCTATTTGAATCTATTGTAAACTATGTGAATCTATGATGATGATGATGAGTGTGTTCTACGCATGTAACATGACATTGAGTACGAGGTGGAAGCGATGTGCCCAAAGTGTGGTGGATACGCCGCTGGTACTTCCTATATATCAGCACTTCTGACATTGTTGCCAAACTTCGTACAATGTGCCATGCGAAGGTCGTGGGTTTGTAGTGATCAAGTCTATTAAAGTCTATGTGAAACACGAATCTTGATCCATGTGAATCTTGTGAACCTTGTTGAGTTTTAGTCTATTGTGTGTGAATCTATATTGTGAGGCTTTGTGAATTTAGACTTATACGATCCTCTTATTGGATCTTTAGGATGTCTTCTCGAAAGCTATCTGACACTCTCAGGAATTCCAGGGAGAAGTCTCAGAAAAAGATGATGTCGTTCATGGCCGACCAGATTGCTCGAGTCGTGCCAAAGAACGTCTCTGAGCTCCAAGGATCAAACACACCTCCATCCTCTGTGGACTCCAAGGCTGAGAAGCAAAAGCCTACTAAGTTCAACTATAAGCATTTCATCTCTTGCAATCCTAAGTCTTTCACTGTAACATTTGTGCTTGTAATCATTGTGAACAGTTCAATTATCAATAAAACAATGTTATTTTATCCCAATGTTTGTTTGGTTATGTTTTACATTTTTCATGTTTTGACTTTTGTTCAATTTCAAACTCTACATCGCTTTCTGGAAAGTTATACGCAAACTGGTGCGTAAACGTACTCAGTTTAATGCGACAAATACTCTGGAACATCAACATATACTCAACATACCTTAAATAACCTTTACATAACTTAGAAATAAGTTTTGAAGGCTTTGGTATAGCAAAAACAAGTTAATTCGCTTACAGGGACTAAACTTGACAAACTGCGAAAGTATGCCAATTCGAACTGTAACGAACATTCTGGAACATGTCCATAAGTTAAACATACCATAAATATCCTTTACATAGCTTAGAAATAGGCTTTGAGGGGTTTGGTATGCTAAAACAAACTTTTGGATCATTCAGGGGCTAAAAGTGTCAAAAAGTGCACAAGTTTGCACTTTCGCGCATAACTTACGTTCTGAATACATTCGGACATCCAAAAATTTATGTAAGCATTATAATATTATGCCTTAGTGTTTGGAATGAGAAAAATCCATTCGTCGCGTCATTTGGATCGTTTTTCGCGCTTATACGCATTCCGTCGTAATTAACCGAACATCGCGATCGTACGGCCAAACGAACCAACATCCGACATATTTTTGAGCATGTTTCATGTCCAAAATGTTTAGGCATCATTTTAGGGCCTTAAAGTTGGCTTTATGGGCCTTAGAAGTGTCGGAATTGGCTTAAACATGCAACAGGGACCTAAACTGTAAATTCTGAAACTTATTGTCTGATTTGCACCCTCAGGCGGCCAGCATTAGTTTGGCCTGCACCTTCACCCGGGCCGCATCAAACATGCAGACCAGATTCAATGTTTGATCCACTTGCAGTTGGCCTTTCGAACGTCCAAAGGGCAACGCCACGTGTCGGATTCTTATAGTGGGGGCAAAATAAGGCACCACAACATTTCGACAAGTGTACGGGTTAGATCGTTGCACGTTATTCAAGAAACGATCCTAACGGCTTTGCTTTTCCTATAAATACCCCCCCCCCCTTTTTTGTTAAAACCCACAAAAATCTGATCTAAGCTCTAAGTTGGAACCTTTGTTTCATACCTGAGCCATTTTGATCTAGATTAGCATTCGGGGACCCTTCGTAAGTGTTCTTTCGTTCTTTTATTCGCTTTTTGAGTCCGAAAGTCAAAGTTTTGTTTGACTTTCTGTGTGACCAGCCTATGGTCAACACGAAGTTCATGGAACTTCATAACGTGAGCGTGATCACGATGGTTATAGTCCGTAGTGACTATACCTACTGTGACAACTCGAACTTTAGACTTACTTTGATGTAACGTTACGTGCTTATGTGACATTTTGAGCTAATGAATGTTTGTTATGTGCCTTATGTGTATGTTTGCATGTTAGTCGAGCCAAACCCAAACCGCACATTAGAACCGGTCACACAAGCCTTTTGGGCCACACCTTGTATACGGATCCATTAGGTAGCCGAGTGGGCTCGGCCCACTCCCCACTCGCAAACACAAAACCACATGTGAGGGTTTGATTTTGATTGTTTTGCAAAAACAACACACACACAAACCCTAGGCGATTTCCTCTCCTTCTCTCGTTTTGCTTGGAACCCGACGGCGAACAACCATCACTCGGATCAAGGATCTCGGCTCACTTTCCCTTTTGTTTCAATCCGATCGGTTAGTGTTTGATTATTGGTTGTTGATGTTTTGATGCGTGTGCTTATAATAGTCATGCTTGATGATATAAGATACTTGATTAACATGAATGATTAAGCTATATGGTAACTTGACATGAAATCGGTTACATGTATGTTTGGCTATATGAAGATTAGTTCGGATATGTTATGATTAAACCGATTGTGATATTGTGATTTCGAAATTACATGGCATGTTACATGATAGTTAAATGATTCGGTCTAGGGTGGTAGGTTGATCCGATTGTTGTTCTTGATGATGTGTATGAACAGGTTGAATGTGTTATGAAAACTGATTAATTTTCTGTGTTTGATCTGAAATCCGAAACTGCCATAGATGTTTGCTAGAATCACGGAATGATTGTTGCGAATGATTATGGTAATCTGTTACAAAATTGATATCCGCACGGTTGCGAGTCGGTACCTCCAATTACGACTCGAAACCTCACACCGACACAGCAGCACGAGCCGCAATCATGGTTGCGAGTCAGGTTGCGACTCGTAACCAAACCATGACAAGCCGTGATCATCTGTTGCGACTCGTAACCCAGTTGCGACTCGAGATCGCCGGTTGCGACTCGAGACCATCTTTGCACGTACACTGTTTTGGGCTTTCAATGTCACGGGCCCAATCAGTTGGGCCAAGTGATTGGACTTATGACTGTTGTTATTGGACTGCTTATCTGTTTGGGCTGACATGTTATTTGAGCTGTTTGTATTTCGGGCTTAGACATTGGATCGCACATGAATGTTAATGCTATGCTCCTACCTGTTCACATGCATACGTGATAGTAACGTGTTAACTTATGTGATGCACACGTGTATACTTTGAAGTCAAAACCTGACTCGTATAATAACCATGATAGGACGTGGTTGACCATTTACTTGCTACCTGTACTCTTTGTGTATCTGCCGAGCAAACCAAGGTGAGTTCACACAGCCAAGGCATGGGATTCCCGGGTTGGGAATTGGGTTGGATATGTTGGTATTGAAAGAGTTACTCGTACTTACGCATTCACTAGACTATAGACCATCGTCCTCAGGTTAGTCAGGACACGTTACGTAAAGCCTACGTAACCCAGTATTTGCCATTTGTCTCCCGGGTCGGGAGGACACGTTACGTAAAGCCTACGTAACCCAATACCTTCTACTGTCTTCCGGGTCGGAAGGACACGCTGCGTAAAGCCTACGTAGCCCCACGCGTACCACTGTCCTCGGGGAAGGGCACGTCACGTAAAGCCTACGTGACCCAGTACGTATTCCTGTTCTCGGTAAAGAAGAACACATGGTTGGAAGTTAGTCTAGTAAGTACCACTAATGAGAAGCCCTCATTAGTAAGGATAAACGTGGGAAGCCCCCGCCGGTAATATAAACACAAGGTTTGGGAAGCCCCCACCTTTAGTACACACTAGTATGGGAAGCCCCCACTAGTTATACTTATGCACTATGTTATGAACTTACTTTCTGTGAACTCGCTCAACTAGTTTGTTGATTATTTTGCTGCATGCCTTGCAGGACCTTAGGTACTTTATGGAGCTTGCACAGGGAGGAGCAGGTCGTTGTGGGATTTGGATCATGAACGATGTCTGAACTTATAACTGTTTTGAGATTACATTACTATGCTTCCGCTACATAAATAATGTTTGGTTTTGAAACATCAATCGTGTCATGATGAACTACATTAATTACTTTTATTATTAAATGCTATGTTTGATATGATTGATGGCTTGATCCTGGTCAGTCACGCTCCCAGGCGGTGGTACTCCGCAGGTGGATTTTGGGGGTGTGACAGATTGGTATCAGAGCCATTGGTTATAGAGAACTTGGTTTTAATATGGGAAAACGTTTTTATTAAAACCAGACTATAACCAGAACAGTGCTCTCAACGATCCACAACGACGCTTCGCTCCACGTGCAAGACTCGACATCCTAGGTAATAAGGTTTATGTTAATTGCCTGTTTGCTAGAACTGCTTAGAACTTTGCTCGCATTACGCTTAGATACACATGATACTATAGCATGAGAATCCCTACGTGCTTACACTTTTCTGTCATCGCCCTACTCGCGAACCACTCTCATTTACGTTACTTTTTACAATGAAGATCATGTCTGGACGAATCAACATGACTCAAGCCCAGCTAGAGGCTCTCGTTCAAGCTCAAGTTGCTGCGGCAGTTGCAGCAGCTCAAGCAGGTAGTATATCCTGCAGTATAGGCACACACTAGGATCTTTGGATCCTACATTAACTCTCGTATTTAACTTCGTCCTATTCGTACACAATAGGTCAACACGCGCAGCAGCCTGTCTGCACATTCAAGAACTTCATGGACTGTCGTCCAAATTCTTTCAGCGGCACCGAGGGGGCAGTAGGACTCCTCCATTGGTTTGAAAAGCTAGAATCAGTATTCGAAATGTGCGAGTGCCCTGAGGCTCGCAAGGTCAAGTTTGCCACTGGCACCTTGGAGGGAATAGCACTGACTTGGTGGAACGCCCAAGTTCAGATCTTAGGGTTGGCAGCTGCTAACGCCACCCCATGGAACGATTTCAAGGAACTCATCAAGCGTGAGTATTGTACGCGTGAAGATATTCACAAGTTGGAAGACGAGCTGTATAATCTGAAAATGGTTGGGTCAGAGATCGAAGCGTATACTAAACGGTCGAATGAGCTGGCCGTTCTGTGTCCAACTATGGTGGACCCTCCATACAAGCGCATTGAGATGTATCTCAAGGGATTGGCGCCAGATATCCAGAGCCATGTTACCTCGGCTAATCTCGACAACATCCAGGAAATCCAGCGTCTCGCTCATCGCATTACCGACCAGGCAGTGGATCAGAATAAACTGCCTAAGCGTGTCAACGCTACTGCTACAGTCACTCCATCAGTTACTCCTGCTACTACTAGCGACAACAAAAGAAAGTGGGAAGGAGATTCTAGTAAAGGTTCAGCATCCGTTCAGTCTCAAGCTCAACAACAGAAGACTGACCACTACCAGAGCCCCAGTCAGCAATCCTCTGGTGGTCACAGACAGAGGAGATATAAGGGAAGTCAACCTAAGTGTTACAATTGCCACAGACATCACAATGGCCCGTGTAACAAGGGTCGTTGTCAAAGGTGTCTTAAGATGGGTCACGAGGCCAAAGACTGTAGGAGTCCACGGCCTGCGAATCAGAATCAGCAGCCTCAGCAACCCGCTCCACAGAACCAGCAGCAGCAGCAGCCACAGCGTGGAAACCGGGGATGTTTCCAGTGTGGGGCTGAAGGTCACTTCAAACGCGACTGCCCTCAGTTGAACCAGAATCGTAACAACAACAATCAGGGCAACGGGAATAACAACAACGGTGGAAACAACAACAACAATGGCAACGAAGCTAGGGGACGCGCTTTTGTGCTAGGTCGAGGTGACGCAGTGAACGATCCCAATGTGGTTATGGGTAAGTTTCTCCTCGACAATATTTACGTTACTGTTTTGTTTGATTCGGGTGCGGATACAAGCTATATGTCTGTGAAAATGTGTCAACTGCTAAAACGTGCACCAACACTTTTACCCACCAAACATGTAGTAGAGTTAGCTAACGGTAAAAGTCTAGAAGCCACGCACGTAGTTCAGGGTTGTAATCTTATCTTAGCTGGTCAAGCTTTCTCTATCGACCTCATTCCCATAGTTTTGGGTAGCTTCGACGTCGTGATTGGGATGGATTGGTTATCCCAACACCAGGCAGAAATTTTATGCAGCGAGAAGATTATTCGCATTCCTCGTCCGGGTCAGGAACCTCTCGAAGTTCAAGGCGACAAGAGTGGTGCAGTGGTTGGCATCATCTCTTTCTTGAAGGCTCAGAAATGCTTACGTAAGGGTCACACAGCCATTTTGGCTCTTGTTACAGACGCATCAGTAAAAGAAAAGAAATTGGAAGATATTCCAATTGTACGCGATTACCCTCAGGTGTTTCCTGAAGACTTACCTGGTTTACCGCCTCATCGTCAGGTCGAATTTCAAATCGAGCTCGCTCCAGGAGCAGCACCCATAGCTCGCGCACCATATCGTCTAGCTCCATCAGAATTGGAGGAACTATCAAAGCAGCTACAAGAGCTCTTGGAAAAGGGTTTCATTCGTCCAAGCTCTTCGCCTTGGGGAGCTCCAGTACTTTTCGTGAAAAAGAAAGACGGTACGTTCAGGATGTGTATCGACTACCGTGAACTCAACAAGGTAACGGTGAAGAACCGTTATCCTCTTCCACGTATAGACGACTTATTCGACCAGTTGCAAAGGTCGTGTTACTATTCGAAGATAGACTTGAGGTCGGGGTACCATCAGTTGAGAGTCCGGGAGGAGGACGTCTCCAAGACAGCCTTCAGAACTCGTTACGGTCACTACGAGTTCCTTGTCATGCCATTTGGGTTAACGAACGCGCCTGCCGTATTTATGGATCTTATGAACAGGGTGTGCAAACCCTATCTTGACAAGTTTGTCATAGTATTCATCGACGACATTCTGATTTACTCCAAGAGTCAGGAGGAACACGAGCAGCATCTACGCCTTATTTTGGAACTCCTTCGGAAGGAACAGCTGTACGCCAAGCTTTCTAAATGCGACTTCTGGCTTCGTGAAGTCCACTTCTTAGGCCATGTAGTGAACAAGGATGGGATCCATGTCGATCCATCCAAGGTAGATTCGATCAGAAACTGGCCTGCACCGCGTACGCCAACGGAAATACGCCAATTCTTGGGTTTGGCGGGTTACTACAGACGGTTTATTAAAGACTTTTCGAAGATTGCTCAGCCGCTTACGTTACTGACACAGAAGGGTGTCACCTACCGTTGGGGCAACACGCAGGAAACTGCTTTTCAGTATCTAAAGGATAGGCTTTGCAGCGCACCTATTCTTTCATTGCCAGAGGGCACAGATGATTTCGTAGTATATTGTGACGCATCAATACAGGGTCTGGGTTGCGTATTGATGCAGCGGGATAAAGTTATTGCCTACGCCTCTCGTCAACTAAAGGTTCATGAACGGAACTATACGACGCACGATTTAGAGCTGGGAGCTGTTGTTTTCGCGCTTAAGATATGGCGACACTACCTGTACGGTACCAGGTGCACGATTTACGCCGATCACAGGAGTCTCGAGCATATCCTTAAGCAGAAGGATTTGAACATGCGTCAACGGCGATGGGTTGAATTACTGAACGATTACGAATGCGCCATCAAGTACCATCCAGGCAAAGCCAATGTTGTGGCTGACGCTCTTAGTCGAAAGGACACCTTACCGAAGCGCGTGCGAGCGCTACAGCTTACCATTCAGTCTAGCCTTCCTACACAGATACGAAATGCTCAGATAGAAGCATTGAAGCCCGAAAACGTCAAGGCTGAAGCCTTACGCGGGGTGAGTGTTCGTACAAATCCACATAATCGGACCAGTCACTCTTACCTGGGAACTCTTGGGGTGAGTGTTCACTTATAGGCGAACATGTCTTCGCGATACATTATTTTGACCCACTTACTTTGACTAGACATTTCGTGTCGCTTGTTTGCTTTGCGATGCGTAACCACCATTTTTGCTTTTGTTGATTCTGTTTCATCTCATTCTCTCCATCCAATCATCTCACTCATTTCCTTTCATGTTTTTCCTCTTTTAGAATGCCTCCTCGACGCGAACACCAGATAGCAACTGCCGAGCTGGCAGAAATTATTACGCAGCAGATGGCTGCTCAATTCCCAAATCTCTTTGCTCAATGGAACCAAGCCAACAACAACAACAATGGTACAAGCAATTTCAAGAACTTTAACTCGGCTAAATCACTCAAGTTTAGTGGTTCTGAGGGAGCAACTGGACTTCTTCAATGGTTCGAGAGCATCGAGAATACTTTTCGCCACGTGCAGTGTCCGGATAATCACAAGGTCGAGTTTTCTTCAAGCGTGTTTCAGAAGAGGGCTCTTACATGGTGGAATAGGGTAATGAGAGACCGTGGTGCAGAAGTTGCTCTAGCACAGACGTGGGCTGAACTAAGAGCTCTTATGATGAGGGAGTTTTGTCCTCGTCATGAGCAATGAGCGTTGGAGAAAGAGTTTGATGATTTGAAGCAAGATAGTGGCGAGCACAGGGCATATACTGATAGGTTTGAGGAGTTGAGTCTACTTTGCCCGACTATGGTCGCCCCACTCGACAAGGCTATCTAAAGGTACATCGACGGCCTGCCTGACTCGGTACAAGACATTATCACTGGTAGCAACCCTACCACACTCCGTCAGGCAATCGAGTTATCAGCGACATTGACTGAGTCGCGGATTCGAAAGAATAAATTACATAGGAAGGGTGACAAGGGCAAGAAACAGTCGGCTGACAAGGAAGATAGCAAGAAAGGTCAAAACAAGAAGGGAAAGGATTCTAGTTCCTCAAGGGGGTCAAAGAAGCGTAAGGCTTCCCAAAACTATGCTGTCACTGCCCAAGCTAACCAGGCAGCTCCCAACCAAGCCGCACAGCCTCCAGCAAAGAAGCCCTATTCAGGAAGTGCACCTTTGTGCAATCGATGCAACAGTCACCATCAGCCGCAACATCAGTGCCGTTTCTGTACTAACTGTGGGAAGTCAGGTCATCTTGCCGATGTTTGTCGGTTTGCTCAAAATCGCGCAGTTCAGAACCCTGCTCAACAAGTTGCTCAGCCTCTTGCTCAGCAACAGGGTCAAGCTGCATGACCACAATACCCACCAGGTGCTTGTTATAACTGTGGGGATCTGACCCACTACAGAAACCGGTGCCCAAGACTAGCCAACCAGAACCAGAATGCAAACCAGAATCAGGCTCAGGCTCGAGGTCGAGTCTTCAACATGAATGCTCAAGAGGCACAAGCTGACAATGAAGTGGTGAACGGTACGTTCTTTATTAATAATCAGCCTGCATCTGTTCTTTTTTATTCGGGTGCCGACAAGAGTTTTGTGTCATTGTCTTTTGAGCCAATGCTTCGCGTGTCTAGAACGAAACTAGGTAAACCATTGACAGTAGAGGTTGCCAGTGGTGAACCCATTGTTCTTAATTTTGTTCTACGCAACTGCCAATTGAACCTTAACGACCATATTTTTCCTATTGACCTCACGCCAATGCAACTTGGAAGCTTCGATGTTATTGTGGGTATGGATTGGTTATCTAAGCATCGCGCAGAGATAGTTTATTTTGAGAAGATTGTTCCTGTGCCGCTGTCAACAAGCGAGATCCTACAGGTTCGTGGTGAGAAGCCTGCCGGTGGTCTCAAACTCATGTCTTGTTTTAAAGCACGGAAGTATCTACGGAAGAAATATGTGGCTTTCTTAGCACATGTTACAGCAGATAAAGGAAAGGGTAAGTCTATTTCAGATATTCCTGTCGTTCGGGATTATTCTGAAGTTTTTCCTGAAGAGTTACCTGGTCTACCCCCAGCACGCCAAGTCGAGTTCCGTATTGATCTCGTACCTGGTGCAAATCCCATTGCCAGAGCTCCATATCGTCTTGCACCGTCCGAGATGCAAGAGTTGTCTAAGCAGCTTCTGGAGCTCTCCGACAAAGGTTTTATCCGTCCTAGCTTTTCACCTTGGGGTGCTCCCGTTCTCTTTGTAAAGAAGAAGGATGGATCTTTTAGGATGTGTATCGATTATCGTGAGCTTAACAAGCTTACCATCAAGAATCGATATCCCCTACCTCGCATTGATGATCTCTTTGATCAATTGCAAGGTGCTTCTTATTTTTCAAAGATTGATCTGCGATCTGGATATCATCAGCTTCGTGTGCATGAAGAAGACATTCCCAAGACAGCGTTCCGCACTCGCTATGGGCATTATGAGTTCACAGTCATGCCATTCGGTTTGACTAATGCTCCTGCCGTTTTCATGGACTTGATGAATAGGGTCTGCAAACCTTATTTGGATAAGTTCATCATCGTTTTCATTGATGACATCTTGATTTATTCTAAGACGCGAGCTGATCATGAAAAACACCTTCGTCTTACGCTGGAACTCCTAAAGAAAGAGCAACTTTTCGCCAAGTTCTCCAAGTGTGAATTCTATCTTAAAGAGGTTCAATTCTTAGGACACATTGTCAACGAACAAGGTATTCATGTGGATCCCTCCAAGATCAGTGCGATCAAGGATTGGGATACGCCTACTACTCCTACTGAAGTTCGTTCTTTTCTTGGTCTAGCGGGTTATTACCGCCGCTTCATTGAGAACTTCTCAAAGATTGCAGTTCCTCTAACTACTCTAACTCAGAAGAACAAGCCATTTGATTGGGGAGTCAAACAAGAGGAAGCGTTTCTGACTTTGAAACAAAAACTTTGTGACGCGCCTGTCCTAACTTTGCCCGAGGACAATGATGATTTCGTCGTTTATTGCGACGCATCTAAATTAGGTCTTGGCTGCGTCCTGATGCAAAGAAACAAAGTCATAGCATACGCATCAAGGCAGTTGAAGATACATGAGAAGAACTACACCACTTATGATCTTGAGTTGGGTGCAGTTGTCTTCGCTCTTAAGATCTGGAGACACTATTTGTACGGTACAAAATGTGTGGTTTTCACGGACCACAAAAGTCTCCAGCATATCTTCAATCAGAAAGAACTCAACATGAGACAGCGACGTTGGGTTGAACTTCTAAACGACTACGACTGCGAGATTCGCTACCATCCTGGTAAGGCGAATGTCATAGCCATTGCTTTGAGTCGCAAGGAACGTACTAAGCTTCATTGTGTTCGTGTCCAATCTGTTATTCAAACCGATATCCAAGCACATATTTCACAGGCTCAGCAAGCTTGTGTTTCACAAGGTTTGATGGATAAGGAATTTCCTTATCACATAACACCTGCCCTTGAACTGAAAGACAATGGATCGTATTACTTTATGGACCGTTTGTGGGTCCCGAGCCAAGATAGTCTTCGTACCTTGCTTATGGATGAAGCCCATAAGTCTCGTTATTCTATTCATCCTGGCTCAGATAAGATGTATAAGGATCTTCGTATTCAGTATTGGTGGCCTGGTATGAAGAAAGACATTGCCTTATACGTATCAAAAATGCCTTACTTGTCTTAAGGTTAAGGCTGAACATCAGCGTCCTTCCGGATTATTGGAGCAACCAGAGATCCCAGTTTGGAAATGGGAAAACATTACTATGGATCTCATTACTAAACTCCCGCGCACAAAGAAAGGTCACGATGCCATCTGGGTAGTCGTGGATCGTCTTACCAAGTCAGCGCATTTCTTGCCAATCCGTGAGGATTCTTCTGCCGACAAACTTGCACAAATATATGTAGATGAAATTATAGCTCGACATGGTGTTCCTTTGAACATCATTTCTGACAGAGATGCTCGTTTCACTTCTCATTTTTGGAGAACCATGCAATCTGCTATGGGGTCCCAACTTAATCTGAGCACAGCTTATCATCCGCAAACGGATGGTCAATCTGAAAGAACAATCTAGACACTGGAGGATATGCTTAGAGCTTGTGTGATCGATTTTGGTGGTAGTTGGGATTCACATCTTCCATTGATTGAATTCTCCTACAACAACAGTTATCACTCCAGCATCAACATGGCTCCTTTCGAGGCTCTCTATGGTCGAAAATGTCGTTCACCAGTCTGCTGGAATGAGATCGGCGAGGCTCAACTTACTGGACCTGCCCTCATTTTAGAGACAACAGAAAAGGTTAAGAAAGTTCGTGATAACCTTCAGACAGCTAGAAGCCGTCAAAAAAGTTACGCGGACCTAAAACGCAAGCCCTTGGATTTTCAAGTCGGTGATCGAGTATTACTTAAGGTCTCACCTTGGAAAGGTGTGATCAGATTCGGAAAGAAAGGAAAACTTGCACCTAGATACGTTGGACCATTCAAGATCGTCGAAAGAATCGGTAAGGTAGCCTACAGACTTGAGTTACCTCCTGAACTTGGAAATGTTCATCCAACCTTTCACGTGTCCAATCTCAAGAGGTGTTTAGCTGATGAAAACCTCCACATACCGCTTGACGAAATTCGTGTTGATAAAACACTGAAATTGTTGAGAAACCGGTAGAAATCATGGAACGTGAAGTCAAGTGGCTAAAACGCAAGCGCGTTCCTTTGGTCAAGGTTTGCTGGGAATCTAAACGTGGACCCGAGTTTACTTGGGAACGTGAAGATCAAATGAAGGCGAAATATCCGCATCTGTTTCCACGAGTTTCCTCTAAATAAATTTCGGGACGAAATTTCCACAAGTCGGGGAGACTGTAACATTTGTGCTTGTAATCATTGTGAACAGTTCAATTATCAATAAAACAATGTTATTTTATCCCAATGTTTGTTTGGTTATGTTTTACATTTTTCATGTTTTGACTTTTGTTCAATTTCAAACTCTACATCGCTTTCTAGAGAGTTATTCACAAACTGGTGCGTAAACGTACTCAGTTTAATGCGACAAATACTCCGGATCATCAACATATACTCAACATACCTTAAATAACCTTTACATAACTTAGAAATAAGTTTTGAAGGCTTTGGTATAGCAAAAACAAGTTAATTCGCTTACAGGGACTAAACTTGACAAACTGCGAAAGTATGCAAATTCAAACTGTAACGAACATTCTGGAACATGTCCATAAGTTAAACATACCATAAATATCCTTTACATAGCTTAGAAATAGGCTTTGAGGGGTTTGGTATGCTAAAGCAAACTTTTGGATCATTCAGGGGCTAAAAGTGTCAAAAAGTGCACAAGTTTGCAGTTTCGCGCATAACTTACGTTCTGAATACATCCGGACATCCAAAAATTTATGTAAGCATTATAATATTATGCCTTAGTGTTTGGCATGAGAAAAATCCATTCGTCGTGTCATTTGGATCGTTTTTCGCGCTTATGCGCATTCCGTCGTAATTAACCGAACATCGCGATCGTACGGCCAAACGAACCAACATCCGACATATTTTTGAGCATGTTTCATGTCCACAATGTTTAGGCATCATTTTAGGGCCTTAAAGTTGGCTTTACGGGCCTTAGAAGTGTCGGAAATGGCTTAAACATGCAACAGGGACCTAAACTGTAAATTCTAAAACTTATTGTCTGATCTGCACCCTCAGGCGGCCCGCATTAGTTTGGCCTGCACCTTCACGCGGGCCGCATCAGACATGCAGACCAGATTCAATGTTTGATCCACTTGCAGTTGGCCTTTCGAACGTCCAAAGGTCAACGCCACGTGTCGGATTCTTATGGTGGGGGCAAAATAAGGCACCACAACATTTCGACAAGTGTACGGGTTAGATCGTTGCACGTTATTCAAGAAACGATCCTAACGACTTTGCTTTTCCTATAAATACCCCCCCCCCCTTTTTGTTAAAACCCACAAAAATCTGATCTAAGCTCTAAGTTGGAACCTTTGTTTCATACCTGAGCCATTTTGATCTAGATTAGCATTCGGGGACCCTTCGTAAGTGTTCTTTCGTTCTTTTATTCGCTTTTCGAGTCCGAAAGTCAAAGTTTTGTTTGACTTTCTGTGTGACTAGCCTATGGTCAACACGAAGTTCATGGAACTTCATAACGTGAGTGTGATCACGATGGTTATAGTCCGTAGTGACTATACCTACTGATTACCACGTTATCTAGGCTCAGTGACGAGTCGTAGTTTCGGCCAAAATGCGCATTCTTGTGTATTTTGTAACCAAACTACTCATGAGCATCAAAGCCGTTTGTTTTGATGCCAAACCTGTTTTCTAAAATTAGTTAAGCATGTTCTAACATGCTTAGCTCGTCACTTTTAGTTTAGTGCATATATAGGGTCGTAAGGTAAGCGATCTAAACCATCGCTTATACTTTCGAACCCGACCCATTTGGTCGATCATTAGGATCCGACCAAACACATTAGGTGACCATAGCTATAACCTTCCGAGGTTATGCCTTGTGGTCACGATGTTAGGCGTTCCAAACGCGTTCTACGCGAACGACGCGTAAAGGTAGCATAAGCTACCTAAACGGGTCGTAATGGGTCGCAAGCACTTAGGATAGGTTTCATTTTAGTATATAGGCTTTGTTAGACCATATTACACGAGTCTCCATACTTGTTTGGTTTACGAACCCGCATACTATCCGATCCTTCCGATTTTGGTCCGGTATATTAATATAGCTACCTATTAGGTGCCGTTTGATATTCCGTGATCTCTAGCATTATTTGGTCATTATACAAGGAATTCAAAGCAATCTCAGGTGAGTATATAGAACCCCATCTATTACTGTTTTCCAAACTGTTTTGGGGTGAAACACATGTGCCTATCTGTTACTTTCATGCTTTCCATGTTTTCGCATCATATACCTGCTTTGTTCGTTAGTACATTATAGTACATGATTTCATTACATTTCATGCTATCTATGCCCATTGTGTGCGTACTTAGTACATTGCTTTACAATACATTTCATGCTATGTATGCCCATTGTGTGCGTACTTAGTACATTGCTTTACAATACATTTCATGCTATGTATGGCCATTGTGTGCGTACTTAGTACATTGTTTCACATTGCATTTCATGCTATTTATGCCCATTGTGTGCATACTTAGTACAATTGTTTACATCACATGCCTTCATTTTGGTACAACATTTGGTTTGTTTAACATGGAACAATACATTCATTAACATTAGCTACGCCGTTCGTTAGTAGGTAGTGGTACCATAGGAATTGACAACTCCCGTTCCTGAAATCCTGGGTTTGTTTGAATTGGAAGGAATGACCGAATTCGATATACATAACTTAGATAAACCATTAATTTGTTTAATGGTTTATCGCCAAAGTCTCAAGGCTTGGATGTATGCATATTTCACAATACCGCACAAATGTTTATATCAGTAGAGCATGCATTGTCCCACAAAACATAACGTTGATTTAAACCATGTTTTACTTCAACACCTTGTTTTGTGCATTTTACATATGGTTAAGTTGATACATCTCGCTTACCATACAAGATATATTTTGGGTACACATTACATTATCTACATTAAACATAAACATTTTGACATTGATATACATACTTGGTGGATTACATTGAACATAGACAGTTCGACATGGTTTACACAATAACACTTGACAATTGATTTATACATGAACAATTTACATGGTGGATTGGTTTGGGTAAATGGTTGGAGTAACGTGGCGTATGTAATATGATACAAACATGGTGGATACGCCGCTGGTACTTCCTATATATAAATGTTTGTATAATATTATATATCGTAGCGTTATCCAAGTCATTTCAGTTTAGACACATTACATTTTACACAAATAACATACTCTTCACAAGACATTATTTTTACAAACAACTTATCTTATTCAACTCATTTTACTTGGTTACTCGTTTAACCTTACACTTATCTATACATATCGTCTGATATTATCGTTTTTCAAATGGTTTACAAAGCAAGACAAGTTACAAGGTTCATGACTGACTGTTATTAAACATTTCTTTAAACTCAAGTCATGAATCCCATTTTCACAAAACCTATGTATCTCACAGGCATTTTTATGCTGACGTACCTACTTTCACATGTGTTTTCAGGAGCTATTGTGTAGGATGACAATGGTGACACTAGGGCGGACCAGTGCCTTAGAGCCTAAAAATGAAGATAGACTAGTTTAATTATGTCAAGAACTCTTTGCTTTCCTGTTTAAGACAATGTATTACTCTTGTTTAATAAATAAAATGTAACTTTGATTTCCATGGTTATGAAACAATTAATTCTGTCCACAACACTCCCCGGCGTTTCCGCCGCGGTTTCACGTTACACGCGGCCGGGGTGTGACATTCATGGGCAGTGATGGGTGACTGCTATGCTCGAGTGGTTCGACAGCATCGAGGTTACCTTCATTAACAGCGAGTGCCCAGACCACTTAAAGACTAGGTGTGCAACTGGGATGTTTCAAGGTCGAGCGTTGGAGTGGTGGTCGAATGAGAGAAACATCCGTTCAAATGAAGAGGCCTATGCTCTTCCATGGGCTGAGGTGCGAGAACTAATGATGCTTGAGTTCTGCCCTCCTCATGAACAACTGAAGCTTGAAGAAGAGTTTCGGCATCTGAAGCAGGTTGGTGATGATAACCTGGTTTATACTACCAAATTCAAGCAGCTTAGCTTGATCGTTCCTCACTTGGTTTCGACTCCTAAGCGGATGATAACCAAGTACATCAATGGTCTACATCCTGCTATGCGTGATTCTATTGAAGCGGGTCAACTGGAAACTATTGAAGAAGTCTATCGTTTGGCTGCAAGTTTGAACAACAACCGTGTGCGTGATAAACAGTTCGCTACTCCTGCTCCCTCCAAGTCTGCCAATAAAGTTACCCAGCAGTCAGGCGGCAGCAAGAACAAGAAAAGGAAATCCTAAGGTTCCAGATGTAATGCAATTACTCCTGCTGCAAACCCTGCTGCAAAACCTGCTCCTGCTACTGTTGTTGCTAACCCTGCTGCTCCCGAAGCTAAGAAGCAATACACTAGGTCTCATCCCAAGTGTGCAACTTGCAACTACCATCATCCTGCTACATCTGCATGTCGTCTGTGCACCAACTGTAACCTCTATGGTCACACGACTCCCTACTGTCGTCAAGCTAACCCTGCACAGCCAGCTCAGCAAGCCCCAGCTCAGGCAGCTCTACCTGCACCTCCAGCTCCTCTGCAAAACCCAAGACCAGTCATTGCTGTTCGTGCATGCTACAAGTGTGGAGATACTACCCACCTCCGTAACCAGTGTCCTCAGCTGAACTAGGACCCGCAGCCAGCCGCTCGTGGACGAGCATTCAACCTTAATGCAAATCAGGCTAGTAATGACAATGACGTTGTCAATGGTATGTTCCTTGTTAATAACATTTATGCTTCGATTCTATTTGATACTGGTGGCAATAAAAGTTTTGTGTCCGTGGAATTTGAGTCTTTGATAAACTGTACACGCTCCAAGTTACCTGAGTCGCTTTATGTTGAGGTCGCTAATGGTAAGTCGATTCTTGTAAATTCTATCATGCTTGATTGTTCCTTAATTCTTAACGATCACGTCTTCTCTATTGACCTTATACCCATACGGTTGTGTAGCTTTGATGTTATCATCGGCATGGATTGGTTGCATAAGAACCATGCCGAAATTGTGTGTCATGAGAACTTGTTCGTCTTCCTCTTCCATCTGGTAATACTTTGATCGTCTATGGAGACCGACCTTCAAAAGGACTGAGGTTGATGTCATGCACACAAGCGAGCAGAAGCTTACGTAAACAGAACCCTGCCTTCTTGGCCCACGTGGTGGAACAAAAAGGCATGGGGAAGAACATAAGCGACGTTCCAGTGGTGTGTGATTTAACTGATGTCTTTCCTGAAGACCTTCCTGGTATTCCTCCTCCTAGATCCGTTGACTTTCGTATTGATCTCGTACCTGGTGCGACTCCCGTCGCAAGAGTTATCTAGTCAGCTACAAGAACTACTCGATAAGGGCTTTATTCGTCCAAGTACCTCTCCGTGGGGTGCTCCCGTATTATTTGTCAAGAAGAAGGATGGTTCGTTTCGTATGTGTATCGACTACCACGAGCTTAGTAAGTTGACCGTGAAGAATCGTTACCCTTTACCTCGTATTGATGACTTATTTGATCAACTACAAGGTTCGTCCTGCTTCTCTAAGATTGACTTTCATTCTGGATATCATCAACTACGCGTCCTCGAAGATGATATTCCTAAAACTGCGTTTCGTACTCGATATGGGCACTACGAGTTCGTAGTCATGCCCTTTGGCCTGACCAACGCACCTGCAGTGTTCATGGACCTTATGAACCGTGTTTGTAAACCCTATTTGGATCGTTTTGTTATAGTCTTTATTGATGATATCCTCATTTATTCTAAGTCTAAAGCTGATCATGCTCTCCATCTACGCCTTATGCTTGAACTTTTATGTGGTGAACGCCTATATGCTAAGTTTTCTAAGTGTGAGTTCTGGATTGATGAAATGCAGTTTCTAGGTCATATTTTTAGTAGTCAGGTTATTCATGTTGACCCTTCGAAAATCGAGGCAGTGAAGAATTGGTGTACGCCTAAATCCGTGTCTGAGATTCGTTCTTTTCTAGGATTAGCGGGTTATTACCGCTGGTTCATCGCGAATTTCTCAAAAATCGTTGTTCCTCTTACTACTCTAACCCAAAAGGAGAAACCTTTTGTTTGGGGTCCCGAACAAGAGGAATCCTTTCTGACTCTTAAGAACCTTTTATGTAATGCTCCTGTGTTAACTCTACCTGATGGCAATGACGATTTTGTGGTATATTGTGATGTCTTGAACCGTGGATTGGGTTGTGTGCTCATGCAGCGAGACAAGGTTATTGCTTATGCCTCTCGTCAGCTCAAAGTACATGAGAGAAACTATACTACTCACGATCTGGAGCTTGGTGCGGTTATTTTTGCGTTAAAGATCTGGCGACACTACCTTTATGGTACTAAGTGTGTGGTCTTCACCGACCATAGGAGCCTTCAACATATCTTTGACCAAAAAGAGCTGAACATGCGACAGAGACGTTGGGTGGAACTACTTAACGACGATGACTGCGAAATTCGCTATCATCCTGACAAGGCGAATGTAGTAGCCGACGCCTTTAGTCGTAAGACCCATTTCAAGCCTATTCGTTTATCTGGTGATCTGCATGTTCGAATTCGTGAAGCTCAGTATTCGTCAGCTAATGAAGGAAGCTTAACTATTGAAGTTCATGGTGCTAATGTGAATCAGCTCGAAACTAAATCTGATGGTCTTCAGTATTTATCTAAATGGCATCTGGGTGCCAGATCGCGATAATCTTCGTGAGCTCATTATGACTGAAGCTAACAAATCCCGTTATTCTATCCATCCAAGTGCTGATAAGATATACCATGATCTACGTATGACTTATTGGTGGCCTGGCATGAAGAGGGACATTGTTGTATACGTGTCTAAGTGCCTTACTTGCTCGAAGGTAAAGGCTGAACACCAGCGTCCTTCTGGACTCTTAGAACAACCCAAAATCCCTGTCTGGAAAGGGGATAGCATTGCTATGGACTTTATTACCAAACTACCCCGTACCTCTAAAGGTTACGATAGTATTTGGGTGATTATAGATCGATTGACCAAATCAGCTCACTTTCTTCCTATCCGTGAAGATTACAGAGTGGAGAAACTTGCTCGAGTCTATACTGATGAGATTGTATGTCGTCATGGTATACCCCTTGACATAATCTTGGACCGTGATGGTCGTTTTACTTCGCGACTTTGGCAAACGTTTTAGTCCGCTATGGGTTCGCACTTGAATCTTAGCACGACCTTTCATCCTCAGACGGATGGGCAGACCGAGCGTACTATTCAAACCCTAGAGGATATGCTCCGTTCTTGTGTCATCGACTTTGGTGGTAACTGGGATGTACATTTACCATTGATTGAGTTCTCGTACAACAACAGCTATCATTCCAGTATTCAGATGGCTCCTTTCAAAGCTTTGTATGGCCGCAAGTGCCGATCTCCTCTCAGCTGGCATGAGATTGGTGACAAGTAGTTTACTGGCCCTGAGATCATTCAAGAGACAACGGATAAGATTCTTCATATCCGTGATAACTTGATCAAGGCTAGGAGCAGACAAAAGAGCTATCCTGATAATAGGCGGAAGCCTCTAGAATTTGCTGTTGGTGACCGAGTTCTTCTCAAGGTATCTCCCTGGAAGGGAGTAGTTCGTTTTGGTAGGAAGGGAAAGCTTGCTCCTTGCTATGTGGGTCCTTTTGTGATACTTGAAAGGATTGGCAAGGTAGCATACAAACTCGACTTGCCACAAGAACTAAACAACGTTCATTCAGTGTTCCACGTATCCAATCTACGAAAATGCCTAGCCGACGAGGGACTGCAGGTTCCCCTTGAAAATTTGCAAATAAACGAAGTTGTTCAGTTTGTGGAGAAGCCGGTCGAAATCATGGATCAAACTTTCAAGCGTCTGAGGCGCAGCAAAATTCCCATTGTTAAGGTTCGATGGGAAGGAAAGCGTGGCGCCGAATTCACTTGGGAATTGAAAAGTGATATGAAGGCCAAGTACCCGCAGCTCTTCGAGCAGTCTTCATCTAAGATTTCGGGGACGAAATCTCCTAAAGGAGGGGAGACTGTAACGCCCAGCATCCCTAAACTTTAGGCTTTTGGCAGAATTAGTCCCTATAATTTTATCAATTGTCAGTAGTGGTCCCTGTAGTTATATGGTGTTAATGCTTTGATACTTTTGGTGTGAATCTTTTTTATACTTGATGTTTAACACTGTGATGCTTGATTCTTTATTCTAGATACTCGATTCATGATACTTAAACTAGGAGATTTGACGCTTAAACTAGATACTCGACTCTTGATGCTTAATCTAGACACTTGATTCTTTATACTATGAAAGCTAGATTCTTATTGTGGATTCTTGATACTTTATACATGTGTCGCCCGATCGAGCAGCAACCCGATCGGACAGCCGTCTGATCGGACAGCCACCCTATCAGGTGACACTTGCCCTTTTGTCTTGAAACTTGAAACTTTTCAAATACTTAGAAACTTATTCAGGGGCTTGAAAACATTGGGAACTTTGATCAAGTGGCAGCCGGAACGGACAGCCGTCCGATCGAGGTAACATCCGATTGGGATGACCAGGATTACTACACCTGGATCGAGTGGCAATCCGATCGGATTACCATCCGATCGGACAGCCACCCTATTCCACTCACTTATGGACTTCACTCAAGTGGCAACCCGATCGGATAGCCATCCGATCGGGCAGCCATCTGTCCCTCACACACAAGTCACCCGACCGACTGGCAATCCGATCGGACAACCATCAGATCCAGTGATTAGTTTGACACTCTATTCAACCTCGTTACTCTATCCGACTCTTATACTATTGTAATATAAGCAGGCTAATACTAAAAAGAGCTCCCTTTGATCCAATAGCAGTCTATAGTGTTAAGAAATCACTGTGAGTATACTCGATCCCCTTTTTACTTTAAACTTTTGGGGTGTAACATGTATTCTATGAAACTTAAACTTGATTCTTTTGAAACTTGAACTCTATCCTATGTGAACATGAAACTTGTGATTCTTGATTCTTTGTGCTCTGTGACGTTTAATCCAGAGTGTGTAGTTCCGCCTTAACAATAGTAGCGCTATAGGAGATGCACCTCCCCCATTATTCTCGGGGGGTATTGTTAGGAGGATTCTAGTTTACCTCATTGATTCTTTGGTAAACAACTAAAGCATTGGGATACTTGAGCTATCACTGCATGGACTGCGACACTAACACGGCTGAAACTATTTTATTGCTTACACTGTGGATATGAGTTGTTTTAATCTATTATCAAACGTGTATACTCGCCAATACTTTTGTATTGATATTCTAATACATGTTGCAGGCTGATAGGTTGCAATGGATCATGGAATCAAGCTAGGAGATGCTTAGAAATGTCTCCTAGTTAATTTAGTCTTTTGAACAATTTGAACATTTTATGATCTGGTTTGTAATGTGATACTTGTGATGATGTTTTATTAGACATTTGCATGAAATCAATTAATCTTTATTGAAACAAGAGTGTTATGGAATCTCATGAACAATCTGAACGCTTAGTGCTCGCACCCCGATGTTTCCGCCATCGGTTGGGGTGTGACAGTCGCGCGGCGCGACGCTGCAAGTGTCGAGCCAACTAGTTTGAAACTTGACAAGTTTGGCCCCTGAACCATCTAATTCCTAGAAACTTTCATTTTAAGCACAATTAACCCTAAAAGTTTATACTTGGATGATCTTTATGATATAATCAAACATTGTTAGGTCAGGTTTCGATAAACAATAACCGAAAACACTAGTTTCACCACGTTGACACTTTTAACCCTTTATTTACGAATGTTAATGTATTTAGTATCAAACGATATCGAATCCTCGTGAATTTTTCGTCACCTATACTTGAGAGTATAATCAATTGTTACAATGCCTCGGGTTCGTTAAAAGGTCACTCAGAGGTAGTAAATTAACATGTTGACATGTTTAACCCCCGTGTCTTGTGAACTTTCATTTTCTTTCACGAACGGCTTCATACGTTTCACAATTTATTCGTTTAAGAGTTATACATCGTGTAGGGTTGTTGAAAGGCATGGTTTTCATATGTTGATACTTTGGATCCTTCCACATACGTACTTTCTTTGTTTGTCAACATTAGTCCCTCAAAATCAATTCATTTCACGTTTAGAGTTTATGACACGTGTCCTTACTATATTGGACATGTTTTTGCGAGGTGTTACAATAAGGGTCTAGTCTCCTGATTCTGGGTATTTCTCTCTCTATTTACTATCCTTTGTTGTTGGAGTTTTCTCATTCTTTTCCTCCTTTCATAAGTTGCTCTACTAAACCAACCTCTCTTTTTAGAGGGGAAATGGTTCTTCGGATTTGGCTTTGAAAACAAAGGCAACCTCAAAATCAGTGGTGTATCCTGGGGTTGGCTTGGATGTTCCTTCATTCTTTGGAGAATGAGGTAGGTGACGGTAAGCGTTAGAGGTACCTTGCTCACTCATACTGTATACTAGAAAATTGTCAAATAACACAAAATAATAATATACATATTTACACAGAATAAGACATAAGTTATTTCCTAACACAATTGGTTAAAATTTAGATATTAAGAGAACACCTAAATGGCTTAAACCAGTGGCTCTGATACCACCTTCGGTCGCAGCCCCCGACCCCTACCCCGGGAGCGGGAGCCGTGAACAAGCAACCGGTGGTATCGGTGTTTATTAATCTGGCAGCGGAAATGAGACATCAGGATCGTAGTTAGGAAATAAATTTTAGAGTTTCAAAACACCAAACTTTTATAATAAATAAATGGGATAAAACCCATGTTTTATTCACAATACATTTATAGGGATAGACCCTGCTTATTGAAAACATAATAATCTCCTTTTATTTAGGTAACTTTTATAGCCACTTTCTTTAAGCCTTCAGTGCTCCATAGCTGGCGTCTTATGGCTTCACATTTAGTTACCTGAAACGCGTTTTAAAAAGATTTTATCAGGAAGAAATACTGGCGAGTGCATCCCAGTTTAATCAAAATAAGCTTTTATAACTTTACAGTATTGAGAGCGATTACAATGTTTGTATCTACCCAATTACTCATTCAGTATTTGTCATGTTGGCAGTTCCATGACTGTGGTCATATTACTATTGGCTAACCCGTTGTCCAATAGTAACGCTTGACTAGTAGTGTATACAAAACCCCACATATCGGCAGCAATTATAGAATACAAAAACTCAATCACTGTACGTATACTTGAAAATATTTGAGATTTTGTAACACAGTTTGGTAGAAAAAGAGAATGACTCACATTGTAGACTTAGGTATTTCTAGAGCTTCCTATTGAGTTTCCTGATTATTTTCTATTAGAAACATACAATGCACACGTGTTACTAAGATAACCCAAATCACATTAGCCATACAACACGAGACAGAACCCCAAAGAACTTAGTCAGGCAGAGCCTCGACATGCGTTACAGGGCCCTAGATCAATCGGGTAGGGTACAAATTAGTGATCGGGGTTAAAATACTTACAACGAGGCAGAGCTTTGTGTTTTAGGGGTATAATACCGAGCTACTATTTTGCTATAATAGAGACTGAGAGAGAATGAGAATAGAACGACTGAGAATGTTGCTGAAAGGCTCAATTTATAGGACGAATCGACACTTCCTCGCGCCCCGCGACCCATTGTGGTCATTCTCTTGCGGCCCGCGAGAGAAACCTAGCTACGGCTAGGCTTGACACTCACCACCGTAGGTTAAACACGAAGGGGGACACGTGTCAAAAATGTGTGTCCAGCAAGTACAGTGGGTCGCGCCCCACGACAGACACCCATAACCTTGTCGATGCCCTTGAGGCACACAAAAACTTTATTTTATTTGATTTTTATAAAACTAAGGTTATACGGGTGTAGTTTCTCGTATTCGGGGTGTATTTACGGCGTTTTTCGAGGGTTGTTATGTCACACCCCGATATTTCCACATATTACCGGCGGGCCCGGTGGGGAGTATTATGACGTAGTTGATATCATCATAGTCAATATACACAATAAATAGCATAGCGGAAGGCTTGGTGAAAAAATACTATTACAAACCATAGTGTCTGAGTGTCCAAATGAAAGAATATACAGACTTGGTTGTAATAAAGATCCACCGGCGGATCATAAAATAAAATACAAGAAATTGAAATAACAGACTCCAGGTATCTAGGGATTTGCAAGATCCTCTTATTTGACACCTAGTAACTCCAACCTATTTACGTGAGGTACCTGTCAATTAGTCTTTGGAAAATACGTCAGTTTACACTGGTAAATACAATTAACCGACTCATTTGAAAACATTTATGAAGATTGATTTAAGTGCACAAGACACAAACCATTTATAACTTGGGCTTGTATACAATTTTACATGTTTGTCCTACATATGGGGCCGGTTTGGAAGCCGGTCATGATTAACCGACTCACCGCTTATAGAACCCACAAAGGAGTTATCCTCAACATGTGGGTTATATTAGCATTTGCATTTGTCAGGTGTATGCCTACACCCCGTGCATAGGTCGTGGCTATTTTCAAATGAAATGAGCCGAGGATATCCAGGACACGGTCGTATTAACCCCCAATGCTTATGTTATAAAAAACAGATTAAAACGGGTTATGTAAATTTATTAATTACAATCCGATTAAATGATTTCATACCCGACCAAGTGGTATTCTTATAATACCATATCCCAAGCCCGTATAAGGGAAAATAAGTTAAAAGTATTTACCTGAGCTAGATGTGAAGAAGTAACTCAGCCGTATATTCCTAAAGCCTTATGAAATACCTTCTACTGAAGCTACTCAATCTGTATGGAAGGTTTAATAACCTATTAGGATACTAACGGGCCTTTATTTAACTCAAAGACTTAGACCGGTTAGTTGGAAGGATACTTTACGGTTCTAAACACTAGATTAAGCGGAGACCGGAATAGAATGTGGTTTAGACCCGACAAGTTTGGATACTTGTATAATATGGGTAAACTAAACACATTCTGGAATTTGAGGATTTAATGATAAGGTTAAACCCGTTTCGGCTATTTTACGTAAACTAGTCACATAAACCGATCCGGACGCATAAAATGCATAACGGGTAACCAAATGAATTATATACAGGTCTCAAATGTTATTATGCTTAGAATATGTTAATATATTTATGCCCAAGAAGTAATTAAAACCAATTTAAGTCCCGTAAGGGCATTTTGGTCATTTTAATGATTATAAAGAGATTTTATAATAAAATGAGGTTCTGGTCTTTGGTAATCAGTAAAAATATTTATTTTATCACATTACATCAGTAAGATATTATATATATGTGAGGTTTACCATTTATGGCCAAACTATGCCCCGAAAGGGCATTTTGGTCATTTCACATATGCTTTTAAGGACATTTTTGGAAGTCTGAGTTCATGACGTATACTTACTGTAATTATTTTAAAATTTAATTAAAAGTTCAGTAGGTAACAAGTCTTAGGTGCTAAATATGGTTTAAAACCATACTATGCACCTAATTAGTGTAAAATCGCTAATTGATAATTAAAGTGTTTTATGGAAATCTGAGATTTTGATCAGTTTTAAATGTTCAAAATAATTTATTTAATGTAAGAAATCAGTAGGAAAAGGTTTGTCATTCAAATCATTTGTAAATCTCATTTTATGCATAAAAGGGTATTATCGTCATTTACTGAATTATACAAGAACTCCAGGATATGATCAAATTACAATCTGATCAAAAGTTCCAAAAATCCATAAAAATAATATCTTAACAGTAGGTAATGAGTTTTGGGTCAAAACCTATGCTTAAACGTGACTTATGCAAGATATCGCAATTTAATTAATAAAAAGCTTCAATTTATGATATCGAGCATAACTCCTGTTTGAGACCAAGAACTGATGTCAAATTTTCGGGGCACGCTTATATATCAGTAACAAAGGTTTTTGTCCTCTCACATTTCTAAAAATCTCGTTTATATGTCAAAAGGGCAAAAATGGCATTTATAAGCATAATAACGAACATGAGCATATAATTCAAATTACTAAGGACCAGGTAATATAACTCCAGAGGGTTATACTACAACATAAAGTGGTCCTATTGGAAGCTTAAAACATGGAAGGATTAAGCTTAATCGGGTCAGAACTGAAAGTCAAAGCAAAAGTCAAGCTTTTGCGACTTTCGGTTGTGAACCGACCCTAAACTAATAATTGTCGGGTTGAATATACTTAGACATGTTCTAATACTAATGACCAAGTTACTAGAATGATAAAATATGATTTATAACCTCTGCATTGTTAGTTATAATTATTATTTAAAAATCTAGTCAGTTTGACTTTTAGACTTATTAGTTTGACCCGACAATTAACTAGTCAAATGAAATAATTAGGAGGTGCCCTTTTAAGGGTTAATCACCTACCTTATTATGGTCACATAACCACTTTTGATTCGGACAGTGGCTGGACCATTTGTGATTAAACCGAAAGTCAAAGTCAATTTACGATAACTTTGACTTTTCGGTTTTTAAACTAAAATCTGAACTAAGGAAGGAGACTAAGACACTTATATAGGGTCCTAGCTATCCTTTCTACAAACTTGAGTTCCCTTTAAGTCCAGATATCTTCAGATGAGAGTGTAGTAAATGATTCAAGTGCATGAGCAAATGAAATGTTCAACATGGAGGTCTATTTATACTTGAAATCCTTGATTTAAGATCACACCAGGTGTAATGGGAGTGTTTAGGATCACCCCAGGTGTCCTAGTGGTATTCTAAAACCGACAATAAGCCCCAAGTATCGAAATTCGGGCCTCAAAGGCGGTGCAACAGGCTGCAAGTTTTTTGGAAGCTGGCAGTTGCTACACGGGCCGCGTAGGAATTCATAAGGGGCTACGCGCCCCGCGACAAGGTGTCACTCAGGTTAACCAAGTTTCAAACATTGCACTTTCAGCCCCTGAACTTTTAATACCTCAAATATCCTTTATTTTTGACACAATTGGCCCTTTATAGTTTGTTTGTAGATGACCATGGAAGTATAATCAAACTTCGTTAGGCCCGGTTTCGTTAATTGATCACCGAAACACTAGTTTCATCACATTGACACTTCTCACCCAAAGTCCTGAAAACTTGCATAACGATCTCGAAACCACATGAAACTGATATCACTTATTCTTGAGAGTATATTTGAATATTACGAAGTCTCGGGTTCGTTAAAAGGTCACTCGGAGGTAAGAATTAACATGTTGACACGTTTAACCCCTGTAGTTTATAATCTTTCGATTATTTTCATAAACGGCTTCTAATATCAAATTTTATTACTCGTATAAGAATATATTCTTCGTGTGTGGTCATTCAGAGGCACAAGTTTGGCATGTTGACACTTTTAGTCCCTTCGCATACATATTTTCATCGTTTGTCAACTTTAGTCCTTCAAACTCAATCTTTCACATGTTTAGAGTTTAGGACACGTGTATTTACATAATTGGATACGTTTTTACGTGGTGTTACATGTTATAGTAAATAAGTATAGAATATGATAATGATGTATTTGTTAGCAAACTAACATGAAAGGTGTGTTTTAGATAGAATTTATGTGGAATTATGAGATGACTAGTACGAAAGGGAATTGGTTATATTGTGTGTGTGCATATGTGATCTTGTGGTTGTATGTGTGTCTTATTACATGAGTATGAAATGTATATGATGTCCATAGTATAATCTACTAAAATGATGTGGATGTATGAAATTAAGTTAATAATCCATATGGTAGACAGTTGACTTTCTGAAAGTCAACTGTGCATAAATAGCATAGTAAGGTAGCATGTCACAAATGTTATGTTAAGGAAATCATTAGGTACATGCTATATCATTATATGTTATACTTGATAGTATAGTAAAGTGCGTAAATTGTAATGATGCATTGTTAAATCTATGCCTTTCGCTTGTTGGAATTGGCTATTGGAAGTCAAATGCGAGATATGGACTAGATATGATTTGATGATATGTAATATCACATATGTTAACAAGAGTGTAAATGTGGTGACATGTAAGGATAAGCATTATGTCAAATTGACGCAAAAACGAAAGGCTAACGGGTCAAGAGGACACAAGGAAGCGAACGAAAATACGGACGCGTAAGGTAAGTGATCTCGGACTCACTTCTTAGTATTTAAAGGGAATTGTTGTATGTATGAATGTTGGGAATCATGTAAGAAGGTATAATTAACGGAGCTACTAAGGTAAGTAAGATCGTAACAGGTTATTTATGGCATAAATATGAATGGGCTCATTCATTGGGAGTAAACGGGTCAAACTTGGAATGTGTTATTCACAAGAATCGAGTTATGAAATACTCATTAAAAGGGATTAGACATGATACAATAATGTTTTTATATGTATTGATTAACTTATTGGGATAAAGTTTTAGTTGTGGGAAAAAAAGACGCCAAAGTATACAAAATGTGAAAAGTAATAAAGATGCCCAGAATTTGACACGGCTGTTTTGCTGTTCAGGCTTAATATACATATGTATGAGTAAGGTTGAGAATTTGAGCACTTGTAAGGGTTATTACTTACTTTTATCGATTATACAAAACCCCTTGAGGGTATATAACCAACATGATAACTTGGATTACACCTAATAAAGGTAAATGAGTCATGAACCAAGCTGCTCAAACCGAACAAATATGATATGCTTGTAGTACGTGCAAATAGTTGTATAAGGTACGTGTCGGTATGTGATTCATATTTGGATAGATATTCGAATAGATTAATATATGTTGAAAGAATAGAATGGAAGTGCAAGTTGAAAATCCTTGGGATCTTATTCAATGAAATACAAAGTTACAGAGCACAAATAAATATACGATGAAGTGTAACCACCTACCAACTAAATAAGGAAAAGATAAATCACATATAAATTACAATAATATACATAATGAATTCCGTGAATATAGTGTTGACTAACATCCTCCCTCAGTCGCAGCAGGAGCGGGTCGGATGCAAAGACTGTCTTTAAACCGAGTAAATAGTTGACGTGAAAGACCTTTAGTAAAGATATCGGCATACTGGTAGTCAGCAGGAACATGAAGAACTCGAACAGAGCCAAGGCGAACTTTTTCCCGCACAAAATGTATGTCAATTTCGACGTGCTTAGTACGTTGGTGTTGTACCGGGTTTTGTGATAAGTACATGGCTGAGATGTTGTCGCAGTATATTATGGATGCTTGTTTAATGGGAACATGAAGTTCAAGGAGTAAGTTGCGAAGCCATGTTAGTTCAGCGGCCGTATTAGCAACCCCTTTATACTCGGCTTCGGCACTTGACCGTGATATTGTAGGTTGACGTTTAGAAGACCACGATATCAAGTTGTCACCGAGAAACACACAATATCCTGAAGTGGATCTACGAGTGTCGGGACACCCCCCCCAGTCGGCGTCCGAGTAGGCAGTTAAGGTAAGCGATTTGGAGGGGGTCAAGTGAAGCCCATGATTCAACGTGCCTTTGAGATATCTCAGTATACGTTTCAGAAAATTGAAATGGGGCTCACGAGGTGCATGCATAAATAAACATACCTGTTGGACGGCGTATGCAATGTCGGGCCGAGTGATGGTGAGATATTGAAGAGCACCGGCTAGACTGCGATAAAGGGAGCCGTCAGG
This sequence comes from Helianthus annuus, assembly GCF_002127325.2. Lineage (NCBI taxonomy): Eukaryota > Viridiplantae > Streptophyta > Magnoliopsida > Asterales > Asteraceae > Helianthus > Helianthus annuus. Next base: position 67,484,706 of record NC_035447.2, read on the forward strand.
TAGTAGTTCACCAGCTTCTGCACTAAGTTTATTTCCTGTATCAGTAGGAGTGGAAGATGGTTTGCAATTTTGCATGTGAGCTCGTGAGATGATATCAGCTGCATAAGATTCTTGTGACATAAACAATCCTCCATTTTGAGATGTAACTTGAATGCCTAGAAATTGGTGTAGGTGCCCTAAATCCTTCATAGCAAATTCAGTTGACAAAAGTTTGATGAAGTATTGAAGTAGGGTAGTGTCAGAAGCTGTGAGTACAATGTCATCAACATATAATAGTAAATAGGCCATTCGGTTACCGCGACGATATATAAATAAGGAACTGTCGGAGATGGCACTTTGAAACCCGCAAGACGTAATGAAGGTCGCGAACCGATGGTACCAAGCCCGTGGTGCTTGTTTCAGACCGTAAAGAGACTTTCGAAGTCGACATACATGAGTAGGTTGATTCGAGTCGACAAAGCCCGGTGGTTGAAACATGTATACTGTTTCGTTTAAGTCCCCGTGTAAAAACGCGTTCTTAACATCGAGTTGATGTATAGGCCAGTTTCTCGAGATAGCAAGGCTAAGAACCGTTCGGATAGTATTAGGTTTCACAACGGGGCTAAACGTTTCCTCACAATCCACGCCCACTTGTTGGGACTTGCCGTTAACAACTAGACGGGCCTTGTAGCGTTCTAATGAGCCATTCGCAAGGTATTTATGGCGGAAAAGCCACATGCACCTAATGATGCGAGCATCCGTAGGACGAGGCACCAATTCCCATGTATGATTTTCTATTAACGCTCTATATTCGTTGGTCATGGCATCGAGCCAGTGTGGATCGGTCATAGCTTGGGTGTGAGATTTTGGTATGGGGGAGACTTTTGGTTGTTTTTGGGTGGCATCGACATGAAGGTTAAGTGGGATCTTTGGTTTGGTGATCCCGTGTTGTGAACGTGTAACCATCGGGTGGCGAGCAGGAGGTGGCGTGGTACCAGTTGATTGGTGTTGTGTCGATGTGGAAGTAGTCGGGTTTGGGTGTGATTGGTCTGGTGAGGACGGGGGCTGTTGAGGTGAGGGTGGGGGCAGTTGAGTTGTTGTAGTGTGGGTGGTATGTTGGGTGGTATTTTGGGTGGTCAGTGGGTTGGTGGAATTATTAGGCATATGTGTCAGTGAGTTTTGGTTGGTTGGTATGGTAGGTACAGTGGTTTGAGGATGAAAGATGATTGGAGAGGGTTCATTATCAAGGAATGAGTAAGTTTGAGGAGTGGGTTTGTACGAACTGGAGAACGGAAAATTATTCTCGTCAAATGTGACATGCCTAGACAAAATAATTTTTCCGGTTTGTAAATCAAGACATCGATACCCGCGATAGTTAGGTGGGTATCCAAGAAATACGCACGGACTCGAGCGGGGAGTTAGCTTGTGCGGTTGAGTGGCGGTTTGGTTTGGGAAGCATACGCACCCGAAGACGCGTAAGTGATCATATGTGGGTGTTTTGAGGTAAAGAATGGTGGTAGGGGTGTTGAAGTTTAGGATTTTTGAGGGTAGAATGTTGTGTAGGTATGTTGATGTGTGAAGAGCTTCGACCCAGTATATGGGTGGAAGGGAAGCATGAGTGAGAATGGATCGGATCAAGTCGTTGATCCGTCGAATCATGCGTTCGGCCTTGCCATTTTGTTGTGACGTATGTGGGCACGAAAAACGGAACTGGAGGCCGTGGTTGGAAGCAAATGATTTAAAATTATTATTGTCGAACTCTCCTCCCATGTCGCACTGAAACGATTTAATTGGTTTATTAAATTGAGTTGTGACATATTTATAAAATTGGGTAAACTTAAGAAAAGTTTCTGATTTGAATCGCAATGGGTATACCCAAATAAAATTAGTGAAATCATCAATGAGTATCATGTAATATTTGTAACCGTGTTTGCTCAGTAATGGGGACGTCCACAAGTCACAATGAATGATATCAAATGGTGAGATTGTATGAGAAGTTGATAATGAGAATGGTAAACGTTTATTCTTAGAAATTTGACATGCATGGCAAACAAAAGACGTACTTAATTTATTGCAAGAAATAAAACGTTTAGAACTAAGAAAATCCATGATGTGATTTCCTGGATGTCCTAGGCGATGGTGCCATGATGTTGATGATGATGCGAGAAAGGCGGAAGCGCTACTAGTGGCGGGAGCGGTAAGTGTATAGAGAGGACCCGAACTATTATGTCGACTCAGGAGCTTCCCAGTCTGTAGGTCCTTCACAGAAAATCCAAAGGGGTCAAAATCCACAGATACATGGTTATCAATGGTGAATTTACGCACGGAAATCAGGTTTTTAATGATATTTGGGGTATGGAGAATATGTTTAAGTTGGATAGGTTTATTGGTGTTTGGTAGGGTGGTATGACCCGATCCATGAACCGGTATTCGATTTCCATTTCCAACTAAAACAGATGTAATAGAAGTCTTACATGGGGTAGTGATCATACCTGATTCGGACGCAAGATGTGATGTTGCGCCAGTATCCATGGTCCATTGACTTGTATCGGGTTCCATTGTCATGGCAGAGAAGGCAACTTCAAGTTCTGTAGAGTCTAGAGGATTAACTTCTGTGATATGGGCCTGTTGGGTTGCATCATGAGGTTTGGTGAAGTTTGGGCTAGAAGATCCTGGCGGTGGAGGAGCCCATGGAGAGGCCCAACCTGATTGCGATGGGTAGGGGCAGGGTGGTGGTTGAAACGGACCAGCCCAATATGGAGGCCAATAAGGTGTGGGTGGAGCCCAATGAGGTTGATGCTGTCTAGGTCCACGATACTGACCTTGGGCTTGCTGTTGGGTCGTGTTAAATGATCGATTTTGGGCTGAATAAGATGAATGACCCTGGCCCGAATTTCCTCCTCTGCGTTTTCCAGTTCCACGAGTGGGCTGCTGAGCAAGCCCACGGTTTACTTCAGTTGAGCCAGATCCAGAATTGCGCTGCTGTCCAGAGTTACGTGAATTCTGTGAGTGGCGCGTTGAGTGCTGGGAGACGGCAGCATGTGCTTCGGTAGGTGTTAGGGCTTCACGAGCTTCTTGACGTTGGATTTCTTGTTGGAGCATGTCAACCGCATCATCCCAAGAAGGGAGAGTTTGGTTAATGATGGCTCCGGTAGTATCAAATTCAGCCGGTAGACCGCGAACCAATTGAATGACTAGTCGTTGATCAGTGACCGGACTTCCGACATCTTTCAATTGATCTGCCAATTCTTTGATGCGTTGACAATACGCATCAAGAGACGGCATAGATCTGAGTGTGATGTTCGAGAGTTGATGTTCAAGGGTAGCGGTGCGAGAACCTTTATTGTTATGGAATATTTTCTTGATACGATTCCAAGCCTCGTAGGCAGTAGAATCTGGTTCAAGAACGCGTGCCAGGAGCTCATCCGAAAGGGTTCCATAGATCCATTGAAGGACAATGGAATCCACTTCTAGCCAACTTGCATAGGTGGGATCTTCTTCTGCTGGAGGATCGGTTCCATCGATATGCGTCAAGACTTTGTATCCGCGTGCGTGCAACTGGAAGAGTTTCACCCACGAGGAGTACGTTACCTTCGTTCCATCTAAGATTCTTACTTTGTTTTGGATGTTTGTAACTGTGTATACAGGATGTAAAGGTTCGGGTTTCGCAGCGGAATTGGGAGGTTGTGTGTTGACTGTATCACCCATGATCAGAGACCGTAGTCTTGGATGCGATCAGGAAAAAAAATAGAGAAGATAAGCAAGGACCGTAGTCCAGGAAGAAGGTATCACAGGGAGCTTAAAGCTCTGATACCATGAAAATCCTTGGGATCTTATTCAATGAAATACAAAGTTACAGAGCACAAATAAATATACGATGAAGTGTAACCACCTACCAACTAAATAAGGAAAAGATAAATCACATATAAATTACAATAATATACATAATGAATTCCGTGAATATAGTGTTGACTAACACAAGTATGCTATTGTTGGCCTTATGACGTTTTGACACTGGGATGCAAAGATTGAATTTGGACAGATATTCGAATGGATTAATATACGTTGAAAGAATGCGACGTGGTCGTTTAATTATATAACTTTAGATTATGTATAATGTCATCAAGTACTAATGGAGTGAATGTATGTAATGACTGCGGGTTACACAGAATCACAGTTCATCATCATGGAATGTCAGCGGTTAAAGATCAAGTCATAAACCCGATTGTACGGGAGCAAGTGGTGTTGTAGTTAGTAATGTATGTCACATTTTATTTCCTAAATGAGAAAGAAGAACGTAAATATTATTTAAGAGTCATTTAAAAAGGGATTTTCAAGCATGTTAGAATAGTAATAAGAAAGAAATTTTATGGTTCGTATTTCCGCTGGGTCTTTTCGGTTAAAACGTGTTAGGGTATTACACATAGTTACCTGTGACTTTCATATTATGAGGTAGAGTGTCTAGAGGGTACTTTGTTATTACGCTAGGAAAATCGTGAGGGAGTCCTGTAACCCGGTAGTTAAACAGCCTAGTAGATTGCCATAGGTGTCTTCTCGAGAAGGGTTGAGGTCCTGCTCGGTAATCCTCTAGGTTTAGTATCTTACGATTCCAATTCCATAACAGTCACATAACCGATAGAACGTGTCAAGCATATGTAGAATTTTTGCCTAGGTAGTGTCTACCCATCATCTGGACCAGTTCTCAATCTTAATTCATGCTTTCGTTGGTTTAATTAATTATCTAGGTTATTTTAGTACTTTGTCTGAAAACCCCTAAATCAACAAAACAAACTAGTCATGTCAGTTAGTTAAATAAGTCAGTCGAGTCCAGTAAGTGTAGTTAAAAGAATTCTTTGAGTTCGATACTCAGACTTCTGGAGCTATACTACATTGATCGGTATACTTGCCGGTTGTGCAATTTAGGTTAAATAGAGTCTTAGGTTTATAAATTTAAAATTTAGGGTGGCACGTTTTTGGTTAAAATTAGCTAGTTTAATTAATATAGTTTGAGCACAACCGTGTTGCACATACAAAATGAAAAATTCCCCAAAAGTAAAAAGGGTACTTTTGTCAAGAAGTTTATGCATTAGCACCGCAGGCTTCATCGATTTGCACCTATACCATGTTCTAAACAATACAGTTTATTGCATTTCTAAAAAGTTATTTAAAAAGACAAGCGAGCTTGATTATCGTTATAAGGCTGATCAGACTATGATTTTTTTACTGGCGTTGTATTGAAATATGTATGGTGATTCGAGATAGATCTTCGTATATTTTAGGTAAAAAAATGATATCACTGAAAATAACTTTCCATGTGGTATTATCAATATAATTTGTTTTCTAATACGGCCTAATATTGCATATTCTATACTCATGTTTAAAACTACTACTTTTATAATTTCAATCTCAATAACTTTAACTAGTGAGGTTCCTCTGCGTTTTGCGGCGGGTGGGGCTATCGTATCAAACCAAATTGAAACCGACTGAATAACATATCGGTACGATACTGGAACTCGTTATAGCAATCGAAAGGTAAAACCCAAAACTAAAGTTACTATATGCCCAAAAGGATATCGACACATATTTTACATAAATCGAAAACCATAAAAACGAATATCAGTAATATCTTCCGAAATGAATATAAGTATTCATTCCGATGGTACCGACACAGGTATTGATGTTGTTCGATTGGAATTGACGTGTTACAAATACTCGCTATAGTTTACGATATTAAAAAAACTCTATACTACCATCGAAGTTGTCCGCACAGTGTTAGTTTGATTCGTCATGGTAAAGAACAGACGGTATAAGTTCGGTTTGTCAAGGTACCGGTACGGTATTCATACTCGCTATAGTTTATATTATAAAAAGATACTATATACCGCTATCCAAGTTTCATATGGTATCTGTTCAGTTGATCACGGTAAAGAACAAATAAAAATAAAATGTTTGGTTGATCACAGTAAAGAACAAATAAAAATCATTTGTTCGCTTGATCACGGTAAAGAACAAATAAAAATCAATTATATTGATCCGTTTGATTTTGAATAAAACTTTTAGCAGAACGAAGATAAAAATAAACATGTCGCACATAGGGCTGTAAACGAACCGAACGTTCAGCGAACTGTTCGTGAACCGTTCGGCGGGAAGTTCATTTATGTTCGTTCGATTAGCTTAACGAACGAACACGAACAAAAAATTCCGTTCGGTTAGCTTAGCGAACGAACACGAACATAGGTCTCGTTCGTTCGACTGCGTTCGTGAATGTTCGGTAATATGTTCGGTTACGTTCGTTCGTGTTCGTTTGGTTATATTAAAAAATAATATATAATAAACCTTTTATCTAAACATATTGAAAACTTGAAACCCTATTTTTTCTAAGTTAGCTAAAATTTAGACATGCTAAGACATTTTTGGGGATAGTTATGTCTAAGTTAGTTAAAGTTGATTCATCGTTTGGTGGTGTATTAGACTTCTTATGTTTTGATTTATCATTTGATGGTTGTATTTAGCTACTTATATCCAATGTTTAAGGATAACAATATTTTTTTTTTTGTTTTCAAGTTAAATGTTCGTTTGCGTTCTTTTGTGTTTGCTTGCGTTCGTTTGTGTTCGAGACCAGTGTTCACAAACTGTTCATGAACAACTGAATTCCCTTAACGAACGAACACGAACATAAACTTATGTTCGGTATGCGTTCGTGAACAGTTCACGAACATGTTAATTTCCTTAATGAACGAACACGAACATGGTCTTGTTCGTGTTCGTTCGGTTCGTTTACAGCCCTAGTCACACATATTCAGAACTTTATAAAGTATTGCACTATACTATTAGAATAATGAAAAAAGTAATGTCAATTTATATGTAAAAAAACTAAATGTGAGTTAAATTTGATAACATGTACATTTGTGCTTCGATTACTTAAGCTTTACCAGTCCCAACTCAGTTTCGGGAAAGAAAACGTATCAATACAGAGAAAAATTTAGGCACGTCGCGACGACATACTAAAAATTATATAAAATACCGTATCTTAATAGTTATAAAAGAAAAAAAATGCAAAATCAATTAAATTAAAAATATATTAATAAAATAAGTAAATGTTAAAAATAAACAATATTAAAATAATTTTTAAACACTATTCATGGTGACTTTGTATTAATATATATAACTAGGTTATTTCTCCGCGCTTTGCGGCGGTACGTTATTGCAGGCATTTAATGGTTATTGGTTTCGCTTCGTTTCAGTACTGGTATGATAATTCACTCGGTATAGAAATCAACATGTATTTATATCGACCGGAAATGAAAAAAAAACGATTATTGCTACCAACACCAATATTGTTTGTAAAATATGGGTCAATTCAGATAGATACGATATCGGTAGCGATGATATTCATTTATCGTCGCTGCCAGAGTTGTATAATAAAAAAAAATATCAGAAATAGAAACCTTAAAAATGAATACATGTACCATTACCAATGTTGTTTGGTATGATACGATAGCTACCGCGTCATATTATAGAAAGCAAAAGCAAAAACAATAAAAATAAGTATCAGTACTGGGGGTGCAAACGAGCCGAGCCGAGCCCGAGCTCGGCCAGGCTCGAGCTCGATTAACTTATGAGAGCTCGGACTCGAGCTCGGCTCGATTCAAGCTTTGTTTTCAAAGCTCGAGCTCGGCTCGTTTGTATTTTATCAAGCTCGAGCTCGGCTCGGGCTCGGCTCGTTTATTATCTATTAATTAGTATATTAAATAGAAATAATATAAATAATAGACTTTTTAGGCTTGCGAACTCGATAAGTAAAGCTCGGGCTCGCGCTCGTTTACTAAATAAGCTTATTTTTAGGTTCGAGGTCGGCTTGTAAACAACTTTAAATAAGCTTGGCTCAACTCGGCTCGTTTACACTAAGGCTCGATAAAGCTCGACGAGTCTAACGAGCTTCACATGTGAGGCTCGAGCTTGGGCTCGATAAATAAACGAGTTTTGTTTTGAGGCTCAAGCTCGGCTCGGGCTCGATAAGGCTCGGCTTGTTTCGAGCTTTTTCTCAAGCCAATCTCGAATAGCTCGCGAGCCGCTCGGCTCGTTTGCACCCCTAATCGGTACCAATACAAATGTTGTTCGGTCGGTCTTGGTTTGGTTTGGTACAACAATGGCAAAGTATATGTTTTTAATAAAATTTATATCGCAATGTTAGAAAAAAAACAATTATAATTAAGAAGGTAGATTTTTAAAAAAATTGATGTACATTTTACCCACTATAATTTATCAACTTTCTACTCTCACACACATTCACTATTCAATTTAGTTTCTTTTGATTGGTGATAATCTCACTCTCTCCATCTCTTATACCCCATAATATACACCACTTATTTTTAGTTTTTTTATATTATATAATTTACCCACTATAAATTAGTATATTCTTCAAGTAAATTTACTTTCATATGTGAATTACAATCTTTTCATTCATTTTGTAATTACATATTAATGAAATTATGTGATTTAAATCAGTTCTTATAGTGGTTTGACCAAACATCCCGCAACGTGCGTACGTGTCCTAGTAAGTTATTAAAAAGCAAATAAAAATTTAAATATATACTAAAAAGTATAAGAGTAAACTTCCGTTTTGCTCCTTGTGGTTTGGTCATTTTAACGGTTTTGCTCCAATAGTTTAAAAATAGCCATTTTCCTCCCTGATCTTTCGAGTTTGTCGCCAGTTTGCTCCCCAATCTTTCGAGTTTGTCGCCAGTTTCCTCCCTGATGGAGTTAGAGGCTGGGAGCAAATGAAGATAAGTTGGAAAAAATGAAGATAAGTTGGAAAAAATGAAGATAAGTTGGAAAAATCTGGGAAGAAAATGGCTATTTTTAAACTATTGGAACAAAACCGTTAAAATGACCAAACCACAAGGGGTAAAACGAAAGTTTACTCAAAGTATTAAATTACTATGATAACTTTCAGATAATATGTATAAAAATCAAGTTATGTGATAGAATAAAATATTATTATAAAATTAAAATAAATAATCTAAAATATTGAATGGCAAGTTTAAAATAATATTTATAACATACACGTATTGCTGCCGTTGGATCAGGACCGGAATCTCTATCCATAATGTCACATCCACTAAACCCCAATCTTTCTCCAATCACCCTTTGAGAAACCAACCATACTTCCACTAATCCAAACAACTTAGTCGACTATTTCTGAGTCGGTTGTATTCAAATATGTGTGATCAATCTAGATAAATCTTCGTATATTTTAGGTAATAATAATAATAATACCACTGAAAAAAACCTTTCCATGTCGCATTATCAACATAAATTATTTAATATCTATATCTAAATCTAATCTTCTAATCTAATCTTCTAATCTAAATTCTAATAAAGGACTCCAATTAATGCCACATGGCAATCTCTCCTCCGCCCTCAATTTTTTTATTTAAATTATATAATAAAAATTCATATAAAACTATTATACGATTAATTTAAATTATCAGATAAAGGTAGTTTCAATTTTTTTCTTATTTATTTATGATTCATCCATTATGCTAAATCAACACACGAATTTATATAAATTAATAATATTATAAAACCATTAGTTGCTATGAATAATATAAAATATTGTGAGTAATAAAATATGTGAATGATAAATCAACTTAATATATTAAATTATCAGATAAAGGTTATTTATTTATGATTCATCCATTATGCTAAATCAACACACGAACTTATATAAATTAATAATATTATAAAACCATTAGTTGCTATGAATAATATAAAATATTGTGAGTAATAAAATATGTGAATGATAAATCAACTTAATATAAATTATTTATAATCTATTATTATATGATATTAGATTTTCTTAGAATACATGTTAACATCGTATCATCTCATAAATTTAATTAAAATTGTTTTTTGTTACTTTTTTAAATAAGGGTAATATAAAAAAATTGTAAAATATAAAATTACTTTTATTCAACCCATGTAATAAACGAGATTTTTAAATATATATTGTTTTATTATTTGATATATAAAATTACATTTATTCAACCCGTGTAATAAACGAGATTTTTAAAGATATATATATTTTTATATTATTTGGTATATAAAATTATATTTATTCAACCAGTGTAATACACGGGGTTCTAACCTAGTACACGTATAAAACTAGTTTTTTAGAAAAGAGAATTTCTTTATATTTTTTTGCCATATATGATACTTGAGTCTAAGACATCAATTTTTTTTTTTTAATCTGATCGTATGTGATATTTGAACCTAAGAAATCAAAACTTATTGATCACCAACCCATTGGTATGTTTGAAACTACTACTTTAATAATTTCAATGGATTTGAAAGGAATGCATAATAACTTTTATATATCGGTTAAGTAGAAGGACAGAGGGGTAATTTCACCCCAATTTTTTTAATGGCAAACTTGTATTACTGACGGACCACTGAAGTATTATCGTGCCACCAGCGGAACCACCTGATCATATCCATCTCCACTAGGCATAATGCCTATACACCAATTCAGGAGAAAACCAAATAAATCTAGAGAAATCCTCCTTGTAGGAATCAAACTCAGGATTTAATGTTCCATAAGCCTTATCCCCCCCTAAAATGTTACTAGGCTATAATGTCATAAACAATTTCACTCTGATTTTAAGACGCTAAACTACCATAAGTAGCTTAAAATCATGGTAAAATTACATTTTCGTCTTTAAAAATTGTATTTTAAAATAGTATAGATTATTGCAATCTAAAGTCCTAATAATTTATGTTCATCTAGTGGGTAACCAAACAAGTATTGAAATAAATGTAAAACTATTCAACTATCTCTTACAAGGCTAATCTTATTTATCAAATTAAAACCACATCCAAACACCCCCAAACGAACATGAATCGAGTTAAAACTAGGGGTGTGCATGGGTCGGTTTGGGTCGGTTTTGACCAAAAACCATAACCATAACCGCGATGTCGGTTATTGGATAACCATAACCATAACCGATCGGTTATGGTTATTCGGTTTTGATGGTTATAGCGGGTCGGTTATGGGTGGTTAACCGTGTATTTATCTTAGCTAAAAATAGCTTAATTTTTTTCACATGGAATAAATTGTTATTGCAAATTTGTATATATTAGTATAATACATAGTATTAAAAAAATATATATAATCTATAATATTAATACCAATTATTATAATCGAATATTCAAATAAAATGATATGATACATTCCATAAATTAAAATAAACATTCAACCAAACCCACAAAATGATATGAAAAACCCATAAGTACTAAAAATCTATAAAAAAAACATTAAATATTAAAAATATGGTGAAAAGTCCTAAATCAGAGTATTGTCTTAATAATTTTGATGCAAGTCTATACTCACTAGATGTCCGGATGTGTATAATCCGAGTATTTTAATATTCGTGAATTTATTCGAATATCACTACTATACATATTGGAATTTAATTACAATTCAATTGCCACAAACTTATACCTTACAATTTATTTTTATAAAAATATATATATCTTTAAAAATCTCGTTTATTACACGGGTTGAATAAATGTAATTTTATATATCAAATAATAAAACAATATATATTTAAAAATCTCGTTTATTACATGGGTTGAATAAATGTAATTTTATATTTTACAATTTTTTTATATTACCCTTATTTAAAAAAGTAACAAAAATCCAGCTTGTAAATTAAACAAAAGATCAGACTTGCCAACAAAAGATCCATCACAAATTCATGGGCATTTTGGACTGATTTCAACTTCAACTGAACCAAAGATAACACAGAAAGAAAAGTCAAATATGTTAATAAAAAGAAAATTATATGTTAATAAAAAAACAAATACTTAAAGTTATGAATTACTATTTATTACTAAAACTTAAATAAAAATTAAAATACTAAAAAATTATAGACGCTATTTATGGTAACTTTAAATAAATTCATATGTATAAAATAACATATAATAATAATAATAACAGTAGTAGTTTATGTTACTAAAAATTATAACACTATTCATTATATGTTTGGAAATACGTGTTTCAATAAGGGTTGTGTTTCCTCGTAGGGCTCGTAGGAAACAGATGCAGATAAAAAAAAAAAAGGCACATCCACATGACTCGTAATACATCAAACTTTTTGTAGAACAGTCACCCACTTACAATTTTCTTTCTATTTACACTTTACTTTTAATGTTAAATCCACATGACTCGTGATACATCAAAGTTTTTTTTTTAGAAAAGTAAGCCAATTACAAAGTTTTTAATGTCAAATCCACATGACTCGTGCGTGATACATCAAAGTTTTTTTAGAGTGGGAGACAGTTTCTTTAAATATTGATTTTAGAAGTGCGTGGGAGATAGTTCCTTTTTTCGGCTATACATATATTTTTAACGGCAAATTTTGGATAACTAACAAACCAGTAGAGTATTATTGTGCCATCAGAGGAATCATCTGATCATATCATGCCACTAGCGGAATCACCTAATCATATCCATACGGACTACTGAAGTATCATTGTGCTATTAGCGAAACCACCTGAATATGTTCCTCTCCTAGGTAGTAATGTTTATACATCAATTCAGGAGTAAACACAATAAATATGAGAATACCCTTTTTGATAATCAAACTCAAGACCTAATGGTCTCTAAACCTTATTCCTTGTCAAAGATGCCATTAGAATATACCGGCAAAGATTTTTTTTGCTATATAAACTGAAAGCATTAAGCCGCTTAAATCAAATCAAAAAAAGACCTAATCATTTGTCTAATCACCCATGGCAGCCATGACCTACATCCTCCTCCTCTTTCTCACACTCTTATCCACCATTCATGCAAGAGAGAGCCAATTGTTTGCCAAAGTCTCTAAGACTAGTGGGTATGGTTTGGCTCATCCCCACGGGGATGAGCCTCCACGTAGGCGCCACGTAGACGGCTCGTGGGGGATGAGCCAAATGAGGGATGGAGGGGGATGGAGGATGGGGCCCCACCTCATTATTTTATAATTTTCTATTGTTTAATTTAATAACCAAGGTAATAAAAAGTTTATAAAATTTAAAAAACACCACATCAAACAACATAAATAATTTCATTCCATAAAAAAAAAATTACATTCCCTAAAAAAAAAAGAAACCGAAAAAAAAAAAATTACATTTCCTAAAAAATAAAAAAGAAACCGAAAATAAAAAATAAAAAAAATTACGTTTCCTAATGCCTACGACGTCCATTTTTTTTTCACCTCTTCCTTCATCCTCCGATAAACCTCACGTTCATCCTCCGGAACCGAGTCGAGATCCAACCGCATAATCCTAAAATCTTCCGCTCGAGCATAGTCGGACGACACGGTTTTCTTGTGACTATACTTTTCGGTCGCGAACTCTTTGAACGAACGGAATTCGTTTATCAAGTCGTCCATTTTTGACGATGCCTTCTCGCCTCTTCCTCCACTCGAGCCGCCACCTCCACTCGAGCCGGACACTTTTCGCTTTGCGGCCGCTTCTTTTTTTGCTTTGTCCCTCCCGGTGGGACGTTCCGACTCGTGAATGGGCAACGCATCCTCGTCATCTTCCGGGTCGTCGTTTATGTCAATTTGACATCGAGCGGTGGAGCCTCCCGCACTATAGCTTCCGGACTCGGAAGTTTTAGTGCGTTTGGCCGTTGCGACCTCATTTGGAACCGGCTTCCATTTTTGATCTTTCCTTACAACGTTCCATGCTCGGAAGTGCGGGAAAGGCGTTGGATTTTGGGAGTCCCACTTGGCGATAGCAAGGTTAAGAATATCTTGCTCGTTACTCCCGCTTGGAGGATTAAGGTAAATTTGGTTATAAATCGCGTTAAAGTTGTTGACGACCTTGATCATTTTACGCCACTTGCCCGAGACGGCTTCGACATCACGAGCCTCCCCATGCTCCATAATCGCGTTAAACCTATCCGTTGTCTTCTTCCAAAAACTACTACCCGTTTGGTTGTTTCCTAAAATTTTAAAAATAGTGCATTAGTAAAAAAAATTAAATTTTATAAAAAAAATAGAAACCGAAAAAAAAAAATTATACCGACTATCGGGCAATTAGAGGCCTTAGTAAACGCCATAGCTAGCGCCTCCTCTTCTACTTTCGTCCATTGCCTCGCCTTTGCTCTCGGTTTTTGCGCGGTTTCGGGTTCAACCATCTTTCCCTTACCTTTCTTTTTTTTGCGCGTGAGCTCTTGCGGTGGTGATTCGGGGACGACTTCTTCATCATCATCTTCAAGTTGAACCGGGGGTTGCGATTGGGATTGTAGTTGTTCAAACGTGTTGCGTTGCATGATTTGTTGGAGCGCTTGATATTGTTGAACTTGTTGTAGTTGAGACATTTGTGAGAAGGCGTTGGGTGTTTGTTGGAAACCCGAAAACGGAAATGGCGAAGCCCCCCACGAAGGATCCATAGTCGGAGTGTAAGCGGGACTAGAAAAAAAATTAGGTTGGTTCGGATTTGGATTATTCGGGTTGGGGTTGTTCGGGTTGGGGTTGTTTGGGTTGAATGGATTCATGTTTGGGAGAGAATGGTATAAAAAATATAGAGTTTTTTTATAAAAAAGGATGAGAAATGGAGAAGAATGGGAGTAGAATGAGAGAAATTGGTTTAAAAAAGGTGTGGGATTATGGTATTTATTTAAAAGGAAATTGATTTTTTTTTTTTTTATTAAACTAGCCGTTTAATAACGGTCGAAATTTTTGAATGAGGCTCGGCCCACCCGGCTGTGGGTGGCCGATGTTGATGGAAGCCGGACCAGGGGGCGGTGTGGGGGTCCGGCGCCGGGCCAAGCCGGGCCAAGCCGGCCCCCATACCCACTAGTCTAACAACAACAATCCGAAAGATACACAACCCTTAAACACCAATCAAAATTACATCAACGAACTGCCACCCTCAGCCACCACCACCAGTAACCTCAAAGAAACACAACCCTTAAACACCAATCAAGATTTCATCCGACAAACCCATGAGGATGATGGCTCTTTTGGCCACCAATCCGACCAGCTTCCACCCTCCAACAACAACCTCCCGGAGAACTACAATCCGGTAGCATACACTGTGAAAGAGAAAATTGGAAAGGAGGTGATCAACAACAACTCCCCAAAGCATGGTACAACTAACAATTCAAACCCTCAAACAAGGAGGCAAGAGAAAACCAACAATTCAAACCCTGGGGAGGAAGGGAAAAGTCAAACAACTAAGAATTCAACGGACTTGGAGACTGGAAGAAAGCATAGGTATGAACTTAACATTCAAAATCTCAGTGTTAATACAAACATGAATGGCAACAAAGGATACAACACAGTTGGTTATTACGAGAAAAATGAGAATTCCTACCACGATTCTGATGAACAAGGTCTGATGATGAGTTTCAAGAATGTGAGTTTTATGTTTCTGGGGGCTTTTGTCTTTATAGTTGGGATGAAAATATGGTATATGTTTCAGTTTTGATAGTCGATATATGTACACGTGGTTGAGTTTTGATAGTCGATCGGTTTCATCATATGTACACGTTTTTGATGGTCGAATATTAAATAATGATAAATCGTTTATGATGTTAACTTGTTTGGTTCTGTTAATTTTAGTGATGGCTTTATAGTGTTCATAGTGTATCTTGGGAGATATTAAAGTCAAGTCTTATGGTGTTCATAGTGTATCTTGGGAGATATTAAGGTGTTCATAGTGTATCTTGGGAGATATTAAAGTCCAGTCTTATGGTGTTCATAGTGTATCTTGGGAGATATTAAAGTCAAGTCTTATATATCTTTACGGCGAATCTCACATGTTTGAAAAATGGAATGGCCTAAATGGTGTAGTTGTGATGTGATTTGTAACGTGTAAGCAAAAAAAAATATATTGGTACATAGGGGTAAGGTAGGGCGCTCCACTAGTGATGGTTTTTCATAACTCACAACATCCAATCATTGTTCGTCACGTCATTGAGCTTGATTTCATCACTAACGATGGATTTTACTAGGGGTGCCCATCACTCATTCCATCATATCAACGAAGAAGATGGTTGTGTCTGAGATTTGTGAACTTTCAACGCGTTATGGCTACAACGTGTCATGAGTTCCACGCGTGATAGGATTGAGCGGCAGCGGTGTTCCACAGGGATCCACGTGTGGTCATCTTGCCATCACGGAGCGCCCCGTCCCCCTTTATATGACACATTAAAAATGCTCAACTTTTTTTTGGACGGCAAATTTGGTTCACTCACCCACCAGCAGAATCACCTGATGATATCCATCTCCATTAGCCATAATGCGTATATTTGATCATATTCATCTCAATTAGGCATAATGCCGCCTATATACCAATTCAAATGAAACTCAATAATAAATGTAGGAAAACTCTCTTGTAAAAATCAAACCAAGTACCTATAGATCGCAAATCCTTATCTAACCCTAAGATAATTGCTAGAAAGTTCAAATGATTATTTTATGAATGACTTTTCAAGAAATCCGTTTTATGATTCTTTGTGATGAACGAATACAGTGAATGCTTTTTTTATAGGAGACACATTGTTGCCACTATCTTTGACCACTAACAATAAACGTCAACATCTATATTATTATAATATAAATAACATTGTGTCGTTTTTTTATATTTTATTGTTATAATTTCTTTTAAATATAGAGTTATGATATAATAGAAAGTTTATTTGGGTAGAAAGCCTAAAGAGTAATTTTGACCATCCATTTATTTAATCAACGGTTAAGATTAAATGAGTGAAATTGAAGAAAAAAAAGAGTCGCGTGGATTTGTCTAGGGGCATTCTAGTTAATCTAAGACAATAGTTTCTCTCTCCTCCAATTCCCCCCCCATTTTTTAAACGTTAATAACTCTTTCATACAACATTATTTTTCTTTTATAAAAATTGCACCAAAAAAACGAACGTTTTTTTATCTTTAAGACAACTATACTATTGCTATATTTTTGAAAAAAAAAATTGAAAACCCATTTGCGTAAAACGCAATGGAAAAAAAACCTAAAAAATGATATTTTTCTAAAACGCAATGCACAAAAAACACAAAAAATGTCTTATTTGTAAAACGCAATGGCCAGAAAACACAAAGAAATGTCTTATTTCTAAAACGCAATAGCCTAAAAACACAAAAAAAAAGTGTACTTTTTAAAACGCAATTGACTGAAAACACATAAAAATGTGTTTTACCAAAAACACAATGCACCAAAAACACAAAGAAATGTCTTATTTATAAAACGCAATGGCCAGAAAACACTTAAAAATGTCTCATTTCTAAAACGCAATGGCCTAAAAAAACAAAAGAAAGTGTTCTCTCTAAAACGCAATGGACTGAAAACACCTAAAAATGTGTTTTTTACCTAAAACGCAATGACTAAAAACACTTTAAAAATGTGTTTTTCTAAAACGCAATGGCCAGAAAACACATAAAAATGTCTTAGTTGTAAAACGCAATGGCCTAAAAACACCAAAGAAAGTGTTCTCTCTCTAAAACGCATTGAACCAGGACAATAGTTTTGTCTGTGAATTGTCTGAACCAGGAAGTAGGAGATCAAAAGTTGTCTACGAATGCAGTTTTCCAAAGACAATTTACAGAAAATTAAATTTTCTGATGCAGTTTTCCAGCCAGGGGCTCTGCCCCTTGGACCCCGCTAGGGGCTGCCGCCCCTTGGACCCTGCTACCAGGGCGCTGCCCCCGGACCCCGCCAAGATCGTAAAACGCAATGACTAAATCAAAAACCCAGATCGTAAAAATGAAATTAAAGAATTTCTTACATGGATCGAAGCCGATTTCTTCAACGATTGACGAAATTTGAATGATTGAAACACTTATCAGCGATCGAATCGAACGGATCGAGTGATTACCTTCAAAATCACCGGAAAAAACGAGATTTTGTATGAAATTAAACTGGGTTTTCTTCATAAAAAAGCTGAAGAACACGTTGATCGGGTGTTTGAATCATTGATTGGTGACGAAAATCGCACTATAATGTAGTGATTATTGAGATAGTAAGTGAAGAAAAGGTTGAAGATGGTGGGTTTTAAAAATGGTGGGTTTTGAAGTAACTGGGGAGAAGAATGAAGAAGAAAGGATACGATTGACTAAAATACCCTTTCTCTTTATTTTAAATTTTGCCACATGTCATAATCCTATTGCTTTCTATCCTTCCTAACCAAAATAAACTTCCTATTTGATCCTCATCCTTTAAATATATTCTGATTTCTCTAATAACTTTTAACACATAATGTTTTATAAAAGTTCAAATATGCCGTTATGATATGCTTATTTTTTTTCTCTACGTCTAGATATAAATTTGATTTAAATTCAAGTTGTGAATGGACGTACAAGTGACTGAAACACAAATGTACATATCATAAAAGTTATATGGTTTAGTTTTTTATTAACAATTGTGTGTTTACCCTTTTCGTAATTATAGCAGTATAATATAATGCTTTATAAATTTGGAATATACGTTACGATGTGCTTATTTTTTTTCTTTGAAGCGTTAACCTTTTTCGCTATTATAGCAATATAATATAATATTTTATAAATTTTGAATATATGTTACGACGTGCTTATTATACTTGTTAATATACGTTACGATGTACTTATTTTTATCTACGATTCAATAAAATTATATTCAAACGAGTAAAATATAGTTCATTTTTTTGTTCTTTTCCGTGAAAACTATATTGATACCATCCGCACCATTTTTGACGACTGTCGTAAGGGTCAATCAAAAAACCTAATTAAACTACATAAATAGCGTAAGTAGGGTATCGTATCCACATGGAATATGTGGTTAGTGTTTAGCTAAATTATTTAATTAACTACTACTAACCTAGAATTACTATAATTTTAATATATGTATAATATTAACTACATATACATTTTCAAGTTGAGGGAATAGTGCCAGGCAGCTTGTCTGGCATTTCCCTATTCGTCCAATCCATTTTTAACTTAATTTTCTTCCCAGTTTAAAATTTCGTCGTTCGTTTAAAATTACGTTTTTTCCCACAATTCAAAATAAAAATTTAATTTTGCCTCTAGCTCAAAATTACGATTTTGCCCTCGGTTCAAAAACCCATTCTTAATTTTGTTCCCAGTTTAAAACTACGGTTTTGCCCTCCGTTTAAAATTACGTTACTGCCCCCAGTTCAAAATAAATTGTTGTTTTTGCCCCTAGCTCAAAATTACGATTCTGCCCTCAGCTCAAAATTGCGTTTTTGCCCACAGTTCATAATAAAATTATGTTTCTCCCCAACTCAAAATTATGATTTCGCCCCCAGTTCAAAATATAATTACTATTTTGCCCTCTATACAGATATACATGTTATAAGAGAGAAATATTCGGCTTATTGCCCCGCAACACAGGCGGGGCAAAAACTAGTAATCTTCCTATATATTAATAAAGCAACGATTTGAACAGTAGAAAGGGTTTTTTTGGTAAATTGCATACATATTTCTGCCCTCAAGCCCTCACTACACCCACCGTTGAAAGACATACACCAACCAACAATATCACAGAACCCCCCAAATGGTTCTATCACAGAGAAACACTTGGAACCGGAAGAAATCCGGCAAGTGTGAGAGAGGAAGAGTGATGTAGCAGAGATCCACATGTGGAAACGACGGTGGTACCGTGGTTTCCGGTCACTGCAGCGGCGGTCAACAGTGGTGGTTAGGGTTTCGATTGCGGTTTCAGGAGGGATCAGCAGAACGCGACAATGATGAAGATGGCCGGCGAAATACCTAGGGTTTCGGCTAAGTTCCGGCAGAAGGATTAAAGCTTGCATGTTCCATTTTCAAGTAGATCGGTGACCGGATTCGTCTGCATGTGTGTTTTTCCGATTAGTAAGGTATAACCCATCTACCTCACCCCATCAATCCATCACAACATCTCTGCCTCTGTCCCCGGTTACGTCTGGCGACCAAAGGTGAGGTTTATTGTTGGGGTTTACATCATCCTATATGTTCGTCGTCTTCTCTTCGTTCTTTTGTTGTAGATGACTGAGTTTAGATGGCTTAGGACTGAACTGGATAAATATAGATAGGGTGGGTGGGTTTAATTCTTTTCAGGCTGGTCATGTAGTTGGATCCCAGGTTTGGTTAGACTGAACCCATTTTTTGTTGAGCCAATAATCTTTGCTTTTCAATTGATTTGTAGGAAAAAGGTTTATTTCCATTGTTCCTTGTCTTTCCCATAATAGTCAACTTGATCAATCTTTCAAGTGCACGCTACCAAACTCCACATATGAAGAAGTGACGAACTCTCAGACCATTGATCATATGGACAGAGACAACAATTAGCCACTTAATTTGTTTGTTTGTTCGTTCGATTGAGTGGTTAATTAGTGTATAAAAAGATGCTAGCCGATAACGGATTTGATTTTTATAGGCCCTGGCTGTTCATTGGTTGTAGAAAGGGCGTTTATGAAGCACCCTCCGCTTAAACCAAGTGGTAGGTTTTGGTGGAGAATGATTATAGCTGGAATAAGGTACACAAAAATCCTAGATCTCTTCTTTTTTTATTGAGATTTTTATATACTTTTTTAAATTTAGCTTGCTTTTTTTTACTGTTGGGCCTATTTATTGTTGCATTAGGCTATGACATTGACTTTTGGGACATCAAAGATTGGGGTTTATGAAAACCGATATGCCACAGCAACTGGCATATCGAATTGAGGCACAGGTTCTATAAGTTTTTTGAGGTAGTTTGTTGAGGGTTTATATGATTTAATTGCTAAATTTGGATACTATATGGTCTACTGCTGCAGTTTTGTTATCATATACTTTGAAGTTTTCACTTTTAGTCTTTTTTAGCTTTTGATCTAACCAGAAATATATATTGTAAAGATAAAAAAAGTCCAATTTATTGCTGCAGTTTTATGGTAGGTAGATAAGAAGATTAATAGGCAAAATTGGGATAAAAAAAATAAATTCAAATATAAACATTGTTCAAAAGTTTGAATTTTATGCACATATGTTAACAGAGCCTGACAAATATATACTCAAAATGTGTATTCATGTGTTTTCCCTAGGATTATTAAGTTTGTTATTATTTGTAAAAATTACGTGTTAATTCGGATTGATAAACAGAGTATTAGTGGGGAAAGGAATGATGGAATCAAGAGAACTGGCGGAGATTAAAAGCGAAGCGTATGGGTGGTAGAGGAGGTTAAAGGCAAAGCGTACAGGTGCTGGAGGAGATTAAAGGTGAAGCATACAGGTGGGCGAAGAGTTGAAGTCAACTTTTGGGTCTGAATCATGAGAATTGGGGCAATTTCACAGGAGTGCGCTTTGGCTAATACACATGGGTTTCCTTTTTTCTTTTTTTCTTTTTTATACTATTTGGCTCTATCTTTCGTTGTTTTGGTGTACTGCTATACTTAGCAGCTTGCTAAAGCTGGGTTACTGTTTCCTGTGGTAATAAATTGGTTCTTTTGCCTATCCAAATAAAAAAATGAATAGGTAGGAAAGTACATGATGGGCGTCATAGTGAATAGGTATGGATAATTTAATTTAAATTGAATCGAAGGAAAATGTGGGTTGGGATCTGAGATTGCAGCGCTTCAACGAAAACACAAATGCCTTTCGCGCATCGCGCGACATCGAAAACACTACCAATCAAGTTCTCGCGCAACGCGCGGAGGAATTTTACTAGTTATATTAAAAGTCATGAAATCAATTTAAAACAACATTTTTTTTTGTCAAGAGTACGTTTGTCGTTTGTCATCTATCATAAATCAATTTAAAATTCCATTGTGGTGGAATAAAAGTCAATAAGAAAAATACTCATTTACTTTGCTAAACAAAAAGGTAAAACAACAGTACACGTTTTGTTTTTTTTAATTTTTTTATTGAATTCATGTATTTTTTTTTTTTTTTTTGGTTACAGTTGAAGGATTCAACATGGATGAGGATGATAATCTAGATGCACCAATATGGGAGAATATGGCTCAATCATCAATACTTGAGCCAAATGTTTTTTAAATATAAGATAAAATTAAAATATGGAGGCTACTTTCGGTCGGCTAAAAATTCATCTAGGAAACGATATTGTTTTGGCTATCAAAAATGTGTATACATTGATACATACACATACAACTTTGATGATTTGGTTGAAGAGGTTACAAATCATTATCCATCAAACAGGGATTTCGTTTTCTCAGTTTGTTTCGTTGACAAGTATGCCACAGAGCAATCTTTTATCAAGCTTGATTCTCACGAGAACTTTCAGTTAATGCTTAAAACGTATGAAGTGGAAAAAGAACTGACCGTTTATGTGACAACAAGTAGGAATCTTGAGACATCTTCAATCAACCAAAGGTAAAAGTTTGTTTTAAAGTCAACTTAATATCGTATGCACCAATTTCTACTAAATCATTAGAATCGTAAAAAAAAATTCAGGTGTCAAGATGAAGTCGGTGACGAACTATACAGTGATGAAGAATCAGAGTATTCATTAAGCGATGAAAGTTACCGTAGTTGTTATAGTACTGATAATGATGTTGAGCAACATAACTCCAAAGAGGAAACTTATACCAAGAAAAGTCCAACCATCAGATTGAACTCAAAGTTTGAAAATATTACCGTGTTTAGAAGAACATTGATCCATTATGCACTCAGAATTGAATTTGAATACTTCATTGAGAAAAGTGAACCGACAAGAGTCACAGCAAGATGTGTAGACATTGAATATAAATGGAGAATACATGCCTCTGTTAAACAAGATGGAATTACAATCGAGGTAGATTTATAAATTAATTATCATTTTTCATATTATTAATAAACTGTATTTTTATATAGTATCCCGAAGGTTAAGAAATTCGTAGAAGCACATTCTTGCACTCGAAGCAACAAGGGTGGCAACAAGGTTGCAAGTCAAGGATGAATTGCTAGTGTTATTAAAGATAAGCTAAAATCTGATGGGGATGTATCTGCTATAGAACTAAAGAAGTGGGTTATAAAGATTTACAATGTCGATGTGTCATACGATAAAGTCTATAGAGGGAAAGAACATGCTTACATTGATATGTATGGCAAGTGGGAAGACTCGTTCATGATGATGAATGATTTCAAAGGGGAACTACCAAGGCGAAACCTGAGAAGTATTGTTGACATCGAGAGGCGTTTAATGCTTGGATTGGTGAATTGCGTTATAAGCCGATTCTTGACCTTTTAGATTCGATGAGGGAGAAGATTACGGTACGATTTGACCAAAAAACAAGCATATTCTAAAGAAATGGAAGGGAACATTAGTACCTAAAACTAAGAGTTATCTTAACCGAATCTCGAAGGTTAGTGTAATGTTTTTTTATTACTCATTATATATTTTAGATTAAGATTTTTATGAACTTGTTGATATTTTTTCTATGTTGTATGTAGAGTCTGGGAGAGTACAAAGTTTGTAGAAGCAGTGAAAATCAAGTTGAAGTGAAACGCGTCGAAAAGCGGTGTGTAACACCCCGTGTTTCGAAAGTCAAAGTCAAAGTCAAGAATGAATTCAAAGGAAGAAAAGATTGCTAATTGCGATCGGTCACTCATTGCTCAACTACTGTTTTGACTTCTTTAACTTGTAGATAATCTATTTATTTATTTACTTTAGTTGTATTATGTGGAGTACTTAGTAATAATCGAGATTTAATCGATGTTTATCGCATGTCTTATCGCTTTATCGCTTATCACTTCACAATCGCATTCGCAACCCGAATTATGCGTTCTGGATATTGTTTTACGTGTATTTGCTAATTATGTGTTACTTGTGCGTGCTTATTTATGTTTGTATTGGTGATTAATCGAAGCGCGAGCAACTCTATCGCAGTCGAATCGCAAACGCTAAACGCAACTTACTTAGGATGATTATATGTTAGATATAGTAGTTGGGATTAATGGATAATTCTATCGCAAACTCGCTTAAACGCATCGCAAAACCCAACGCGCGAAACGAAACGCCAAGACTCAAATCGTCGGAACCACTCGATCGAGTGACTGCTCGATCGGATGGTCAATCGATCGGATTGCCATCCGATCGGATTGCCACCCAATCGGACAGCCGTCCGATCGGTGACCCACCCGATCCTCTTGCACTTTCCTTTTTGGGAAACCCTATAAATACCCTTAGTTGTCACATCACTTGATGTGACAGCACTCCACTCGACCCACCTGCACTTCAGCCCTTCTTTCTCTCGATTTCTCGCGATTCTTGTAAGTTTTCAACCAAAATCTTGTACTTTCATGATCTACATGCACTCTTTTCTCTTTTGAATCTTAACTTTTCACCGTGAAATCACTAGATTTGAGGTGTTCTAGGATGATGTCATAATGGGGTTCTTATGAACTTCATGTTTTGGCTTCAATCCACCAAGAACAACTTAGATCTGGACGATTTCCACATGAAAGAACAAAGATCTTGCGTAGATCTGAACATATTCATGGTGAAAAGGATTGAAAGATGGTTTTCTAACTTACTTTCAACTCTTTTACACTCAATGCACCCAAAACCGATAGAATCGGAGCTCCTTCTGATCTTCTACTCCTTCTTAGTGATGTATTGGTTCAAGATCTGATTTCTATCAAAGAGACAACCGGTTCCGGGTTAAACATGAACAACCGTCACGAACCAGTGAACGGGTCGGATTTGGGTGATTCCTGTTCGATCGGGTCACAAGGGTCTTAACGCGGTTCTGTTGTTTAGCACGTTATCAGACCATCTCGACCAACCGCAAAACTTTCAAAATTTAAACAACTTCCAAGTTTGCAAGAGATCAGGTCGCGGGACGGATTACCATCCGATCGAGCCGCAATCCGATTGGATTGCACTTAGGGTTCCACACTTAACTCTTATCCAACTGTTCAAAGTTTTGAACGTCAAACGGGCTGTCGTCCGATCAGGTTACCATCCGATCGAGCGACCACCCGACCATGTGACGTTTGGGACTTCAACACTTAAACAAATTTCAACATGTTCAATGCATTACCAGTTCTAACGGATTGCCACCCGATCGGTAGACCATCCGATCGAGTGACAACACTGTTGTGAACTTGTTCTCTGAGAAATGTCTCACCGAACGGATCGCCGTCCGATCGAGCCGCCGTTTGATCGACCGACCTCTAAGGTAGAGATACTTCTCTGTTTCCAAAATGCTACAACGAAAACTTCAGAGTACAAACCATCATACACAAACACATCTTCACCGAAAGAGGTGTCAATCCAATCGAATGGCCATCCGATCGGATGACCATCCGAACGGATTGACATCCGATTGACTAGCCATCCGATCGGATTGCCATCCGATCGGATTACCATCCGACACTTATCATTTAACACCGTTTTACGTGCCGCTTATCGTTATACAATCGTTAATTGTTCAGGTTAATCTCTTCCAGCGCTCCCTTCAATCCAAGAGCGTGTTTACTTGTTAAACACAATCTGTGAGTATACTCGATCCCTTTTTACTTTACGCACTTTTGGGTGTTACATACGTTACCTATATTCAAATCACAATCGACACACAATGCAAACACTATTTATACACTAACTGTTATTGCATGCTACATGTTATTCGATGAATGCTTGTATGTTATGTTAACAGAGTGATGGTTTCCTGACACCTTAGCAATGATAGCACTATAGTTTGGACTCAGCACCTGTCGTGGACAGGGGTTGTTAAGGGCTTTACTTCACGTGCCCCAGTGGGGATATGTGTTGCGCATTCCATAACTCGCAGTCACGTCTGTGCATATTTCTCTGTCGATAACCTACTTCCATTCACTTTATACATGTTTCATGCTGGTTATGCGTAAACTATTTCGAACCTTGTGATGCTATTATGAAACTTGTATGCTCACCTTTACACTATGTGTATTGACCTTTATTTTAATGTATGTGACAGGTGTTTAGGATGCTATCTGCTTGGACGCTGTCTATTTCCAGCTTTTGTGGAATCAAGTAGGATGGAGTCTAGAAACAAAGACAATTTATTTTATTTGAAATCTGAGTTGTCGAAACTATTTATTTGTCTGTGAGATATTATGTCTGTATTAACTAATTTGCTAAGTATGTTATGGTATGGGACTTAACTTAAATATTTGGTAAAATTAGTTGTTATGGATTTCTCTTGGACAATCTGTTTCGCTCAGTCCCATGCCCCGATGTTTCCGCCATCGGTTGGGGTGTGACAGATTGGTATCAGAGCCATAACTATAGGGAATTAGGCAAGACTCGACCTAGTCTGGGTCGAAGTCTTAGAAACAACCTAATCTATACTCTAAGTACTAGCAGATCGACTTGTGCATACCCTTAGGGGTTTTGTACGAGCTTACTTGCTATATCTCGTTGTTCTCGCTTACACTACACTATCACCGCACTCTAATTTTCGAAAACGAACGAGTGATTAGGTCGAGATTAGGTGTGAAAACCGCAAACTCTCGACCAAATTGCTTGTTCGATCCGCCTTTTATTTATAAACATGAGAATTTGCGTTGAATCAGGAGTGAAATCCGTACTTTAACGCAGATTTTCTTCTCTATTTTATCAAAACAGGAACGAAGTTGTTAAGTTAGGGGTGAAACCCGAACCTTGACGACTTATTCCGATCTCTATTTTTGGTTTTGCAACACTCTCACCAAAGTCTCAATGGACTCCAACGACTTGAAGTCACACTGTAACTGGAAGGATGCATGCCGTTCGCCCAAAACAAGGCAAGAGCATAGTCACGAAGGCCAAAGTGTGTACCAAAAGTCCTTGTGAATAGTCGAATCACTTTGGGTAGTCGACGTCTATCGAACCTAAGACAATCTATCTCTCGATTTTATGTGTTTCAATTCTGGATTTCGCCATCGCTAACTATGACGATTCGTTGCTTTTATGTGGATTTTATGTGTTTTATGTGATTTTATTCGCAATGTGTTTTGATTTTGATGACTTATTCGCTTTTCGCCTTCGCTTTGATCGGCACACACATCGCGCTGCACATCTATCTCAACACGCTAACAAATCGTTGCTACTTGTGGATGATCGCATGCTATTCTATGTTACTCGCTAATCGCAACCGCTATACTCGAACGGGCGAACTTTGAAGGATAGGTTTCTGTATTCTGACTGCTTCTATGTGCTTCTATGTGCCTTACGTGTTTATGTGTTCTGTGATTATGTGTTTATGTGCCTATGTGTTCATGTGATTACATGATTGTGTTCCTGAGCTCTAGTTATATTAAGTGAGTGTAAGGTGAGATTCGATTATATTGTGTTTGAGTCCTGTGGCGATGTCTGTTGTAGACAATGTCGTCATCTGGATCCCTTCACTCTCGAACTGCTCGCCGAAACCAGAAAGACAAACGCCTTGCTGCTCTCGTCGCTAAGCAGATAGTGAAAGTCATCCCTCAGATCGTTAGCGGCCTGCACGAGAATGCCAGCAAGTCTTCTGAAGAGTCTAGGACTGATTCGCCAAAGTCTGTTTTTAGCTTCAAGCAGTTCAAAGCTTGCGGCCCAAAAAAATTTACTGGCGAAGAGGGCCCTACGGCCTTGTTTCAATGGTTTGATTCGATCGAGGTCACCCTGCGCCAGAGTGGTTGTCCTGATGATCCCCGCACTCTGAACGCTAGCGGCGTCTTCCAGTCTCGCGCTTTAGACTGGTGGACGGCCGAGAGAAACAAACGCGGAAACGATGCAGCTTATGGTTTAACGTGGGATGAGTTGAAGAATGTCATGTTGGAAGAGTTCTGCCCTCCCCACGAGCGCCAAAAGTTGGAGGACGAATTCTGGCATATCAAGCAGAAGGATGGTGACAATGCTGCTTTGACTGCTCGCTTCAAGCAGCTCAGCATAATCTGTCCGGACCAAGTTAAGACGCCCGAGATCACCATCAAGAAGTACATCCGTGCTCTGCCGGATTGTGTGGCTGATTTCGTTCAATCTACAAAGACGACGGCAGTTGAAGAAACTTATCTGCTCACCGCTGAGATCAATGATAAGCGAGTCAAGGCTGGTGTCTGGGACAAAGCCTCGAAGAATCTGCATCAAGCTACCACCGCTGCAACTGCTGAAACCGTCAACGCTCCGCAATCTTCTAGGTCCACTAGTCGCAAGAGGAAGAACAACAGCAACTCCAGCAACTAGAACTGTGCTGTCACCACTGCTGCCCCGCTTCAAGCTGTACCAGTTCAGCAGCAACCTCAACACCGATCAGCTGCAGCACCAGTTACCCAAGCACCGCCTGCAAAGCGTGCTTATACTGGCCCTCACCCTGCCTGCCCGACATGTACCTATCATCATCCAGTGGGAATCGCCTGTCGATATTGTGTGCATTGCAACATGTACGGCCACTTCACTGCCAACTGGCGTACAGGTCCACGTCAAGCTTCAGCTCCAGCTACTGCTCAACAAGCTCTACTTCCTGCTCCTCAAGGCCAGCAAGCGGCTCCTACACCCGCGGTCCATGCTAGAGCTTGCTTCGCGTGTGATGATCCCAACCACTTCGTGAACATGTGCCCGAATCGAGTGGTGAAGCAAGAGCCACAACAGCAGCAGCCTCAGCAGCAACAACAACAAGCAGCTCACGCCCGAACTTTCAACATCAATGTGCGCCAAGCTCAGGCTGACAACAATGTGGTTAATGGTACGTTCCTTATGAATGGTATATATGCTTCGTGTTTGTTTGATACTGGAGCCGATAGCTGTTTTGTGTCGTTTGAATTCGAAAAGCTCCTTAATCGTAAGCGCTCCCATCTCCCCTCTACGTTCGATGTTGAAGTTGCCACCGGAAGAACCGCCGCCGTCAATTCTGTTCTTCGTGATTGTACTCTCGAACTCAACAATCACGTTTTTCCTATCGACCTTATTCCGATGTAGCTCGGTAGTTTTGACATCATAGTAGGCATGGACTTTCTTCGTGAAAACCATGCTGAAGTTGTTTGCTTCGATAAGATGATTCGATTCTCGCTAGCTAATGGTGATCAACTTTGTGTGTATGGTGAAACTCCCTCGAAAGGTCTCAAGCTCATGTCGTGTGTCCAGGCTAGCAAGTATCTCCGCATGGAATACAGAGCTTTCTTGGCCAACATTGTAGTAGCGGAGAAGGAAGAGAAAGGTAATCCGGGAGTGAACGATGTTCCCGTGGTTTATGAATTTCCTCGGGTATTTCCCGATGATCTCCCTGGCTTACCGCCAAGTCGTGATATCGACTTCCGTATTGATCTCATTCCTGGAGTAAACCCTGTTGCTAAAGCTCCTTACCGACTCGCTCCGTCTGAAATGTGTGAACTCTCGAGTCAGCTCCAGGAATTGCTTGATAAAGGCTCCATTCGCCCGAGCACCTCTCCTTGGGGCGCACCAGTCCTTTTCGTCAAAAAGAAGGATGGGTCGTTCCGGATGTGCATCGATTATAGGGAGTTGAATAAGCTGACACTCAAGAATCGCTATCCCCTGCCTCGAATCGATGAGTTGTTTGACCAGCTACAATGTGCTACGTGTTTTTCCAAAATCGATCTACGCTCAAGCTATCACCAACTACGCATTCAGGAGGAGGATATACCCAAAACCGCTTTTCACACTCGCTACGGCCACTATGAGTTCGTTGTTATGCCTTTTGGTTTAACCAACGCACCCGCGGTTTTCATGGATCTGATGAATTGCGTGTGTAAACCCTTTCTTGATCACTTCGTCATCGTGTTCATCGATGATATCTTGATCTATTCCAAGTCAAAAACCGAACACGCTCAACATCTACGTTTGGTTCTCGAGCTACTCCAGGGGAATCGACTCTATGCCAAGTTCTCCAAGTGTGAATTTTGGCTAGAGGAGGTTCAATTCCTCGGTCACATTGTCAATAGTAACGGTATTCACATTGACCCCGCAAAGATCGAAGCTGTTAAGAGTTGGGTTACACCTGAGACCCGTCTGAAGTCCGTTCTTTTCTCGGACTAGCGGGCTATTATCGCCGATTTATCAAAGGATTCTCTAAAATTGCCGTGCAGCTTACCTCTCTCACGCATAAAGACAAGCCTTTTGTTTGGGGAAACCAACAAGAGACTGCCTTTCAAACCCTCAAGCATATGCTTTGCAATGTTCCCGTCCTCGCTTTACCCGACGGAAATGACGATTTCGTTGTCTACTGCGATGCCTCGAACCTTGGTCTGGTTGTGTTCTCACGCAACGGGACAAGGTTATCACTTACGCGTCTCGACAGCTCAAGATCCACGAGAAGAACTATACAATCCACGACCTCGAGCTAGGCACCATTGTTTTTGCGTTGAAGATTTGGCGACATTACCTATATGGTACAAAGTTTACGGTCTTCACCGACCATAGGAGCCTACAACACATCTTCAGCCAGAAAGAACTTAATATGCGTCAACGCCGATGGGTAGAACTTCTCAACGATTATGACTGTGAGATTCGTTACCATCCTGGCAAAGCAAATGTCGTTGTCGACGCCCTCAGCAGACGAAGCTATTTGCATAGCATTCGTAAAGTTCAAGCCCAGCATCATCTCGAAACTCTCATCCGCGAAGCCCAACATGCTTGCTTCACCAAATGAACTTTGAAGAAGGAAAGGATTCTCAACGATGGAGCCCAGCTTGTGAATAACTCGAATGGGATATTCCATTATCTGGACCATATTTGGATCCCTAAGCGGACAGATTTACGACATATTTTGATGGATGAAGCCCACAAATCTCGGTATTCTATTCATCCCAGTGCCGATAAAATGTACCAGGACCTTCGCTACAAGTACTGGTGGCCGGGCATGAAGAAAGATATCGCTCTTTATGTTTCGAAGTGCCTGACTTGCTCGAAAGTCAAGGCCGGGCATCAAAGACCCTCTGGCTTACTCGTCCAGCCCGAGATTCCCATGTGGAAGTGGGAGAGTATAGCTATGGACTTCATAACGAAACTTCCGCGCACGCCATCAGGTCACGACAGCATCTGGGTTGTCGTTGATCGTTTGACCAAATCTGCTCATTTTCTGCCAATACAAGAAGACTACAAAGTAGAAAAATTAGCCCGAATCTACACCAATGAGATCATTAGTCGACATGGGATGCCTCGCGACATCATCTCTAACCGTGATGCTCGGTTTACCTCGCGTCTTTGGGAAACGTTTCAAACAGCTCTCGGTACTACGCTTAATCTAAGTACCGCTTTCCATCCCCAAAGCGATGGTCAGACTGAGAGTACGATACGTACCCTTGAAGACATGCTCCGTTCGTGTGTCATAGATTTCGGTGGTAATTGGGACACATACCTACCTCTAGTCGAATTCTCGTACAATAACAGGTATCATTCCAACATTCAAATGGCACCATTTGAGGCATTATACGGAAGAAAATGTTGATCGCCTATTGTATGGCACGAGATCGGTGATTTGCAAATAACCGGTCCTGAGCTACTGCAAGAAACGACTGACAAAATCCTCTAGATTCGAGACAATCTGCTGAAATCTCAGAGTTATCAGAAGAGTTACGTCGATAGACGACGCAAGCCCCTTGAATTTAACGTTGGCGACCACGTACTCCTAAAGGTATCAACTTGGAAGGGTGTGGTCAGATTCGGCAAGAAAGGAAAGCTCGCGCCTCGATACGTGGGACCCTTTAAGATTCTGGAAAGGATCAGAAAAGTGGCCTACAGACTCGAACTACCGGAGGAACTTAGCAACGTCCACCTGACTTTCCACGTATCGAACCTTAGAAAGTGCCTGGTTGAGCATGATTTATACGTACCACTTGAGGATCTTCAAGTGAACGAAACATTACACTTCGTGGAGAAGCCTGTCGAGATCATGGACCGCCAAACCAAGTAGCTCAGACGCTCACGTATTCCCATCGTGAAGGTCCGCTGGGAAGGCAAACGAGGCGCAGAGTTCACTTGGGAACTCGAAAGCGACATGAAGGCGAAGTACCCGCAGTTATTTGTTACGGCTAAAGCCTAATTTCGGGACGAAATTCCCTAAAGTAGGGTGTAACACCCCGTGTTTCGAAAGTCAAAGTCAAAGTCAAAGTTAAGAATGAAGTCAAAGGAAGAAAAGATTGCTAATTGTGATATGTCACTCCTTGCTCAACTACTGTTTTGACTTCTTTGACTTGTAGATAATCTATTTATTTATTTGCTTTAGTTGTATTATATGGAGTACTTAGTAATAACTGAGATTTAATCGATGTTCATCGCATGTCTTATCGCTTTATCGCTTATCACTTCGCAATCGCATTCGCAACCCGAATTATGCGTTCTGGATATTGTTTTACGTGTGTGTGCTAATTATGTGTTACTTGTGCGTGCTTATTTATGTTTGTATTGTGGTGATTAATCAAAGCACAATCGCAACTCTATCGCAATCGAATCGCAAACACTAAACGCAACTTACTTAGGATGATTGTATGTTAAATATAGTAGTTGGGATTAATGGATAATTCTATCGCAAACTCGCTTAAACGCATCGCAAAACCCAACGCGCGAAACGAAATGCCGAGACTCAAATCGTCGGAACCACTCAATCGAGTGACTGCTCGATCGGATGGTCAACCGATCGGATTGCCATCCGATCGGATTTCCACCCGATCGGACAGCCATCCGATCAGTGACCCACCCGATCCTCTTGCACTTTCCTTTTTGGGAAACCCTATAAATACCCTTAGTTGTCACATCACTTGATGTGACAGCTCTCCACTCGACCCAGCCGTACTTCAGCCCTTCTTTCTCTCGATTTCTCGCGATTCTTGTAAGTTTTCAACCTAAATCTTGTACTTTCATGATCTACACGCACTCCTTCACCTTTTTCTCTTTTGAATCTTAACTTTTCACCATGAAATCACTAGATTTGAGGTGTTCTTGGATGATGTCATCATGGGGTTCTTATGAACTTCATGTTTTGGCTTCAATCCACCAAGAACAACTTAGATCTGGACGATTTCCACATGAAAGAACAAAGATCTTGCGTAGATCTGAACATATTCATGGTGAAAAGGATTGAAAGATGGTTTTCTAACTTACTGTCAACTCTCTTACACTCAATGCACCCAAAACCGATAGAATCGGAGCTCGTTCTGATCTTCTACTCCTTCTTAGTGATGTGTTGGTTCAAGATCTGATTTCTATCAAACAGAAAACCGGTTCCGGGTTAAACGTAAACAACCGTCACGAACCAGTAAACGGGTCGGATTTGGGTGATTCCTGTTTGATCGGGTCACAAGGGTCTTAACGAGGTTCTGTTGTTTAGCACGTTATCAGACCGTCTCGACCAACCGCAAAACTTTCAAAACTTAAACAACTTCCAAGTTTGCAAGAGATCAGGTCGCGGGACGGATTGCCATCCGATCGGATTGCCATCTGATCGAGCCGCAATCCGATCGGATTGCACTTGGGGTTCCACACTTAACTCTTATCCAACTGTTCAAAGTTTTGAACGTCGAACGAGCTGCCGTCCGATCGGGTTACCATCCGATCGAGCGACCACCCGACCATGTGACATTTGGGACTTCAACACTTAAATAAATTTCAACATGTTCAATGCATTACCAGTTCTAACGGATTACCACCCGATCGGTAGACCATCCGATCGAGTGACAACACTGCTGTGAACTTGTTCTCCGAGAAATGTCTCACCGAACGGATCGTCGTCCGATCGAGCCACCGTTCGATCGACCGACCTGAAAGGTAGAGATACTTCTTTGTTTTCAAAATTCTACAACGAAAACTTCAAAGTACAAACCATCATACACAAACACATCTTCACCGAACGAGGTGTCAATCCAATCGAATGGCCATCCGATCAGATGACCATCTGAACGGACTGGCCATCCGATCGACTGGCCATCCGATCGGATTGCCATCCGATCGGATTACCATCCAACACTAATCACTTTACACTGTTTTACGCGTCGCTTATCGTTATGCTATTGTTAACTGTTCAGGCTAATCTCTTCCAGCGCTCCCTTCAATCCAAGAGCGTGTTTACTTGTTAAACACAATCTGTGAGTATACTCGATCCCTTTTTGCTTTATGCACTTTTGGGTGTTACATACGTTATCTATATTCAAATCACAATCGACACATAACGCAAACACTATTTATACGCTAACCGTTATTGCATGCTACGTGTTATTCGATGAATGCTTGTGTGTTATGTTAACGTAGTGATGGTTGCCTGACACCTTTGCAATGATAGTACTATAGTTTGGACTCAGCACCTGTTGTGGACAGGGGTTGTTATGGGCTTTAGTTCACGTGCCCTAGTGGGGATATGTGTTGCCCATTCCACAATTCGCAGTCACGTCTGTGCATATTTCGCTATCGATAACCTACTTGCCTTCACTTTATACATGTTTCATGCTGGTTATGCGTAAACTATTTCGAACCCTATTATGCCATTATCAAACTTGTATGCTCACCTTTACACTATGTGTATTGACCTTTATTTTAACGTATGTGACAGGTGTTTAGGATGCTATCTGCTAGGACGCTGTGTATTTCCTGCTTTTGTGGAATCAAGTAGGATGGAGTCTAGAAACAAAGACAATTTATTTTATTTGGAATCTGAGTTGTCGAAACAATTTATTTGTCTGTGAGATATTATGTCTGTATTAACTAATTTGCTAAGTATGTTATGGTATGGGACTTAACTTAAATATTTGGTAAAATTAGTTGTTATGGATTTCTGCTAGACAATTTGTTTCGCTCAGTGCCATGCCCCAATGTTTCCGTCATCGATTGGGGTGTGACACGGTGGGAGGTCGTACTTGATGAGCGAACATGCACTTGTCGGGTTTGGCAAGTTAAAGGTATCCCATGTTTGCATGCAGCTGCTTTTATTGCTTTCACAAGGGATATAAACTGGGAGAAGTTTGTTGATTCTTACTTTACTATTGAGAAATTTGAATGTGCTCTAAAAGTTGCTCACATGCCTACAAAGGATCAATGGGTGCACATAGATGCCGAGGAGAAGATATACCCGCCTACTATCAAACGGCTGCCCAGAAGACCAAGAAAGAATAGAATCAGAGCAAATGACGAGCAAAGAAAAAAATATAAGTGTCGGCGGTGTGGTGGGTATGGACACCAACAAAAATAATGCAAAAACTCGGCATCCCAAGATCAAACATAAACCAACAAGTAAACGGGGGAAAAGAACAAAAGCTTGTGAAAATAACTAATCCAAGTCGAGCAATTTACTTTTTGATACCGTATGGTCAACACTTTGGCATTTGTCTTTTTTTTTTTTTTTTTGATATTGTTACATAATATTTTTGTGGTTGTTTTGTTTTTTTTTTTTTTGATGATTTTTTGGTACCGTAATTGATTAAGGTTTTGGTATTTTGTTTAGATTATTATCACTCGTATTTTTATGATTGTTATTCGTATATTTTATGATTGTTACTCTTTCGTGTAAGGAAAAATAATGAAAAAAATAACTTAGTAAAAGACGCAAGTAGCGAAAAAAGACAAAAACTAGTAAAAGAATGGGTAAATATGCAATTTTCTAAAGTTTAGTAAAATTAAGGGTAAAATTTTCATTGCATAATTTAATTTTAATAAATTAAATCAAAATGGGTAAATTTGCAATTTTATTAGTTAATAGAGGGGAAATATGCAATTTTATTTTAGGCTTGGGTAAATACGCAATTTAAAATTTTTTAAGGGGAAATATGCAAAAACCTCTAAAAAAATATCAGAGTTCAAATCCTGACATGAGATACAGTAATTAGTACTTATTAGTGTAGTTTAGGAATAGGAAAGGAATAATGAAACTTTTAAAATAAACTAAAAGATGTTAAAACATTATATGAACTAGGTGATGCTCCGCCCGCGTTGCGGGGCGATAACCGAATAATTCTCACCCAATTAAAAAATAGTACTATAGTTTTGCTAGAAATAAAAAGTAAAAAGAGTGTTAGGCAGCTTTTTGACACAATTTTTAGTTGGGGGAAAAGTCATTTTTTTTTACTTGAGGGAAAAATCAATTTTTTTCCCGATGGTAAAATCATAATTTTTAGCTAGGGGAAAACCATATTTTTATTTTGCATTGGGGGCAAAAACGTAAATTTTAATTGAGGGTGATATCGTAATTTTGAACCGAGGGGAAATTCGTAAATTTTAGTTGGGGCAAAAGCATAAATTTATTTTGAACTGCGCGCAAATATGTAATTTTAAACTGTGGGCAAAACCATAATTTTAAAGTAGGTAAAAAATAATAAACTGGTGTAAATTCATAATTTTGAGCCGGGGGGAAAAACAAAAGTTTATTTTGAACTAGGGCGAAAACGTAATTTTGGCTGAGGGTAAAAGCGTAATTTTTTTTACCAAGGGAGAAATCCTATTTTTTAGCTCGGGCCAAAAGGGTAAACGTATTATGAAGTTGAGGAAAAACCGTATTTTTTAATTGGAGGCAAAAACGTAATTTTAAAGTGGATATAAAATAATAAACTGGTTGGTCCAATGGGTATTGCTCGCCGTCAATTTGAACCAATGGCAGAGAAACACTATTGCAGGGCAAAAGCGTAATTTTAAAGTGTGTATAAAATAATAAACTGGTTGGTCCAATGGGGGAGGGGCGGCCGCCAATTTGAAGCAATGGCAGGGTGATACTATTCCCTGCCATGAACCAATGGCAGAGAAACAATATTGCAGGGCGAAAACGTAATTTTAAAGTGTGTATAAAATAATAAATTGGTTGGTACAATGGGGAAGGGGCGGCCGCCCATTTGAAGCAATGGCAGGGTGATACTATTCCCTGCCATGTGGTTTGTATATGTTGAAAATATATGTATATGTATCACATTACTGTTACCGATGGCGAAATCGTATTTTATAGCTCGGGGCAAAAGGGTAAACGTATTTTGAAGTTGAGGCAAAACCGTATTTTTTAATTGGGGGCAAAAACGTAATTTTAAAGTGGATATAAAATAATAAACTAGTTGGTCTAATGGGTATTGCTCGCTGCCGATTTGAACCAATGGCAGAGAAACATTATTGCAGGGCGAAAGCGTAATTTTAAAGTGTGTATAAAATAATAAACTGGTTGGTCCAATGGGGGAGGGGCGACCGCCCATTTGAAGCAATGGCAGGGTGATACTATTCCATGCCATGAAGGCATGAACCAATGGCAGAGAAACACTATTGCAGGGCGAAAGCGTAACTTTAAAGTGTGTATAAAATAATAAACTGGTTGGTCCAATGGGGGAGGGGTGGCAGCCCATTTGAAGCAATGGCAGAGTGATACTATTCCCTGCCATGTGGTTTGTATATGTTGAAAATATATGTATATGTAGATTGAGGATCCTGTACATTAATCCAGAAGTGTGAGAAGTGTATTATAACACTATATATAACACTATATAACACCATATGAACACCGTATAACAATATATCTAACACCATATAACACTATGTAACACTATATAACAAATATAACAATATAGTGTGTCTGATAGCATGTCTATGATAGATGTATAGTGTTATATATTGTTATATAGTGTCATATAGTGTTACATAGTGTTATATGATGTTACATATTGTTATACGGTGTTTATAAGGTGTTATATAGTATTATAATACACATCTCACACTTCTGGATTAATGTACAGGATCACTACCCTGCATAACATTACTGTTCATTGACTTTATTTTTAATATATGTATAATATAATATAATATAATATAATATAATATAATATATATTAATATGATATGTTTATTCATAACTTAACATTCTCTATTATCCATAAGTTAACATTCTTTTGATATCATATAGTGGATCTTAATTGTAGCTAATTATTATTGGCGTGTGAAATAATTTGTCTATGAGTCAAATATATGACGGTAATCCATAATAGATGCAACTATTAAATATTGCGCACACGTATATATCTATCTGTATGCATTAGGGTCGCAATCCTCATCCACTTCCCCCTTTGCACCTATACCATATGCAAGGTATTAATTTTGTAAACCAAAAGGATTGTTTTGTGTTTGGTGGGAGTGGGTAGCGGTATATAGGATTTTAAGGTAGAGCATGAGTTTTTCTTGATTATTTCGGATATATATGTTTGGTCATTTGGAGAATTGAGATAAGTCTTCCTATATTTCCCGTAAAAATATAGCACCAAATAATAACACTAATAATAACTTTCCATATCGCATAATTATAAAAATTATTTTCTAATAATGTCTTGGAGCGCAAAGAAGTTGCCTATAAGGGGTAAGATCAAATAAAAGTTTATTTTGGCTAAATAGGATGAGAAGCAATCTTAACCATTCATTTTTCAAATTAATGGTTAAAATGAAAGTGTAGAAGAAAGAAGAAGTGCAAGGGTATTTTGGGAAAATCCTATTTATAGACTTTCTCTCTCCACATGAAAGGCACATGCATATTTCACTCCCTATTTTTTAAACGTTCATAACTTTTTTTTACGACATTTTTTCATAAAATTTTCACCGTAAAATCGAGCGACTTTTTATCTTTAATTCGAGTACCATATTGATATATAAAATATGATTACTAAAAAAACCTACTAAAATGTGTTGTATTTCTATGTTGTATAACATTTTTTGTGCTGGATTTTTGTACTATATTTTTGTGCTAAATTTTTTGTGTTGAATTTTTTTTTCTTAATTTTTTTTTCTAAATTTTTTGTGCTGGATTTTTTGTACTAAATTTTTTGTGCTATATGTTTTTACTACATTTTTTGTACTAGATTTTTTTGTGCTAGATTTTTTTGTACTAGATTTTTTTGTTGTATTTTTAAAAAACAAAAGGGGAGCCACATATCATTTTCACTCCTATTTATAAGGACAAAAATGCCCTTCATTCATACTTATTAGGAGTGTCACATGTTATCATCACAATCCTTTTTAGGCTACTTAGGTAAAAATCCACTTTTTAGTGGATCCTTCCTCTATATACCATCTTTCGATCAGTTGTGAATCGAAATAAATGCAACCACCAATGTCTTTGTTACGAAAATTGAAAGGTAATGGAATTAAAATCATAGCACCATTTCCATTCTAAGGGTAAAATTGTCATTGTATAATTTAATTTTAATAAATTAAATTAAAATGGGTAAATTTGTAATTTTATTAGTTAATATAGGGGAAATATGCAATTTTATTTTAAGCTTGGGTAAATACGCAATTTAAAAGTTTTTTAAGGAGAAATATGCAAAAACCTCTAAAAAAATATAAGAGTTCAAATCCTGACATGAGATATAGTAATTAGTACTTATTAGTGTAGTTTAGGAATAGGAAAGGAATAATGAAACTTTTAAAATAAACTAAAAGATGTTAAAACATTATATGAACTAGGTGATGCTCCGCCCGCGTTGCGGGGCGATAACCGAATAATTCTCACCCAATTAAAAAAACAGTACTATAGTTTTGCTAGAAATAAAAAGTAAAAAGAGTGTTAAGCAGCTTTTTGACACAATTTTTAGTTGGGGGAAAAGTCATTTTTTTTTATTTGAGGGAAAAATCAATTTTTTTCCCGAGGGTAAAATCCTAATTTTTTGCTAGGGAAAACCATATTTTTATTTTGCATTGGGGGCAAAAACGTAAATTTGAATTGAGGGTGATATCGTAATTTTGAACCGAGGGGAAATTCGTAAATTTTAGCTGGGGGCAAAAGCATAAATTTATTTTGAACTGTGGGCAAATATGTAATTTTAAACTGTGGGCAAAACCATAATTTTAAAGTGGGTAAAAAATAATAAACTGGTGTAAATTCATAATTTTGAGCCGAGGGGAAAACAAAAGTTTATTTTGAACTAGGGTGAAAACGTAATTTTGGCTGAGGGTAAA
Source organism: Helianthus annuus (assembly GCF_002127325.2). NCBI lineage: Eukaryota > Viridiplantae > Streptophyta > Magnoliopsida > Asterales > Asteraceae > Helianthus > Helianthus annuus. The sequence continues at coordinate 67,524,489 of NC_035447.2, forward strand.
AGCGTAATTTTTTTTTACCAAGGGAAAAATCGTATTTTATAGCTCGGGGCAAAAGGGTAAACGTATTTTGAAGTTGAGGAAAAACCGTATTTTTTAATTGGAGGCAAAAACGTAATTTTAAAGTGGATATAAAATAATAAACTGGTTGGTCCAATGGGTATTGCTCGCCGTCGATTTGAACCAATGGCAGAGAAACACTATTGCAGGGCAAAAGCGTAATTTAAAGTGTGTATAAAATAATAAACTGGTTGGTCCAATGGGGAGGGGTGGCCGCCAATTTGAAGCAATGGCAGGGTGATACTATTCCCTGCCATGAACCAATGGCAGAGAAACACTATTGCAGGGCGAAAACGTAATTTTAAAGTGTGTATAAAATAATAAATTGGTTGGTACAATGGGGGAGGGGCGGCCGCCCATTTGAAGCAATGGCAGGGTGATACTATTCCCTGCCATGTGGTTTGTATATGTTGAAAATATATGTATATGTATCACATTACTGTTACCGAGGGCGAAATCGTATTTTTTAGCTCGGGGCAAAAGGGTAAACGTATTTTGAAGTTGAGACAAAACCGTATTTTTTAATTGGGGGCAAAAACGTAATTTTAAAGTGGATATAAAATAATAAACTGGTTGGTCTAATGGGTATTGCTCGCCGCCGATTTGAACCAATGGCAGAGAAATATTATTGCAGGGCGAAAGCGTAATTTTAAAGTGTGTATAAAATAATAAACTGGTTGGTCCAATGGGGGAGGGGCGACCGCCCATTTGAAGCAATGGAAGTGTGATACTATTCCATGCCATGAAGGCATGAACCAATGGCAGAGAAACACTATTGCAGGGCGAAAGCGTAACTTTAAAGTGTGTATAAAATAATAAACTGGTTGGTCCAATGGGGGAGGGGTGGCCGTCCATTTGAGGCAATGGCAGAGTGATACTATTCCCTACCATGTGGTTTGTATATGTTGAAAATATATGTATATGTAGATTGAGGATCCTCTACATTAATCCAGAAGTGTGAGAAGTGTATTATAACGCTATATATAACACTATATAACACCATATGAACACCGTATAACAATATATCTAACACCATATAACACTATGTAACACTATATAACAAATATAACAATATAGTGTGTCCGATAGCATGTCTATGATAAATGTATAGTGTTATATATTGTTATATAGTGTCATATAGTGTTACATAGTGTTATATGGTGTTACATATTGTTATACGGTGTTTATATGGTATTATATAGTATTATAATACACTTCTCACACTTCTGGATTAATGTACAGGATCACTACCCTACATAACATTAGTGTTCATTGACTTTATTTTTAATATATGTATAATATAGTATATATTAATATGATATGTTTATTCATAACTTAACATTCTCTATTATCCATAAGTTAACATTCTTTTGATATCATATAGTGGATCTTAATTGTAGCTAATTATTATTGGCGTGTGAAATAATTTGTCTATGAGTCAAATATATGACGGTAATCCATAATAGATGCAACTATTAAATATTGCGAACACGTATATATCTATCTGTATGCATTAGGGTCTCAATCTTCATCCATTTCCCCCTTTGCACCTATACCATATGCAAGGTATTAATTTTGTAAACCAAAAGGATTGTTTTGTGTTTGGTGGGAGTGGGTAGGGGTATATAGGATTTTAAGGTAGAGCATGAGTTTTTCTTGACTATTTCAGATATATATGTTTGGTCATTTGGAGAATTGAGATAAGTCTTCCTATATTTCCCGTAAAAATATAGCACCAAATAATAACACTAATAATAACTTTCCATATCGCATAATTATAAAAATTATTTTCTAATAATGTCTTGGAGCGCAAAGAAGTTGCCTATAAGGGTAAGATCAAATAAAAGTTTATTTTGGCTAAATAGGATGAGACGCAATCTTAACCATTCATTTTTCAAATTAATGGTTAAAATGAAAGTGTAGGAGAAAGAAGAAGTGCAAGGGTATTTTGGGAAAATCCTATTTATAGACTTTCTCTCTCCACATGAAAGCCACATGCATATTCCACTCCCTATTTCTTAAACGTTCATAACTTTTTATACGACATTATTTTTCATAAAAATTTCACCGTAAAATCGAGCGACTTTTTATCTTTAATTCGAGTACCATATTGATAAATAAAATATGATTACTAAAAAAACCTACTAAAATGTGTTGTATTTCTATGTTGTATAACATTTTTTGTGCTGGATTTTTGTACTATATTTTTGTGCTAAATTTTTTGTGCTGAACTTTTTTTTCTCAATTTTTTGTTCTGGATTTTTTGTACTAAATTTTTTGTGCTATATGTTTTTTACTATATATTTTGTACTAGATTTTTTTGTGCTAGATTTTTTTGTACTGGATTTTTTTGTTGTATTTTTAAAAAACAAAAGGGGTGCCACATATCATTTTCACTCCTATTTATAAGGACCAAAATGCCCTTCATTCATACTTATTAGGAGTGTCACATGTTATCATCACAATCCTTCTTAGGCTACTTAGGTAAAAATCCACTTTTTAGTTGATCCTTCCCCTATATACCATCTTTCGATAACCACCAATGTCTTTGTTACGAAAATTGAAAGGTAATGGAATTGAAATCATAGCACCATTTCCATTCTAAGATTTTGTTGGAAATTTAGTGAAAATGAGTTTTTCACTAAATATTTTTTACTAAATATTTTGGACATCAATAATATTTATATATGTGTTGTATAAATAATTATTTATGAGTTTGTGTTCAAACTATGTTCAAATAGATCTAAGATGAATGAGATATCGAAGCTTGAAGTTGTATGTTTGGAACAAACAAATATGAGAAAAAATGGATTGAGATTTGTCACCTTGTTCCACATAGATATGATGACAAAACTTAAAGTGGTATATAAGGATGAGTACTCCTTGTAAATTGTTTCCTTAAAGGTAAACACTAGTGGGGACTTAAAGGGTGCATCGCACCCGCACATATGCGTGCGTGACGTGTGCTATAGGCCCAATGTGTTGCACTTTGAACTTCGCACACCACCTTTGTATTTTTGCCCATGAGTGCGTGGTCAGATACATGGCGGGTCCGCTTATGGCGCACCATTGGGTAGCGTAGGCGGATGCCATGACATGTTGCATGTCGATGCGGCGCGAGCTCCTTCGATGCATGGCGCACATCGTTGGCTAGGGCGAAGAGTGCAGTTGGCGCACGGGTATGGATGACGCTTGACCAGGTGGCGTCCTGGCATCCGTGTGGCACGCGGCTCCATATGGCATGGCGTGAGATCCTTGTAGTGTGGCGCGGACTAGCAGATCAGTTCTGGCGCGCTCGCAGGTTTGCAACAATAATAGAAGAGTTGGTTGGACCTAGTCAAACTAGTTGTTTCAAACCGTTTAAATCGTGTCATGATGAATATGACCGTTTTTTGACTAACCACTTAAGTCCATTTAATTAGAGATTAAAATCTGATTAATTGTCTTGTTAATTACAAGATTAATATCCTGTTTATTACAAATTGAATGTCTTGTTTTATTACAAGATTAAAATGACATTAATCTTAATGTGTGTATATATGAACATGGTAGTTCATAATCTTGGATAAGAGAGAATTACACACTTTTGACTCTCCAAAATTCAGCAACTTGAGAGTGAGTAATCTCAAGAAATCCTTTACAACTTCATAATTTCCTACAATTAAACAAGAACACCATCATACCTAGTGTAATCTCGGGCATGAGAGCCATCTCCGGCAGTACAACTACTGCTTCGGTTGTTGTATCCTGGAAACAGACCGTCTGAGAGGAGGCGAGAAATCTGTTTTAAGGGCCCCGTGTCAAACACGATCCTCAACCAAAACCGTCAACGATATTTTACTTGTCATGCAGCAGAGTTTCGAACAAGAAGGTGCGATTGTAATTCTTCCAAAGATATCGACTTGAATGAAGATTGGTACAATTAAATTATATTTTACATTTGTTTATTTAGTTTATGTAATCGGTATTGTACTAGAAGAATTTCCCACAAATAAGAAGAGTATCGTTGTTGTATATTTTGTAATATATTTTAATAAAAAGTGAACCTACTTCCTACAGATTTGGCATTTTAACCAATGCTTCAACCAAAGATAAGAACTTGACATGCTTTCATGGTGTGTGAAGGGGTTGGTTTAAGTCATTCGTTGAAAGTTTTAAGCCTGGGTTAAGGATTTCACAAAAGGAGGTAAGAATCACACTAAAGTGTAATGACGTTATGGGTCAATCCTTACAATATTCCAACATAAAAGTTAGGATCTAGACGTTGAACAAGAGCATATATGAAGAATAAACAACTGCCATCGATGGGCCTTCAAGGTTTCAATAAGTATATTTCATGTGGCTTCCCGCTTATTATAAGATGACACGAAATGTAATGCATTTCGTGCAAAAGAAAGATTTCATTTATATAGATTTCGCTTGATAGCATGGTGCGAAAAGGGCATCTTTTACACGATAAGTCACACAAAATGTGTAATAGGCGAAATGCGTTCATTAGTTAGTTAAATGTGGAAGTGGAGTGAAAACTATGCCTATGTGAAAAGTGACGAAAAGTTGTACAAGTGAATCCTAAGACACCTTGGGTGGTATAGTATGCATGCTTAAGAATAATTTTTAAAGGTAAATGCAAGATTTCAAGCAATAGTTGAGCTTTCTCAAAGAATACTCAAAGTAAATAGAAATGGTTTGATATGAACAAAGGTTTAGGAAATGTTTATGAATGTTTTGGCCTCTACCACAATGTTGTCAAATATGTGTTCCATGGTAAGAGTTATGTTTAAAGGAAAAGTTTTTAAATGGAAATGTTGATCTAACAAGTTTTATGAATGTAAAGGTAAAGGCAAATGGTCATGAGATGGCTATGTCATGAAATGAATTTGAACAAATTAAAGGTTATGAGATTTTGAATTGTCTAAGTGAAGCGTCTCTAAGAATTCATGTACCCTATTCGAGTTCGAAAAAATGTGCCCTTATGCCTTAATGATTAACAATGCAATTACGAAAATGACAAAATTGTAGTATTTGTTAAACAATGCAAGTACGAAAATGACAAAATCATCGAGAATTAACGACAACTAACAAGAATCGATGTTCAATTAACAAGAATAATCGAAGTTCTTTTCTGAATTAACAAGTAACAACAATAGTAAAATACCTTCACTGTGCCGATCAATTCTGAATTCTGATGTTGTTTCATAGTTTCTGAATTCTGATGTTATGTGCCTGTTCGGTTGTTCGAGAATGAAGAATGAAATCAATGAATGCTCTTATACTCAACAATAAATCAATGATTAATCAATAGTTCAATACTCACAACAATTAATCAATACTCGATTCAATACAAATTATAGAGAATTAACAGTTTAACACAATAACACTAAACGAACCTTCTGAAATCTGATGTTGTTCTTGTTCTGAGTTATGTTCGGTATCATTGTGTCCGATGTTGTTCACTTGTTCTTGTTCGGAATCACTGGGTTATGTTCGGAATCATTGTTCGCCCATCTGAGCTCGGAATCACTAGTTATGTTCGGCAGAAGCTGAGCATCGTTTCAAAATCCAGGAATTTGATGATCAACATCAATTGCCGCCCAAGAATTGTGTTTTATTAATTTACTTTTTATAATCATATTAGTATTGGGCCCAATAAACCTAATGTTAAGTGGCTAAATTATAAACCATAAAAAATAGAGTGAATTTCAAGGATTGTCCTTTATCTTTATGCTCATTTTCAGGCGTTGTCCTTTATGTTCAAAACTAACGAGTTTTGTCCTTTATGTTTTCATATCATACCTGTTTTGTCCTTTAAGTCTAACCCAGTTAATTTTTTCGGTTAAATTTGGTCATGTGCAAAGCATTTTTGTCAATTTAAAGGTTGCAGAAGCTTTGAGCTGTAAATCTGCCGTTGAACTTACCTTTGAATTGACAAAAATGCCCTCATGTGCAAAGCACATGACCAAATTAAACTGGAAAAACTAACTGTGTTAGGTCTAAAGGACAAAACGTGTATGATATGAAAACATAAAGGACAAAACTCGTCAACTTTGAACATAAAGGACGACACCTGAAAATAGGTATAAAGATAAAGGACAATCCTTGAAATTCACTCTAAAAAATATTTGTAAATGAGCCTATATTGGAATTGGTATATGTTTACAATTTTTAAAAAAAATAACATTTGTATGTGTGGGTGTGGGTGGGTGGGTGTGTATATATATATATATATATCGAATTTAAAAGAAAAATCATGTGCCCCTCGAAAATCACGGGCCTTGTGCGGAGGTCCTTTCAGCACACCATCATAGCAGGCTATATGTCTAATCTGCTAAGTTCCCGGGGGGGGGGGGCGGTGAATGGTAATGGAGTCTTGGAACACTGCGTTACTTCAAGCAGCTAAAGATGTTACAAGCCTTATGACAATGTTATGGAAGAGTTGTAGCTGTTCTATGAAATCCTATGAAATTTCATATCTTATTAAATTTTATGCTAAAAAAAGGTTGCGGTATTTTGTTGTCAAAACATGGTTTTGTTTTTTCTTTCTGTATTGTTACAAATCCTATTAAAGAGTTAATTGCCAAAATTGTCCCTGAGGTTTGGACATGTGTGTCATTTTTGTCCAAAATAAGACTTTTGTACCAAATTGCCTCCAACGTTTGTAACTTTTTGTCATTTTCATCCAAACCACTAACTTAGTTTAATTTTTTCTGTTAAGTTGAGGATATTTGGATGAAACTGGCAAATATAAAACCACAGGGACGATTTTGGCAATCTACTCAAATCCTTTTTAATTTCTTTTATTTAATTATTTTTGTTACATATATAATAAAAAAGAATATACATGGAGTTTTTAGAAAAAAAAATTAATAGTTTTGTCACATAATTTTTATAAATTTTCATCCAAATCACTAACTCAGTTTATTTTTTCTGTTAAGGTGAAGGATGTTTTAAATTTCATAAATTAAGACAGAAATTAATTTACAGCTTCTTTATATAAATCAGTTTTATAAAGAGAAAACGTCATTGTTCTGCAACACATAACAATCAATTACAACTTTTAGTATTTATCAGTTGTAGAGATAGAAAAAAATTGTAAAACGTTACATATATTTTAAATGTGTTGAGCACCTAGGAAATATGTTGGTAGAAATAAAATATTTCTTTAATTAAGATTATGAGGGTAACTAACTAATACTTATTCTGAGTGGCTTGAGTAAAGAAACTTTTGGTTCATAGCATTATAATTACAATTTGGTGGGTAATTTTTTGGGTTGGTAACGATACGTTGTTTGATTAGGGGGGGGGGGGGCACTGGCTTCTGTTTTTCCTTAGGAGCGAATTTAAAAGAGTAGAAGATAAATTACAAACTTGGTACATATGATAAGATTTTTTTTATTTGACATTTTTCAATAAGGTCACCAGCATTTTAGTTTTATAAAATTTAGAGGTTTAAGTAGAATTTATTTTTATAAAACTGATCTATATAAAAAATTAGAAATTAATTTCTGTCTTAGTTTATAAACATCCTTCGCCTTAATAGAAAAATTAACTTAGTTAGTGGTTGGATGAAAATTTATAAAAATTATGTGACAAAGCTATTATTTTTTTCATATAAAAATTGCATGTATATTCTTTTTTTATTATATATGTAACAAAATTAATTAAATAAAAGAAATTTAAAAGAGTTTGAGGTAAATTGCCAAAATCGTCCCTGTGGTTTTATATTTGTCAGTTTCATCCAAATATTCTCAACTTAACAGAAAAATAAACTAAGTTAGTGGTTTGGATGAAAATGACAAAAAGTTACAAACGTTGGGGGCAATTTGGTACAAAAGTGTCATTTTGGACGAAAATGACAAACCTGCCCAAACCTCAGGGACGATTTTGACAATTAACTCCCTATTAAATTTTATAGTATAATGGGTCAGGCAGGTAAACTCCCATAACTATGTTGTCGATGACCTAACTTTTGATGATTCTTTGAGGCTAGAAAGGATTAACTGAAGTGAAATAAAACAATGGGATTTAGACTAAACAGTGAGTGTGGATTTGTGGTGTTTAGACCACTCCATGCTGCACACCCCCACACCGTACATGGCGGTGTTATCGGCGTTGATCCACCGGCATGGAGCTTCCATCTGCATGGACATGGAACGTTGTGATAGGCCGTGGGATGTGTCCGTTGGGGTGCAACCGTCAGGTATTAATTTTTTTTTACTTTCCATAATTATTTACCATCTCCCATATAAATCACCCCGTTTCTATCGTTTTTTACAAACTCTCACAACTTTCTTTAACAAATTCTCACAAAATTTTCAAAAAATGGCAACGATTCCGTCGACTGAAAAAGAAGATATCGCGTCATGCGAGTCGTGGGTCGAAGCGCTTGGCCACTACACGCCGTGTAATCGCTCAAGTGGCCCGTTTTGGAGGAGAATTTTCCAACACTTTTGCGTCCATAGGGGTGACGCCACCCGAACCGTGGATGTGTTTTCTTCTCGTTTTAGGACTATCCGTTTGGATGTAGAAAGATTCGAGACTATGCACACTGTGATGGAAAATGCGGGTGGTGATCTTGGGGAGGACGACATCATACAAGTCGCCTTCATCAACTTCAAGCACGGCTACAACCACGAATTCAAACACGTTTCAGCGTGGCAAATAATATTTTTTTTTATTTTACTAATGTTTAATTTTAGGTTTTATTTAAGTTATGTATTTTTTTTATTTTTTTTTTGTTTTTTTTTTTAAATTATGAAATGTTTTTAATTTTTAAGCTATGTAATGTTTAATTATTAATGTTATTTGTTAATTTAATGTTTCTTTAATTAAATACATTTTATATAATTTTTAAATATAATTTAACAATAAAAAAATTGTGTCACGTGTCGAATAACACCACACTTCCACGCCCGTCCCACACCTCCCCTTTTTTCTCCACACCCTATTTCTGACATGTTCTTATATCTCGTTCATATGTCATATAACACCCCATTTTCAAACGCCTTCACGCCATATAGTGTTATGGGAGTATGTTTTTAGTTTAAAAATGACTAAATTATTTTATCACGTGGTTATCCCTTTTTAGATATTTCATATAATTTATATTCAGACAACCAAGTCTTATATTGCATATAAAAACATAGTTTGTGCATATTTAAATAATTAGCTTACAACCCCGTGTATTACACAGGTTGAATGGTGAAACATGTAAATTATAAACTTGTATATAATCCTTATTAATGAAATGACTTATTTAGATAAATTAGTAAAATAAAAGAACAGTTATATTTTCGTTACTTGCACATGTGATTTATACTTTATTAGTAATTATTGTTTATATCCAAATAATATACTTTATCTGAACAAATATATATGGTTAGGGTAAAATAAAAACTTGTACGAGGTGTGAGAACTTAGACAACTTAACCTTACAAAAGGTCTTTTGAATTTTTTACAGAGGGTGTACGTTTGATCTCTAACTATATTAAATAATATTATACTTATTATATTATTTGATACATTTATATTTGCTATAGATAATTGTTAATTAAATTTGAATGTAGATGTTTATCTCTAACTATATTAATTAATATAGGTTATTGGATTTTATCACCCTTAACTATTGGTCATTGGCCGCTGCCACCTCCAACTATCACTATGACGTTTGCCACCCCCAACTTAACACTTAGTATGTTTTGTCACCAGATCACTAACTTTTGATCATATTACTATACTGTTGGAGGTGTCCTAAGATCCCTAAAACCTTCCCAAGATCCCTACGAAATCCCAAGGAGTGTAGTAACAGGATCAAAAGTTAGTGATCAATTAACGACGTGGTGACAGAACACACAAAGTGTTAAGTTGGGGGTGATGGGCATCAAAGTGATAGTTGGGGGTGGTAGCGGCCAATATCCAATAGTTAGAGATGATAAAATCTAATAACCCAATTAATATTATATTATATTTTGTGTATAAAATTAATATGTAATACTATTATTAAAAGGGAGGAGGCACCAGAGAGTAACACGTGTCCAAAAAAGATTTTTGTTTATTAGTATAGGAAGATTAAATTCATGGGTTGGTAAGGGTTGGGCTCAAAGTTATAACAAGTAAAGAAGAACTAGTGCCCAAGTTATAACAAAGGCTCTTTGGGCCATTTTTGCTTTGCGAACAAGTGAAGAAGAACTAGTGCCCAAGTTATAACAAAGGCTCTTTGGGCCATTTTTGCTCTTTCAAATCAACCGCGAATATAGTGACCCCGATGGCGTATTTCATCTGCAGATTGCGTATAATACCTCAATCCGTGTATTGTTGTCGTTTTTCTTCTTTCAAATCAACCGCAAACGTTCCAATATGTTCCACAATTCATACAAACCTATCAAAGCATTAAAATACATTCTACCACAGCTAGTATATAAGCTAACATCATAGTAATCCATAACAAACTTATATATTAGCTTCATCAATAGTATAATGGGTGGACCTATGCATGTGATTATTTTTTACTTTAAGCATTTCCAATAGTATAATTGCAACAAAGGAAGTATATATGACTCAGAAACACTAAGAGTATGTGTAATGGGGCGGTATATCACCCAAGAATGAACCATAGCGCCCCATAGTGCCGGCGCTAGGAGAATGATATATCAAAAACACCTAATCACAAAACTAACTCATAAACACAAACACTTACAAATCCATATCCTTTTGATCTCCCAGAATGCAAGTCCTCCAACGAACACCTTCGTATACGTAGTGTCTTCAAACGGATTATTCAGGAACTGCAAGCTTGATCCGCTTCTTTTGATCGGTTGATACGCATCCATCTACGTTACAATTGATTACAATTACTTACAATTGTGTGTGTATGTACAGGTTGGATCGATTAGGAGGTGATTTTGGTGGTTTGATGGAGCATAGTGGTTGGATTTGGAAGAAACCATTGTAGAACCCTAGAAATGTTATGGAAGATGGTGGGAGAGAAAGAGAGGAATTGGGGTTTGATAATTACAAGCGGAGGAATCTTTGAGGAATTATTTGTAATGTTTTTTTAAAATTTAATAAATGCATTGTTTTTTATTGTAATGTTTTTTAAAATTTAATAAAAGTGTTTTTCTATATAATTTAGAGATTAAATGAAAAAAATAGAAATGTGTTTTTTTAAATAATTAATAAAAATAAAAATTAATGATTAGGTAATGATGGTTAGGGGTTTTATGACTACGGACTCTATTGATATAACACCTCAGTCCTCATAAACCCCTCTATGACGTGACGTGTCACTTGTCGCATAACGCCCCCAAATAGGCTTTATGACATAACCACAAAAATCCCAAAACATGCATCATGGTCTACAACTAAGATAAACATGAATCCCCATGTTCTACTCATAATCTAATTTTGATATCAACAACACATGATCAACATTCTAGATTGTGGGTTAAAATCTCACTTACCAATCTCTTTCTTCTTTAAGTGGGTGTTAAAAGCAACTAGATTTCTTGAGTTACTCCTCCCAAGTCCCAACCGTCACCTCTCCTCAGCACATGTTCGAGGTTTTTATAATGATATAAATAAATTTTTTTTTTCCTTTTTGACCCGATTTAATTAAGTTACAACCCTGTCCCTCAATATACAAAGGTGTCAATTAATGACCAAACTTTGACACCCATGATGGCCAAACAAGAGATAGGAGATTCGTAAGATTTAATCTTAAGAACATATACGCTCTGTGGCGGACTCAGGATTTTTTCAATGGGGTCCATTTATTTCGGTGTTCAAAATTTTCATAACAAAACGTTAAAATTTTCGAGTCAGTCCTCGTTCGGGTCATAGCGAGGTTTGAACTAGGTTTAAAAAAACAGGAAAATGAGCTATACAAGGATTGAACCCATGACCTCTTGTTGGTAAAGAGAGAGATTTACCACTACATTAGGTTTACTTTCCTTTTTATGGTGTCAACCTAATTGTATTTATGAGGTCATTATACGATTTAATATACCAAATCTACTAATTTTTTTTAAAAACTTTGGGGTCCGGGAACTCCGACCCACTCTATGTGAGTCCGCCCCTGTATACGCTAAAAATGTTTTAGTTGTAAGATTTAATCTTAAGAACATGCATAGTAATGTTATTATCACGCGATCTACGGATGTAGTTTCTAAAAGAGTTAGTTTTGCTATTCAAAAATAACTCGCGACGTAACTTGTTGCCCGTTTACCTTCTATCTCGATGTAATTTCCGGTTGTGCAATTGAATGCATATTTTTATTAGTTTAACGAAATTAAGCATGTCTCATGAATATATAATCATGTCATTATCTCTGAGCGCTTTATGTAACTAATATCAAACCTCTGGGTGGTTTATGTAATTACATCCAACTTCTAGGAACCGGAAAGTAAACAAAGTGGATATGACGCGGTTCCGCTAATCGCGCAACAAATTACGTACCTTGACAACGGGAAGAAAACAAAATTTATAATTAAATTTAAAATAATAATAATAATAATAAGTTGTTGAATTTTTATGATTTTCTGTTTCGTTAATATATTAAAGGTGAGAATCTAATCTAAATCTAATCTAAATCTATTAATACAGCAAGTGAATGAATAGTGGATTTGTAAATCCAAGCCATTCATTTGGATCTATATGGTTTTAAGGCTATCTGTAGTCATAAAGCCCCTTTGTGGGCGTTATTCGACATGTGTCGTGTCACGTCACACAAGGGCTTTATGAGGCGTTATGTTACTAGAGCCCGTATTCATAAAACTCCTACCTCATCATTACTCAATTAATTAATTTTCGTTTTTTAATTAATTTCTAACTTTATAAAATTAAAAACCATTTAATTAAATAAAAAAACATTACAATAAAATAAAAAAAGCGTTAAAATCAAATAAATAAAAAAACCTTACACTAATTAACTCAAATTATAATAACCGGGCTTCTTGACTCAATAAAACCACAAAACCTTTTGAGCCCAGCCCAAAGCTCATCAAAAACAAAACCCTAAAATTCTTCCTTCTTCCTTGTCTTCCTTCTTCTTCGATATACCTGCAACACAAAAACAGAGCATTAAATATATGTATGTATATATGTTTGTGAGTGAGGGGAAAACCAGAAAATAAAAAATAAATAAAAATTCAAACAAACACACACATAACGCCGCTATATATCTCGCCCCACCTCATTTTTGCATTCATACCGCCCCTTGTGGCGGTGTTACCCGGCGCTATGTACGGGCATAGCCCCCCACTACGTTAGATCTAATAGTATTGCAGGTGGCTCTTATGTGAGTGTACAAGTTTTCCACATCTTATTTTTGAAATCCGCTCGCAAAAAAGGTGAGAACCAGAGGAGAGATAGAGGGAGATCGGAGAAGAGATGGGAGAGAGGGACAGCGGGGTTTGTGGATTCCGGCAATGGCGGTGATTCAAACGGCGTTAGGGTTTAGATGGTTAAAAACGCCATTGTTGGAGCGGAGGCGGCTCTAGGGCGCCGGCTATTGAACCCGGTTGTAACACCCCGGTGTTTCGGAAGTCAAAGTCAAAGTCAAAGATTGAAGTCAAATGAGGAAAAGATTGCTAATTGCAATCTGTCTCTCCTTGCTCAATTCCTGTTTTGACTTCTTTGACTTATAATTAGTCTATTTTGTGTTTTCCGTTAGTTGTATTATGTAGGGTAATTAATTATAATCGCAGAACTCGATGTATATTTATCGCTACGAAACGCTTTACGGCTTTGAACAATAGGAAGTAACAATGCGATAAAGATATTTAAACGCTAATCGAACTAATCTAATCAGCATCGCGCTCGCAACTCGAATATCGCATTTTTGGTGATTGTTATACGTGTGTGTGTGCCTTATATGTTACTTGTGCGTGTTTATTTATGTATGTGTGATGATCAATCAAATCGCAATCGAATCACAATCGCAAAACGAATACGAAATAAGGATGATTTTATGTTGATATAGTATGATAATTAGTGGAGAAGAGATAGCGCGAGATATGAGTAATTGGATGTCACACCCCGATTTCCACGTGTCTCACCAGTGGGCCCGGTGGGGGATTACCGTGACGATGTTGGCAACAATATAGTCAAACCACACAATTATATAATGCACAGCGGAAGCTTAAAGATAAATATATACTTCAACCTCTGGTTGTAATATCAAATGTATTACAGAAGTCGAATATGTCCACAGCGGATCAAAATAATAATAAAATATTGTTCCATCAGATATTGCAATCAAGCTTGCGAGACTTATCATGACGCTAGGGAGCTAATACCAGCCAATTTACGTTTAGGTACCTGCACTTAATCTTTTTGGGGAAAATACGTCAGTTTACACTGGTAAATACATTCAACCGACTCCTTTGAAAAGAGTTGGAAAAATTGATTTGAATGCACAAGGCACAAAGTATTTTGACACGTTGATTAAGATGCCCAAAGGTAAAATTAATCTTTTATACTTGGGACAATTTTGTTAATAAAAATCTTGTATCCGATTTACATGGTTGTCCAACATTTAGGGCCGGTGATTATACAATACAAGCCGGACAAGATTAATCGACACACCACAAATATAATCTCACAAGAAGAATACTCTCACGAGTGAGTATACGTTATACATATGCAACAGGAGGTGTTTTGCCTACACCTTGTGCTTACGTCGTGGCCATTCACTTTTTAAAATGAGCCAAGGATATCCAGGACACGGTCATTAACCCCCAACGTTATTTGTTATCAATCAACACAGATTAAAACGGGATTATGCAATTTAATCATCTCCGATTAAAAGGTTTCTACACCCGACCAAGCGGTATATTTAAAATACCGTATCCCAAGCCCGTATAAGGGAAAATAAGTTAAAAGTATTTACCTTTGCAATGTATATTCCTTAATCAATTAAATCACCGATATCTTTTACTGGGGCTCCTTATTCTGGAACGAAGGTTTTCAAAATAACCTATTAGAATCCTAACGGGTCTTTATATTAGCCGTAGCCTAGACCGGTTGGTTTCAAAAGATAGATACGGTTTAATCGCGCGGAAAGGCGAAAACCGTGAATGGAATGTGATTCTGACCCAACAAGTCTGGAGACTTGTTTTATATGGGTTTAATATTCACATTCTGGATTTCGGGGTCGAAATGATATGGTTTGACCCGTATCGGCTAATTTATGTAAACTAGTTACATAAGCCGAACCGTGCATGCAATAGGCGTAACGGGTAACCGTGAGAGTCCTACGCTTGCTTCCTAAGTCAATATACCTTAAAGAGGTTGCGGTATCATTAGGATACCTTCCGTGATGCCCGTAACGAGTTTAAGTTAACATTATGCCCCGTAGGGGTTTTTCGGTCATTTTAAAGACTTTTAAAGAGCTTTTCGAGTTCTACAGGAAATCTGAGTTTCCCGAACAGTTTATAAAGTCTAAAATACTTTATTTATTATTTAAAATTAGTAGCAACTGGAATCGGGTCAAAAGACCTTGTAGAACTCATTTTATGGCCAAAAAGGGCGTATTTGGTATTTACCGACCCATAGCCATAACCGTAGGTTATGAGCAGGCTAAAAATAATTAAAAATCTTTAAAATTCCCAAAATATTATTTTACAACAGTGGGTAAAAGTTTCGGTGATAAAATCTTGGCTTAGATAGGTGTTATGCTAATTGCGTCGTTTATTACAAAAGTTTATTTTAATTGCGCTATTTAGCATAACTCTTATTCTAGACCTCGGATTGACGTGAGACTTTAAGGACATGCTTATAATTTAGTGAGCAAGGTTATGGTCCGTTCACGTGTCCGAAATACTCGTTTTATTTTAAAAAGGGCGTTACGGTCAACTTTTAGGCGATTAACGGAAATGCGTAAAAGACTCGGACAAACGATGAACCGGTCACAGAGGGTTATACCATCACGTGACCTGGTCCTAAGAGAGTCCTAAGGCATACCTATACTTTACTAAAACGGGTCAGAACTGAAGTCAATGCAAAAGTCAAACTTTTGCGACATTCGGCTCCGAACCGGGTTAATATAGCAAATGGTCGATTCAAACGAGCGCAAACAAGTTTATATACTTAATATCATGTTTTATGATCATCAAAACAGGTTCCATAGTATATACATTATAGATTATGCAAGATTCGTCAAAACGACATTCTGTTGACTTTTTGGGTGCACGTTTGACTCGACATTTGACATAGTTAGAGTGGTGATCAGTGGGAACCCTTTTAGAGGTTTATTACCCACATAATTACCAACAAATAACCATTCTTGATTCGACAATTCACTGAATCATTTGTGAGTTATCGCTAAGTCGACCGTTAGTTACGACGGATCGACTTTTAAGCTAAAACTAAGTTAAAGCTCAAATGGGAAAGGAGTGGAACACTTACTGAGGTCCTATGCACCAAGTGTGACCACTTGAGAGGAAGTTGGAGCTCCAGAAATGACCAAATGATGCAGATGATGGGGTGTGAACTTATGGTTGCAACTTAGGCTTTATATAGTGGTTTCAAGCACCACAATTTATTGACAACAAAGTCTAGCACACACCACAACTGATCAACACTTGTCCTTAGTGTTAGGGGTCGTTTAGGGGTCATTTGGAGGTGTTTAAATGCAGATCATGGCTCTTGGAAGGCTGAACAGCCAAGTTAAGCATGTTTCTGCATCTGGGCGCCTGACGCGGCCCGCATGGGGGAATCCATGCTTTTGTACGCGGGCCGCCTGAGTTTTAAAAATCAGGCGAGAAAAAGAGGAGGCTCGCGGCCCGCCTCAACTTAACCCTAAACTTCACGCGGGCCGCCTGAGGTTAGAATTTCAGGATTTTTAAATCTTTTTGTAATGATGACAAAATCTGGTAATTAATAACGAAATCTTTCGTAATGATTTACCTGACCTTTCGGGTTTGAAGGGGTAACTTTGCGGTTTGGCCCTCGGTTAATTACAACTAGGGACCTCGTGATATTTACCCGCATTATTAAGTCCCCGGTTAGTTTATTAATTATTCAGAAAGCCTTAACTTTCATTATTGACGCTTTTAACCCTTCTCATACGAATTTGAGTATAACTCTCTCGTTTTAAAACGGAACTTCGCGGAATTTTTACAGTATATTCTAGTGAGCGTATAATACTGTTACGAAGCCTTGGGAACGTTAAAGGGTCACTCAGAGGTATAATTAAACATGTTGACACAGTTAACCCCTGTGGTTTGTAATTTCTCACTTTCTTCTGCGTTCCGCTTCCGTACGATCCGTGATTTATTCGTTTGAAGGTACGAGCATCGTTTAGGGATACTATACAGTATATTTATCTTTGTTTGACATTTATAACCCTTGAATTTATATACTTTCAAGGTTTGTCAACATTAGTCCTTTATTTAATATTAATGCCACGTGTAAACTTAGGACACGTGTCGGCACATTATTGGACGCAAAAATTTCGAGGTGTTACATCCTCACCCCCTTAAAATAAATCTCGACCCGAGATTTACTCAAATAAATAGGGGTATTTTTTCTTTCATTGTAGCTTCGACTTCCCACGTATGTTCGGGACCTCTACGAGCATCCTATTTGACTTTTACAATCGGTACGTGCTTTCTGCGAAGCTTCTTCACCTGTCGATCTTCAATCGACAAAGGTTTTTCTATGAACTTTAAGCTCTCATCTATATGCACATCTGTGTGTGGAATCACCAACGACTCGTCGGCGAAGCACTTCTTGAGATTGCAGATGTGGAACACATTGTGAATTCCATTGAGCTCTTCAGGCAAGTTCAACTTATAGGCGATTGATCCGACTCGTTCAATGACCTCAAAAGGTCCTATGTATCTCGGACTCAGTTTGCCTTTCTTGCCGAAACGCATCATCCCCTTCCAGGGTGATACCTTAAGTAATAACTTTTCACCCACTTCGAAGTGAAAATCCTTACGCTTTGGATCAGCGTAGCTCTTCTGCCTATCACGGGCAGCCTTGAGACGTTCCCGGACCTGGACAATCTTGTCCGTTGTCTGGAAAACAATCTCTGGTCCTGATAATTGAACCTCTCCTACTTCCGCCCAACAAACAGGCGACCTGCATTTCCTACCATATAATGCCTCAAAAGGCGCAGCCTTTATGCTGGTGTGGTAGTTATTATTGTAGGAGAATTCGATCAGGGGTAGGTTTTTATCCCAGTTACCACCTAAATCGACCGCACATGCACGAAGCATGTCCTCTAGCGTTTGGATAGTACGCTCACTTTGACCGTCCGTCTGTGGATGGTAAGTCGTACTAAAGTTTAAACGCGTGCCCAAAGATTGCTGGAAACTTTTCCAAAAATGAGATGTGTATCTAGTATCCCTGTCGGAGATAATAGACACAGGTATGCCGTGTAAGGCTACAATCTTATCAACATAAAGTTGGGCTAACATATCGGAGCTATACGTCTCCTTGATGGGTAGAAAATGAGCTGATTTAGTCAGCCTATCGACTATGACCCATATTGTATTGTTTCCTTTCCTGGTTTTGGGTAACTTGGTTATGAAGTCCATAGTTACGCATTCCCACTTCCATTCGGGAAGTTCAGGCTGTTGTAGCAAGCCAGATGGCTTTTGGTGCTCGGCCTTGACTTGAGCACAAGTCAAGCACTTTGCTACATGGGCGGCTACAGACTTTTTCAAGCCTATCCACCAATAAATTGCCTTTAGATCCTGGGCATCTTATGGCAATTCTCAGTTTTTGCTTAATTAGGGTTGCGGTCACTAATATATAAGCAATATGAACCGTCTTTCTTATTTAATAACATAAAACTTTCTGAATATTGAGTCAGGCTATATGAGCCTATATCTCAAATCCTACTTAATCAAGGTTTCGATTGTTTTATAAGCATTATGGAGTTTTCGTAATACTCCAGCCCACAGCGGGATGTTAAAATTAATTCTACCTGCCTTCCAGGAGGTAAGCAGGGAAAACTTAAGAGAAGATAATCTAGATACAGGGAGACTACCGAGATTTTTCATATCTCAGGCTCCAGTTCATTCATTATTGTTTGTGCCAAACAAGTGACACATATTTATGTTATGAGTCCTCATATTCCGTTACTAGGGAATATTTATTTAGATAACTATATTTTGGATATCTTCCTTGAATACTACTAGTCGACTCTAGTACAATATAACCATTGGGATATCTCAGGGGTTCCATGTATTAAACCTCCATACTGATCAGGCATGGAAATAATCTATGGGACACATTAGGATACGCCAATCCTCATATGGTACTTTTATCAAACATAGTTTGGCATTCGCAGGCGATAGAAAAGAGAAAAATGAAGGAAGAAAAATAAAAATAACATATGTTGTTGTACTCTATGCGAAGAAAGAGGACTCTTAGATTTTTCGGAAGGATTCCTTGTCGATACTAGAAGAATAGGTTACTAAGGTTTTCTCGATGATTTATACCTTGTGGCTAATATAAAAGTTCTCTAAGATTACTGTTTATGAAGAATTTACTGGTATCCGAACCAAAATAAACTCTTAGTATTTAAATTACTGATAAAATGCCAAGGAATATACCTGTTGCCATTATTTATGGACTAGCTCAGGCATTTTAGGCGTCTTCAATTTTTGGCTTTAATTCCTCCGCCGCATTTCCTTTGACATTTTTAGGGCACGTAGTCTTGATGTGGCCTTTCTCATTACAGCCGAAACAGACGGCATTCTTCATGTCCTTGCAGTCCAACGTTTCATGTCCCTTAGACTTGCAGATTCCACAAGTCCTGGGCTGTGATTTAGATTTTGGTTCGAACCTGCATTTCCCATAATGGCGCTTCTTGCAGGTCTCACATTCTGGTTTCTGGTCGGACTTTTGTTTGTTCTTTTTCTTGGAACTCTGGGAGTTGTCTACGTCCCCTTTTCTTTTTAGTTCATCCTTTGCATCAGAGGCATGAACAAGATCCTCCTTAGGAGTAAGGAAAGGTGGTCCTAGGTAAAACTTGGACCGAGCCACAAGGGGCTCCTTTAACTTTTTCACAGCCTTCTTCACAGCTTTTCTAACGGCTGCATTTATCATGGTCTGAAGAACATCCTTGGAAATTCTAAGGCTTACAATTTCAGCATCATTAGCATGCGTTGCGTCATCAATGGCGCGATTGACTGTTGTCTTATCCGAGTTTGCCATACTCGATGTGGGTTCCTAACACCAATAAAACAATTCCTTAGTCGCAATCCATCAACTGCTATTCTTCATCCTGATGGCTTTAACATATATTAACCATGGCATTTATAGACCATATTGGTTAATATAGTACTAACATTCTCAATGAATGTTATTAAATATATATTCATTATGTTTAGCCTAGGTCACGAGGGACCATCAACGGCATTTAAGGTTTGGGCCTAATTCATCATCTTGTTGACAGGGGATCAAAATGTCACATCCGTCTTTGTTATATTGATGAATTTTGGATAGCTCGAAAGCTTGCCATAAGGATATTAGAAAAGAGCGATTCCTAATAGATACAGACATCAATCTAGGATTCGTTGGAGTGTTTTCTTAAGTATTAACGACAAATTTTTCATCTCGGATTAAACGATAGGAGTTCTATCAGACGGAGACAATAATTCTCAACAATCATTATTCATTATAGAGTTATATGTGCCAGTGGTAATTAATTTCTGCATACTGTTTGATAAGGAAGGTACCTGCTATATATATATCATACTGCATTATCCCCTGGGCGTTCATCCTGAAGATTCATGCGTTTATTTTCCTGGCCTCTCCCGGCTTCTTTATAAGCTCTGGGCAGCTGGTTTTGATGTGCCCTTCCTCGTTGCAATTGTAACATGTGGCGTTCTTTAACCCCTTGCAATCTAAGGTTCTGTGACCCTTGGTCTTGCAAATTCCACACAATTTAGCACGTGGGTTGATTGTACATTTTCCAAAATGTTGCTTTTTGCAGTTACTGCATTTGGGTTTGTTATCAGGCGGACTCGAGTTCTTTCCAAACTCAGAATCTTTCCCACGCTCCGAGCTTCCCTTCTTCTTCTTGTTAGTTTGATGAGAGTTCTCCTCCTCTCTTTCTCTTCTTCTCTCGCTAGAAGCCTTAACGGACTTAAATCTGATTGCATCTAAGGTGAGAGATAGGGATAAGTCCACCGCGGACCCATATGTGGTTGGCCTAGATGCTTTGACATTTCCTTTTATCTCTGGTGCTAGGCCTCCAATGAAACGCGCTATGCGTTTAGGTTCAGGGGTGACTAAATAAGGGACTAGGCGGGACATAGTGTTGAAACTTGTCACGTATGCCTGACAGTTCAAATTTTCCATGACCAACGTCAGGAAGTCCGATTCTATCTTTTCTACTTCATGCTGAGGGCAATAGTTTTCTTTGATTAATGCAACAAATTGGCCCCAAGATAAGTTGTAGAGTAGAATCTTCCCCGTGGCTTGGAGTAATGACCTCCACCATGCCAACGCTTCTCCTTTAAATGATTGTGAAACAAATTTCACAACATCTTGCTCCGCACAATCGCTGATGTCAACAACAGCGTCCATTTCATCAAGCCATGTCATGCAATCGATGGCCCCATTTTCTCCTGTAAAGTCTCTGGGCTTGCAGGAGACAAAATATTTATATGAACAGGTCTTAACTGATGCCTCTTGATGAAACACAACTTGTCTAGACGGAATACTCCTTTGATTTGACAAGTCATGGACATCGTCCTCCCTTGACTCATGCGTTTTAGGAGTGGGCTTATTACAAGCCATAGATAGAGTCTTGGAGTGGGTATCATTTGGTTCATCATACTGTCGATCAAGAGCTCGAGTAACAGCATAATCTATTATTGCCTGCAGTTCTGCTCCAGTTACATTAATTCTGGTAGCATCATTGTTGCCCTTCAAGTGACTGTTAGCTTCATCTAATCCAGCCATGTAGCTTGATTGCTACATAAATATTAACAATGATTTATTCAGAGATTATTATGGAATCATCATCTTTGACGATTTATCAACCATGGTAATATAAACCATATTGGTTAACTTGTTAGTTATATTTAATTAGTATTTTCCATTTTAATTTATCCTAGTTATAAAACATTAAGGATATTGAAGTGGCGCATAAGGCCTAGTCACAAGGACAATTCTAAATTTTTGTAAGCCATGATTTCAGAGAATCGAGGCATTTAAGGTTTGAATCACGTTCATTACCTTCTCTTGACAGGGAGTTGTAGACTTCAACTGTCTTTTGTCTTTTAGGACAATAGGTATAGCCCGTGGGCATTTCCCTTCTGAGGGATGGTTATAATATGATCATCTTCTCAGATGCTATTAGTCGAGATCGTATGGATCCTACCGACCATTATGCTTGGACCTGGTCCAACACTTTCAGACAGGAGGTCACAGACCACCACTGTCGTTGTCTTATCGGACAACAAGTTTAGCCCGTAGGCACTTCATCACTATTGGATGTTTATAACGTGATCATTCTATAGGATGACACAAGCCATGATCTCAAGATCACTAGACTAGATAAGAAAATTGGAAGAATCCAATATAAGGATGACTGCTGTGATTTTATCGAATCACATTTGTCAGGAGTGCTAACACGTTTTTAGGTGTTAACAAGGGTTTGAATCTCTTGGGTAGGTTTCACCCTCTTGGCCGCGTAGGCTAGATTTCACCTTTAAGATTCCTTTTAAAAAATGCCTACTGGCAGGGAAGGAAGGATATTTATTTTTATTTAGGATTTTATCATAAATCCTAATTTATAATTTAATATTAGCACAAATGGTCTAGTCGCGTAGACAAGTTTTATAAGCCATGATTGTCTGGGATCGAGGCATTTAGTAGTAGCACAAAAGGCTTAGTCACACGGACAAGTTTAATTTATAAGCCATGATCGTCTGGGATCGAGGCATTTAGTAATAGCACAAAAGGCTTAGTCTCGTGGACAAGTTTAATTTATAAGCCATGATCGTCTGGGATCGAGGCATTTAATAATAGCACAAAAGGCTTAGTCTCATGGACAAGTTTAATTTATAAGCCATGATCGTCTGGGATCGAGGCATTTAATAATAGCACAAAAGGCTTAGTCTCGTGGACAAGTTTAATTTATAAGCCATGATCGTCTGGGATCGAGGCATTTAATAATAGCACAAAAGGCTTAGTCTCGTGGACAAGTTTAATTTATAAGCCATGATCGTCTGGGATCGAGGCATTTAATAATAGCACAAAAGGCTTAGTCACACGGACATATATAATTTATATGTTATGATTTCAGAGAATCAAAGTATTTGAGGTTTGAACCTAGTTCATTACCTTTTTCTGACAGGGAGTCATAGACCACCACTGCCTTTTGTCTTATATGAAAATTTGCATGGCCCGTAAGGACTGAAGGATAATTATGTCCTTATAGGGACTAATAAGAAAACGATTTTTAATAAGAGGAGTTTCTTCTTTATTATTATTTTTGACTGCATTCTCCTCGGGTGTTCGTTTCATTTTTTTCGCGGTACGAAGCTCAGCATCTCAGGACCCCGGGTGTGGAGAACTCCTATTACGGCTTCTTCTCTTGGCGACGTATCCAATATATAAAAATAATTGGAAGCAATAAATTTCAGATTAGAGTCGGGAGTAATCCTATGTTAAGTCTAGACTCAAGTATGTGCAATTGTGTCACTGAGATTAAACACAGTAGGATAGTGTTTAATTCACTCAATGTTGGCTCTGATACCAACCTGTCACACCCCGATTTCCATGTGTCTCACCAGTGGGCCCGGTGGGGGATTACCGTGACGATGTTGGCAACAATATAGTCAAACCACACAATTATATAATGCACAGCGGAAGCTTAAAGATAAATATATACTTCAACCTCTGGTTGTAATATCAAATGTATTACAGAAGTCGAATATGTCCACAGCGGATCAAAATAATAATAAAATATTGTTCCATCAGATACTGCAATCAAGCTTGCGAGACTTATCATGACGCTAGGGAGCTAATACCAGCCAATTTACGTTTAGGTACCTGCACTTAATCTTTTTGGGGAAAATACGTCAGTTTACACTGGTAAATACATTCAACCGACTCCTTTGAAAAGAGTTGGGAAAATTGATTTGAATGCACAAGGCACAAAGTATTTTGACACGTTGATTAAGATGCCCAAAGGCAAAATTAATCTTTTATACTTGGGACAATTTTGTTAATAAAAATCTTGTATCCGATTTACATGGTTGTCCAACATTTAGGGCCGGTGATTATACAATACAAGCCGGACAAGATT
This sequence comes from Helianthus annuus, assembly GCF_002127325.2. NCBI lineage: Eukaryota > Viridiplantae > Streptophyta > Magnoliopsida > Asterales > Asteraceae > Helianthus > Helianthus annuus. Next base: position 67,548,820 of record NC_035447.2, read on the forward strand.
AATCGACACACCACAAATATAATCTCACAAGAAGAATACTCTCACGAGTGAGTATACGTTATACATATGCAACAGGAGGTGTTTTGCCTACACCTTGTGCTTACGTCGTGGCCATTCACTTTTTAAAATGAGCCAAGGATATCCAGGACACGGTCATTAACCCCCAACGTTATTTGTTATCAATCAACACAGATTAAAACGGGATTATGCAATTTAGTCATCTCCGATTAAAAGGTTTCTACACCCGACCAAGCGGTATATTTAAAATACCGTATCCCAAGCCCGTATAAGGGAAAATAAGTTAAAAGTATTTACCTTTGCAATGTATATTCCTTAATCAATTAAATCACCGATATCTTTTACTGGGGCTCCTTATTCTGGAACGAAGGTTTTCAAAATAACCTATTAGAATCCTAACGGGTCTTTATATTAGCCGTAGCCTAGACCGGTTGGTTTCAAAAGATAGATACGGTTTAATCGCGCGGAAAGGCGAAAACCGTGAATGGAATGTGATTCTGACCCAACAAGTCTGGAGACTTGTTTTATATGGGTTTAATATTCACATTCTGGATTTCGGGGTCGAAATGATATGGTTTGACCCGTATCGGCTAATTTATGTAAACTAGTTACATAAGCCGAACCGTGCATGCAATAGGCGTAACGGGTAACCGTGAGAGTCCTACGCTTGCTTCCTAAGTCAATATACCTTAAAGAGGTTGCGGTATCATTAGGATACCTTCCGTGATGCCCGTAACGAGTTTAAGTTAACATTATGCCCCGTAGGGGTTTTTCGGTCATTTTAAAGACTTTTAAAGAGCTTTTCGAGTTCTACAGGAAATCTGAGTTTCCCGAACAGTTTATAAAGTCTAAAATACTTTATTTATTATTTAAAATTAGTAGCAACTGGAATCGGGTCAAAAGACCTTGTAGAACTCATTTTATGGCCAAAAAGGGCGTATTTGGTATTTACCGACCCATAGCCATAACCGTAGGTTATGAGCAGGCTAAAAATAATTAAAAATCTTTAAAATTCCCAAAATATTATTTTACAACAGTGGGTAAAAGTTTCGGTGATAAAATCTTGGCTTAGATAGGTGTTATGCTAATTGCGTCGTTTATTACAAAAGTTTATTTTAATTGCGCTATTTAGCATAACTCTTATTCTAGACCTCGGATTGACGTGAGACTTTAAGGACATGCTTATAATTTAGTGAGCAAGGTTATGGTCCGTTCACGTGTCCGAAATACTCGTTTTATTTTAAAAAGGGCGTTACGGTCAACTTTTAGGCGATTAACGGAAATGCGTAAAAGACTCGGACAAACGATGAACCGGTCACAGAGGGTTATACCATCACGTGACCTGGTCCTAAGAGAGTCCTAAGGCATACCTATACTTTACTAAAACGGGTCAGAACTGAAGTCAATGCAAAAGTCAAACTTTTGCGACATTCGGCTCCGAACCGGGTTAATATAGCAAATGGTCGATTCAAACGAGCGCAAACAAGTTTATATACTTAATATCATGTTTTATGATCATCAAAACAGGTTCCATAGTATATACATTATAGATTATGCAAGATTCGTCAAAACGACATTCTGTTGACTTTTTGGGTGCACGTTTGACTCGACATTTGACATAGTTAGAGTGGTGATCAGTGGGAACCCTTTTAGAGGTTTATTACCCACATAATTACCAACAAATAACCATTCTTGATTCGACAATTCACTGAATCATTTGTGAGTTATCGCTAAGTCGACCGTTAGTTACGACGGATCGACTTTTAAGCTAAAACTAAGTTAAAGCTCAAATGGGAAAGGAGTGGAACACTTACTGAGGTCCTATGCACCAAGTGTGACCACTTGAGAGGAAGTTGGAGCTCCAGAAATGACCAAATGATGCAGATGATGGGGTGTGAACTTATGGTTGCAACTTAGGCTTTATATAGTGGTTTCAAGCACCACAATTTATTGACAACAAAGTCTAGCACACACCACAACTGATCAACACTTGTCCTTAGTGTTAGGGGTCGTTTAGGGGTCATTTGGAGGTGTTTAAATGCAGATCATGGCTCTTGGAAGGCTGAACAGCCAAGTTAAGCATGTTTCTGCATCTGGGCGCCTGACGCGGCCCGCATGGGGGAATCCATGCTTTTGTACGCGGGCCGCCTGAGTTTTAAAAATCAGGCGAGAAAAAGAGGAGGCTCGCGGCCCGCCTCAACTTAACCCTAAACTTCACGCGGGCCGCCTGAGGTTAGAATTTCAGGATTTTTAAATCTTTTTGTAATGATGACAAAATCTGGTAATTAATAACGAAATCTTTCGTAATGATTTACCTGACCTTTCGGGTTTGAAGGGGTAACTTTGCGGTTTGGCCCTCGGTTAATTACAACTAGGGACCTCGTGATATTTACCCGCATTATTAAGTCCCCGGTTAGTTTATTAATTATTCAGAAAGCCTTAACTTTCATTATTGACGCTTTTAACCCTTCTCATACGAATTTGAGTATAACTCTCTCGTTTTAAAACGGAACTTCGCGGAATTTTTACAGTATATTCTAGTGAGCGTATAATACTGTTACGAAGCCTTGGGAACGTTAAAGGGTCACTCAGAGGTATAATTAAACATGTTGACACAGTTAACCCCTGTGGTTTGTAATTTCTCACTTTCTTCTGCGTTCCGCTTCCGTACGATCCGTGATTTATTCGTTTGAAGGTACGAGCATCGTTTAGGGATACTATACAGTATATTTATCTTTGTTTGACATTTATAACCCTTGAATTTATATACTTTCAAGGTTTGTCAACATTAGTCCTTTATTTAATATTAATGCCACGTGTAAACTTAGGACACGTGTCGGCACATTATTGGACGCAAAAATTTCGAGGTGTTACATTGGAATTAAAAGTAATTTGACTAGGAAACTCCATCACATCGCATCGCTCGCAATCGAAATCGAAATATCAAAAATCCTCGCACCAGGTACTCGAACCAGATACCAGCCGACCGGATCGCCATCCGACCGGGCTGCCATCCGGTCGATGTGCCATCCGACCGAGCTGTCAACCGGGTGGGATGCCATCCGACCGTCCAGCTCTTTCCTATTTTGGAATCCTATAAATACCCATCTCACTTTCATTCTTTCTACTTTTGGCAACTCTCTGACCGAACAGCCCGTGCTCCCCACCTTTTCTTCGATTTCTCTCAAATCCGGTAAGATCTCGTCCTAAATCTTGTACTTCCTTAATCTACATGCACTCCTACACCTTTCTATCTTTTGAATCTTAACTTTTAACCGTGAAATCACTAGATTTGAGGTGTTCTAGGATGATGTCATCCTGGCGTTCTTAGGAACTTCATGTTCTGGCTTTAATCCACCAAGAGCAACTTAGATCTACTCGATTTTCACATAAATAAACAAAGATCTCTTGTAGATCTGAACAAAAACATGATGAAAAAGGATTGAAAGATGGTTTCTAACTTTTTTTCAACTCTTTTACACTCAATGCACTCAAAACCGATAGAATCGGACCTTGATCTAGTCTTCCACTCATTCCCATTGATGTGCAAGATCGAGATCTGGATTCTACTCCCGAGACCACCGATTTCGGGTTAACCAAGAACAACCGTCTTGAACCGGTTAACTGATCAAACTTGGGTGATTCCTGTTCGGACGGGTTACTGGGGTCGAGATGGGGTTCTGTTGGTTAACGCGTTGTCAAAGCGTCTCGATAAAACTACAAACAATCAAAACGGCCAAGTGAAAGACGAACGGGATGACCAGCACGGAGTGCTATCCGACCGGACTACCGTCCGAACAGATGGCCATCCGAGCGACTGGCCATCCGAACGGCTGACAGTTTGGGTCCCACACTTAATCAACTTTATCTAAAGTTTGAGTATTGAACGAATTGTTATCTGATCGGACTACCATCCGACCGGATTACCCTTCGGATTATGAGATACTTGGGCTTTAACACCTAATCGATTTTTCAACAGGTTCAATGCACTAGAAATGCCACCCGATCGAACTGCTGTCCGATCGCGTGACATCCTGCTGAGAACTTGTTCTCACTGAAGTGTCAACCCATCGGATTGCCGTCCGATCGGACGACCGTCCGATCGACCAACCTGAAGGGTAGGGATACTTCAATGTTTTCAAAATGCTACAACAAAAACTTCAAAAGTCAAGCCATCGTACACAAACACATCCTTCTCAAAGGAAGGAACAATCCACTCGAACAGCCAGAGCGGATGTCCTGAAAATCTCTGTACCCTAAACGCAACCGGCGTCTTCCAGTCCCGCACTCTAGACTGGTGGACGGCCGAACGAAACAAACACGGGAATGATGCAACTTATGAGCTGACCTGGGAAGAGCTGAAAGCCATCATGATGGATGAATTCTGTCCTCCCCATGAATGCCAAAAGCTGGAGGACGAGTGACAACGCTGCCCTGACTGCTCGCTTTAAGCAGCTCAGCATCATCTGCCCCGATCAAGTGAAGGCGTCTGATATGGCGATTAAGAAGTACATCCGAGCTCTACCCGACTGTGTTACTGACTTTGTTCATGCCGCAAAAACAGCAACGATCGAAGAAACTTATCTGCTTGCCGCTGAAATCAACGACAAGCGGGTAAAAGCTGGTTTTTGGGATAAAGCTTCAAAGTCTCTGCATCAAGCTACCACCTCACCATCCTCCGAAACCGCCGCCGCTCAATCATCAAAGTCCTCACGCCGCAGGAAGAAGAACAACAACAGCAGCTCCAGCAACAAGAATTGTGCTGTCACCACCACTGCTGCTCCTTTGCAAGCCGTACTGGCTCAGCAGCAGTCCCACCACCGCCCAGCTCCAATCACTCATGCACCGCCTGCTAAGCGTGCATACATAGGCCCCCATCCGGCTTGGCCGACATGCTCATATCATCATCCGGTGGGTCTTGCCTGTCGTTTCTGCGCTCACTGCAACATGTACGGTCATTTCACTGCCAACTGCCGTACTAGTCCCCGCAACTCCGCAGCTCTTGCCACTGCTCATCAAGCTCTGCTCCCAGCCCCGCAAGGCCATCAAGTGGCTCAGGCAGTCGCGATCAACACCAGAGCCTGCTTCGCATGTGGTGATCCCAACCACTTTGCGAACATGTGCCCGAACAGGGTGGTGAAACAGGAGCCCCAGCAGCAGCAGCAGCAGCCTCACCAGCAGTAGCAGCCACAGCAGCAGCAACAGCAAGCAGCGCGCGCCCGAACCTTCAACATCAATGCGCGCCAAGCCCAGGCAGACAACAACGTGGTCAATGGTACGCTCCTTGTGAATGGTATTCATGCATCGTGTTTGTTTGATACTGGAGCCGATTAATTGCTTTGTGTCGTTCGAATTCGAGAAGCTCCTTAGTCGTAAGCGCTCCCATCTCCCCTCGACATTCGATGTTGAAGTCGCTACCGGAAGAACTGTCGCCGTTAATTCTGTTCTCCGTGATTGTACTCTTGAGCTCAACAATCACGTCTTCCCAATCGACCTTATTCCGATGCAACTCGGAAGTTTTGACGTCATAGTAGGCATGGACTTTCTTCGCGAAAACCACGCTGAAGTTGTGTGTTTCGATAAGATGATCCGATTCTCGCTCGCGAATGGTGATTTATTCTGTGTCTATGGTGAAACTGCTTCAAAGGGTCTCAAGCTCATGTCGTGTGTCCAAGCTAGCAAGTATCTCCGCAAGGAATACAGAGCTTTCTTGGCTAACATTGTAGTAGCGGAGAAGGAAAAGAAAGGAAAGACAGAAGTGAAAGACGTTCCAGTGGTCCGAGAATTTCCTAACGTTTTTCCTGAGGATCTCCCCGGACTGCCTCCAAGTCGTGATATCGACTTTCGTATCGACCTCATTCCTGGAGCCAACCCTGTTGCCAAAGCTCCTTACCGACTCGCGCCGTCCGAAATGCGTGAACTCTCGAATCAACTTCAGGAATTACTTGAGAAAGGCTTCATTTGCCCGAGCACCTCTCCTTGGGGCGCGCCAGTCCTTTTTGTTAAAAAGAAGGATGGGTCGTTCAGGATGTGCATCGACTATTAGGAATTGAATAAGCTAACCATCAAGAACCGCTATCCCCTGCTCCGCATTGACGATTTGTTTGATCAGCTACAAGGTGCTACGTGTTTCTCGAAGATCGATCTACGCTCAGGCTATCACCAGCTACGCATTCAGGAGGAAGATATACCCAAAAAAGCTTTTCGCACTCGTTACGGCCACTATGAATTCGTTGTTATGCCTTTCGGTTTGACCAACGCACCCGCGGTTTTCATGGATCTGATGAATCGCGTGTGTAAGCCATTTCTAGACCGTTTCGTCATCGTGTTCATCGACGATGTCTTGATCTATTCCAAATCGAAAGTCGAACACACGCAACATCTACGTTTGGTACTTGAACTACTCCAGGGGAATCAACTTTATGCCAAGTTCTCCAAGTGCGAATTCTGGCTAGAGGAGGTTCAGTTTCTGGGTCACATCGTAAATAGTCAAGGTTTTCATGTCGATCCCGCGAAGATTGAAACAGTTAAGAGTTGGATTACACCTAAGAACCCGTCTTAAGTCCGTTCTTTTCTCGGACTAGCGGGCTATTATCGACGATTTATCGAAGGATTCTTAAAGATCGATGTGCCGCTTACCGCTCTTACGCACAAAGACAAGCCTTTTGTTTGGGGAACCGAACAAGAGTCTGCTTTCCAAACCCTCAAGCACATGCTTTGCAATGCTCATGTTCTCACATTGCCCGACGGAAGCGACGACTTCATTGTCTATTGTGATGCTTCCAACCTTGGTCTTGGTTGTGTTCTGATGCAGCGGAACAAGGTTATAGCTTACGCATCTCGTCAGCTCAAAGTCCACGAGAAGAACTATACAACCCATGATCTCGAGCTAGGCGCGGTTGTTTTTGCGTTAATGATTTGGCGACACTACCTGTATGGTACCAAGTGTACGATCTTCACCGATCATAGGAGTCTACAACATATCTTTGATCAGAAAGAACTTAATATGCGTCAACGCCGATGGGTAGAACTTCTCAACGATTACGACTGTGAGATTCGTTATCACCCAGGCAAAGCAAATGTCGTTGCCGACGCTCTCAGCAGACGGAGCTATTTGCTCAGCATCCTCAATACTCAAGCCCAATATGATCTCGAAACTCTCATCCGCGAAGCCCAACATGCCTGTTTTAATGAACGCACCTTGAAGAAGGAGAGAATCTATCACGATAGAGCTCAGCTCGTAAGTAAATCCAATGGGGTTTTCCATTTTCTGGACCGAATTTGGATCCCTAAGTGGACCGATTTGCGAAAGATTTTGATGGACGAAGCCCATAAATCCCGGTATTCTATTCATCCTGGTGCCGATAAAATGTACCAGGATCTTCGCTATAAGTACTGGTGGCCGGGCATGAAAAGGGACATTGCTCTCTACGTTGGGAAGTGCCTGACTTGTGCAAGGGTCAAGGCCGAGCATCAAAGACCCTCTGGCTTACTCGAACAACCCCCAATCCCTATGTGGAAGTGGGAGAGTATAGCTATAGACTTCATAACCAAGCTTCCGCACACGTCATCAGGCCACGACAGCATCTGGGTTGTTGACCGTTTGACCAAATCAACCCACTTTTTGCCAATACGAGAAGACTACAAGGTCAAACGATTAGCCCGAATCTACACCGATGAGATCATATGTAATCATGGGACGCCTCGCGACATCATTTCTTACTGTGATGCTCGGTTTACCTCGCGACTGTGGGAAACGTTTCAAGTTGCTCTTGGTACTATGCTTAATCTGAGTACCGCATTCCACCCTCAAACCGACAGTCAGACTGAGAGAACGATCCATACTCTTGAAGACATGTTCCGTTCGTGTGTCATAGACTTCGGTGGTAATTGGGATAAATACCTGCCGTTAGTCGAATTCTCGTATAACAACAGTTATCATTCCAACATTCAGATGGCACCATTCGAGGCCTTATATGGAAGAAGATGTCGATCGCCTATTGTATGGCACGAGATCGGTCACTCGTAATTAAACGGTCCTGAGCTATTGCAAGAAACGACTGACAAAGTCCTCCAAATTCGAGACAACTTGTTGAAAGCTCGAAGTCGACAGAAAAGTTACGCCGATAGATGACGCAAGCCCCTTGAATTCGACGTTGCCGACTACGTGCTCCTAAAGGTATCACCTTGGAAGGGTGTAGTCAGATTCGGCAAGAAAGGGAAACTAGCGCCTCGATATGTTGGACCTCTTAAGATTCTGGAAAGGATCGGAAAAGTCGCCTACAGGCTCGAACTACCGGAGGAACTTAGTAATGTCCACCCGACTTTCCATGTGTCAAACCTCTGAAAGTGCTTGGCTGAGCATGATTTAATTGTACCTCTCGATTACCTCCAAATAAACGAAACACTGCACTTCGTGGAAAAGCCTGTCGAAATCATGGAACGCCAAACCAAGCAGCTCAGACGCTCGCGCATTCCTATCGTGAAAGTCCGATGGGAAGGCAAACAAGGCGCAGAGTTCACTTGGGAACTCGAAAGCGACATGAGGGCGAAGTACCCACAGTTGTTTGTTACGGCTTCGGCTTAATTTCGGGATGAAATTCCCTAAACAAGGGGAGGCTGTAACACCCTAGTGTTTCGGAAGTCAAAGTCAAAGTCAAAGATTGAAGTCAAAGGAGGAAAAGATTGCTAATTGCAATCTGTCTCTCTTTGCTCAATTCCTTTTTTGACTTCTTTGACTAATAGTTAGTCTATTTTGTGTTTTCCGTTAGTTGTATTATGTGGAGCAATTAATTATAATCGCAGTAATTGATGTATATTTATCGCTACGAAACGATTTACGGCTTTGAACAATAGGAAGTAACAATGCGATAAAGATATTTAAACGCTAATCGAACTAATCTAATCAGCATCGCGCTCGCAACTCGAATATCACATTTTTGGTGATTGTTATACGTGTGTGTGTGCCTTATGTGTTACTTGTGCGTGTTTATTTATGATATGTGTGATGATCAATCAAATCTCAATCGAACTCGATCGCAATCGAATAGCAATCGCAAAACGAATACGAAATAAGGATGATTGTATGTTGATATTGATGTGCACAAAATGCAACATATAAATTACATCAATTGTAGCTTAAAACTAACCCTTTTTTAGTACTAATGTTGGAAAAAGTGTGCTTTTGTCTTCCTTTTATATTTTCAGGATTAAATGAGCTCAAAGTAACAAAAGAAGCAAAAAGACAGCTAAATCTAACATAAATACAAGAAAAGGAACAAAAGTGGCATGCCCGACCTCCCGACAACATCTCCCCAAGCAAAACAAAGAAGACAGAAGACTGAACACGCCCCATGCTCAGTGAGCACGGGGCCGTGCCCAAGCAGAAAAGACAAAGCCATAGAAGCTTCTGTTGCCCACCACGGGGCCATGCCCAGCGGACACGGGGGCGTGGTCAACTCCCTGCAGAGGCATTTATTGCAATTGCGAATTACAATTAATGAAGAGAGACACGCGGATGGACACGGGGCCGTGCCCGAGCTTCTGGTCAGCCTATAAATAGGAGTGTTTAGAGCTCTTGCAACTCATCCCTTGGCACACCACCTCTCTCACACTTCACCCACCACCCAACACCACCATAACACCATCATCCACCACCATCATCCATTGTCCATCGTAGAGTGTGTGAGTCATCTCGGGATCCAAGATTGATCGTAAGAGTTCTTGACAATCAAAGGCCATGTTTGCCTAAGTCTCTTACATCACTTAGTGAAGACAAGTGTTTAGTGTAATACTTTTTATTTTTAATCTTTTGCACTTTTTAATTGGTTTTGTATTAATGACTTTAATTACTAGTTTCTTATGTTGAAGGTGATTCTTCCTTATCGTTTGTCCGTGGTGTCTTGGCATTATTTTACTGTCTATATAAAATAAAAGATTTTCACCATTCATATCTCCACGGTCTATATGGAGGTATGTTGGCTACCTGGTCGGGGGTTAAGGGAACAGTTTGGTAAGAGTCTTGCCATTGTTCAGTGTATAGATCCTGCAAAGGACCTGGATCAAATTTAGTAGGACCTCCTTCAATACCCAAAGGTATTGGATGGCGGGGGTCCAAACTCTTTGATCCCCTCATAAGTTAAACTACTATTCAAACTTTAACCCGGCTACTTAGGACTGTATCCCTGCTGACTCAGACTACTTAGCCAAGGGTAACGTCGCCTTCAAAAGAGTGGCCGACCACATTATGCATTAATAACTTAATTAATTATCTTTCAATACTCCGACCCTTTAGGATTGTATCCTTGCTGACTCAAACTACTGGGTTGAGGGTAACGTCGCCTTCAAAAGAGGGGCCTACTACAATAACTAAGATAATCTCTTAAACAAGTGCAAAAGTGCGAAAATAATCAAAGGTTACACTATACACGAGTCGGATCCAAGTGATTCATCTTGTCTATCTGTTTTATTTTTATTATTTTTTTTCAGCATTTTAGTTAGTTTTATTTTCTTAGTTTAAAAACCTTTTTCTAACATTTTGATTGATTAGACGTTGAGGATAAACCGGTACTAAAAGCTCTTGTGTCCTTGGACGACCTCGGTATCTTACCAACACTATACTACGTCCACGATGGGTGCACTTGCCCATATGTGTGTTTTGTGTTAGTAAATATCGTGTTTTATAAATTTAAAACTTGGCTAAAAAGTGTAAAAAGGGCTTAAAATATACATCTAAAAATATAACACACTTCACGCACATCAAGTTTTTGGCGGCGTTACCGGGGACACAAGGATTTTAAGAAAGTTAGGAATCAACGGCCTAATCATTTTTTTATTTTCTTTTTATTTTTTGGATTTTCTTAATCTTTCATCTTCTGCAGAGCTCAGCACGGGTCGTGCCTGGTCGGACACGGGCCGTGCCCAGCAGTGTCACTGGCAGTTTTTATTTTCCGAGTTACAGAGGGCTGAGCACGGGGCCGTGTCGGTGCAACACGGGGCCGTGTCCAACTTTCCAGTAACAGGGATCCAGAAAACAATCGCTGTATCTCCGACCACGGGCCGTGTTCACTGAGCACTGGGCCGTGGTGAACTTTCTGACCAACATTCTTTTCTGTTTTTATTGCAGGAGTTGGAAGCAGACGCCACATCTGAACCTTCTACGTAGTGTATGAGCTCCAGTTCTAATAAAGACATAAAAGAACCTCTAGAAGAACCCGAACGCTTTCTCAGAAAAAGACTTAAAGCTAAAAACCAAGGGAAAGTTTCTGGGGACCCACTTCCAATGGCGGACCAACGTACCCTCATGGATTACCTACGACCCACCGTGGGTAATCTCGGCGCCGCTATCAATGCACCGAATGTTGAAGCCAACAACTTCGAACTTCGGCCACATTTGATACAAATGCTTCAAAACTCCGCAACCTTCCATGGGCTTGCGGACGAGGATCCCCATCTACATATTACTAATTTTTTAGAAATATGTGATACCTTTCGGATCAATGGAGCATCAAATGAAGTCATCCGCCTCCGAATGTTTCCATTTTCACTAAAAGACCGAGCAAAAGCTTGGCTCAACGCCCTCCCAGTTGGTTCGGTAAACACCTGGAATGAACTAGCCCAAAAATTTCTATATAAGTATTTCCCTCCCGCTAAAACGGCTAAATTAATGACTGAAATTAATACATATTCACAAGAGGATGGGGAATCCTTATATGAAACTTGGGAAAGGTTCAAGGAGCTATTGCGAAAGTGTCCCCATCACGGTCTTGCGGTATGGCAACAAGTATCCACTTTCTATAATGGGTTGTTGCCACACACGAGACAAACACTTGACTCTAGCTCCGGGGGACTTTTAGGTAATCATCGCCCACATGAAATATACAATCAAATCGAGGAAATTGCTCAAATCAATTTTCAGTGGCACACTCCCCGAGGCAATAAATCTATTGCCCCGGGCGCCCATAAGGTTGATGAAAGCACTTCTTTATAAGCCCAAATCAAGGCCCTCTCTTCAAAAATTAAAAAGTTAGAAATGACAAAAACGGTCTTGGTAATGGCTTGCGAAGGGTGTGGTGGGCCACATGAAAATTGGAGTTGTATGAAAGAAACAGATGCTCAAACAGAGTCGGTAAACTACATTGATAATAGACCTAGGCGTCGGGTCCTCCAACGGTACCTACAACCAAGGATGGCGTAACCACCCTAACCTTGGTTGGAGAGAACCCGACAATAGTAGTAACCAACAGAGTCTAAGCCAACGAACAAACTTTCAACAACCAAGAAATGAGTCGCAAACATTCCCTCAACAACAAGGTGGAAGAGAAAGGCTTGAAGATACTATATCTCGCCTCATCTCCGACACTGAAAAGAAAAACTCGGATCGATTTCAACAATTGGAATCAAATTTTAGAAATCAACAAGCTAGTATACAAAACATTGAAAAACAAATAAATCAACTAGCTCAAAATTTCTCCAAGAGACCACAAGGCGCGTTACCAAGTAATACCGAAACAAACCCAAAAGCACAAGTTCATCTCATAACATTAAGAAACCGTACTGTGGGTCCCGCGGAGGCTCCGTGATGCGTGTCGGTGTGTATATATTTTAGATGTATAATTAAGCCCTTTTTACACTTTTAGCCAAGTTTTAAATTTATAAAACACGATATTTACTAACACTAAACACACATATGGGCAAGTGCACCCATCGTAGACGTAGTATAGTGTTGGTAAGATACCGAGGTCGTCCAAGGACACAAGAGCTTTTAATACCGGTTTATCCTCAACGTCTAACCAAATCAAAAAGTTAGAAAAATGTTTTAAACTAAGAAAAATAAAAACTAACTAAATGCTGAAAAATAAAAATAAAATAAAAACAGATAGACAAGATGAATCACTTGGATCCGACACGTGTATTAGTATAACCTTTGATTATTTTCGCACTTTTGCACTTGTTTAAGAGATTATCTTAGTTATTGTAGTAGGCCCCTCTTTTGAAGGCGACGTTACCCTCAACCCAGTAGTCAGCAAGGATACAATCCTAAAGGGTCGGATTATTGAAAGATAATGAATTAAGTTATTAATGCAAATTATGGTAGGCCCCGCTTTTGGCGGTGACGTTACCCTCGGCTAAGTAGTCTGAGTCAGCAGGGATACAGTCCTAAATAACCGGGTTATAGTATTAATAGTAGTTAGCTTATGAGGGGGTCAAAGAGTTTGGATCCCCGCCATCCAATACCTATGGGCATTGAAGGAGATCCTACTAAATTTGACCCAGGTCCCAAGCAGGACCTCTAAACGCTGAACAAGGGCAAGACCCTTACCAAACCGTTCCCTTAACCCCCGACCAGGTAGCCAACATACCTCCATATAGACCGTGGAGATATGAATGGTGAAAATCTTTTATTTTATATAGACAGTAAAATAACGCCAAGACACCACGGACAAACGATAAGGAAAGATCACCTTCAACATAAGTAACTAGTTATTAAAGTCATTAATACAAAACCAAATAAAAAGTGCAAAAGATTAAAAATAAAAAGTATTATACTAAACACTTGTCTTCACCAAGTGATGTAAGAGACTTAGGCAAACATGGCCTTGATTGTCAAGAACTCTTACGATCAATCTTGGATCCCGAGACGACTCACACACTCTACGATGGACAATGGATGATGGTGGTGGATGATGGTGTTATGGTGGTGATGGGTGGTGGATGAAGTGTGAGAGAGGTGGTGTGCCAAGGGATGAGAGAGAATGAAACCAAGCTCCTCTATTTATAGGCTGAACAGAACGCTGGACACGGCCCCGTGTCCGCTGGACACGGCCCCGTGCCCGTCTGACATTCTCTCTCTTCATTAATTGTAATTGCGAATTACAATTAATGCGCCTGCTGTACTTTCAACACGCCCCCGTGCCCGCTGGGCACGGCCCCGTGGTGAGCAATGGAAGCTTCTACTGGTTTGTCTTTTCTGCTGCTTCCTGGGCACGCCCCCGTGTTCGCTGGACACGGGGCGTGTTCAGACTCTGTTCTCTTCTCTTTGTCTTGGGAGGTGCCGTTGAGGGTCCGGGCAGTTTACTTTTGTTCCTTTTCTTGTATTTATGGTAGAATTAGTGGTCTTTTTGCTTCTTTTGTGATTTTGAGCTCATTTCATCCTGAAAATACAAAAGGAAGACAAAAACACTCTTTTTCCAACATTAGTACTTAAAAAGGGTTAGTTTTATGCCTTAATTGATGTGTTTTATATGTTGCATTTTACACACATCACTCCGCCACCACCAACTGAGAAATGCACAACACCGCCCCAACAAGATAAGGCTTCCCCTCTACTTCAAGAGCCCACCAAGGCTCCTCCGGTTCCGTACCCCGGTAGGTTAATTCGTCAAAAGACCAATGAGCAATTCGCAAAATTCGAAAGTCTACTAAAACAATTGCATGTTAATATTCCTTTCATAGAAGTCCTAACTCAAATGCCTAAATACTCAAAATTCATGAGGGACTTCCTCACTCATAAAAGGAAAATTGAATCATTGCAATTAGTTAACCTAGGCGAAGAATGCTCCGCCCTCGTACTCAATAAACTCCCCCAGAAGAAGATTGATCCCGGAAGCTTCACAATTCCTTGCTCGATCGGGGAATCCCCCATTCGTAATGCACTAGCCGACCTTGGGGCTAGCATTAACCTCATGCCCGCATCAATGTTCAAACGACTCGGCCTAGGAAAAACGAGCCCTACCAAGATGAGTTTACAACTTGCCGATAGGTCCGTCAATACCCGCAAGGTGTCGCTGAAAATCTATTGGTCAAAGTCGACAATTTCGTCTACCCGGCCGACTTTGTCATACTAGATATGGACGAAGACACCGAAGTCCCCCTCATACTAGGGAGGCCATTTCTAGCCACCGCACAAGCAGTGGTAGACATGAATGACGGAACACTTACTTTGAAGTATGGGGATAAGGAAGTGAAGTTTGGGGTTGGAAAGAGAGTAGAGGACGATGACCCGGTAAATTACATGAAGGTTATTGATTCGAGTTTGGATGAGGCTCTCCGACGGTGCAACATGGGATGCAAAACATCCCGCTCGGAAAACATATAGCCTCACTTTGGGTCTAGCCAAGGACCCTTATAAACGTGGCACACCACGGAGGCATTCCGCGGAACTATCCTTAGTTTAGTCTTTTAGTTTAATTTTAATTTGCAGGAATAAAACACACTCGTGATGGTGAAGGATAACAAGGGAAATGAGAAACATCGCCCCATGCACGAAACAGGGCCATCCGACGATAATTTCTTCATTACAGTAAGTTCAGCACGGGCCGTGTCCGCCCAACACGGCCCCGTGCTGCACACTCCGCAGAAAATTGCCCAGTTCAGGTAACTGGACACGGGCCGTGTTCGCTGAACACGCCCCCGTGTCCAGGCTTCTGTTTCTTTTCATTAATTTTTATCACTGGCACCTGAACACGGGGCCGTGCCCAGGATGCCAGTAACATAAAACTTTGCTTTTAACACCATTTTACACACTCAATCAACCTAAAAACTTATTTTTGGGACACATTGAGGACAATGTGTAATTTAAGTGTGTGTGGGGGGGGTGCTAAAACCTTGAATCTTGCAAGTCCTAATAACAAGCCTTACAAAAAACTCTATTGGAACCGCTAATCACCCCAATTTTTTTTCAAAAATTTTCATTTTTTTACTTGTCTAAGTTTAAGTTGGGAATTCAAGTTCTAACAAGGTTATATTTTTACAAGTTTACAACCGATGGCGTCGTGATAAAAAGAACCAACATAAGAAAATTATGAAACGGTATGACAAACTTAGTTAAAATTTGATTACATATACTTGATCACATAAAAACCCTTTCCCACAAAAGTGAGTTTTGAGCCTTTATCGAGCATACAAATACATATCTTTACACTAAATGCTCAATTTTCGTTTCTTGTGTGAATAGCCGCTTGGTTCGTATGACTCTAGAACTTGCCACAACAATACATTCCCGGTCCTTACCAACTTAAACCCAAGTAAGTAAATGATGGAGGCATTACGACTAACCCTTTTTCTTTCTACACCATTATTTTTCATTTTTTTTACCACCTACCCAAAATCCCCCTAGTTAACCCTTTTGAGCCTAAACCTTTTCATTTCCTAACCCAAAACAATCACCCTTTTTACCCACCTAAACCTTTTTACTTTTAATCCTTTCTTTTAGTAACAACGTTCGGTTTTCTAATGACTCTTCCTTAAATATATATATATATATACATATATATATATATATTGATGAAACCAAACAAACAAACAAGTTCATCAAAAATAACTTTGTTTGAAACAAATGGTTCATCAAAATAAAATAAAAATGTGAAAAATAAAAAGTCTTTCAAAAACCGACGTTTGTTACGCTTTTCGCCCTTTTACTAACCACTAACCCAACCAACCACCTTTAGCCCAAGCCTAACCCTTCACCCAAAAAGTCCTCTTGATATTTACAAAGGTATATAGTTAAAAAGGAGGAGGATTGATTGCTTGGCAAGCTTATGGTAGGAGTAAGTTCCTTGCCGCTCTCGAGTGATTCACTAAAAATACACCTTTGGCCGAGTGTTGAGTGATTCCCCGTGAGGTATGTGAACTTGTATATAAATGGAATTTTAAAAAAAGGTATGTTATGCCCTAATAAGTAATTTATCTTATGAAACGTTTTTAATAAATCATGACGAATAGGATTGTAAATAAATAGAAATAAAACTAACCCTTTTTTAGTACTAATGTTGGAACATATAAATTACATCAATTGTAGCTTAAAACTAACCCTTTTTTAGTACTAATGTTGGAAAAAGTGTGCTTTTGTCTTCCTTTTGTATTTTCAGGATTAAATGAGCTCAAAGTAACAAAAGAAGCAAAAAGACAGTCAAATCTAACATAAATACAAGAAAAGGAACAAAAGTGGCATGCCCGACCTCCCGACAGCATCTCCCCAAGCAAAACAAAGAAGATAGAAGACTGAACACGCCCCGTGCTCAGTGAGCACGGGGCCGTGCCCAAAGGACAGCAGAAAAGACAAAGCCATAGAAGCTTCTGTTACCCTCAACCCAGTAGTCAGCAAGGATACAATCCTAAAGGGTCGGATTATTGAAAGATAATGAATTAAGTTATTAATGCAAATTATGGTAGGCCCCGCTTTTGGCGGTGACGTTACCCTCGGCTAAGTAGTCTGAGTCAGCAGGGATACAGTCCTAAATAACCGGGTTATAGTATTAATAGTAGTTAGCTTATGAGGGGGTCAAAGAGTTTGGATCCCCGCCATCCAATACCTATGGGCATTGAAGGAGATCCTACTAAATTTGACCCAGGTCCCAAGCAGGACCTCTAAACGCTGAACAAGGGCAAGACCCTTACCAAACCGTTCCCTTAACCCCCGACCAGGTAGCCAACATACCTCCATATAGACCGTGGAGATATGAATGGTGAAAATCTTTTATTTTATATAGACAGTAAAATAACGCCAAGACACCACGGACAAACGATAAGGAAAGATCACCTTCAACATAAGTAACTAGTTATTAAAGTCATTAATACAAAACCAAATAAAAAGTGCAAAAGATTAAAAATAAAAAGTATTATACTAAACACTTGTCTTCACCAAGTGATGTAAGAGACTTAGGCAAACATGGCCTTGATTGTCAAGAACTCTTACGATCAATCTTGGATCCCGAGACGACTCACACACTCTACGATGGACAATGGATGATGGTGGTGGATGATGGTGTTATGGTGGTGATGGGTGGTGGATGAAGTGTGAGAGAGGTGGTGTGCCAAGGGATGAGAGAGAATGAAACCAAGCTCCTCTATTTATAGGCTGAACAGAACGCTGGACACGGCCCCGTGTCCGCTGGACACGGCCCCGTGCCCGTCTGACATTCTCTCTCTTCATTAATTGTAATTGCGAATTACAATTAATGCGCCTGCTGTACTTTCAACACGCCCCCGTGCCCGCTGGGCACGGCCCCGTGGTGAGCAATGGAAGCTTCTACTGGTTTGTCTTTTCTGCTGCTTCCTGGGCACGCCCCCGTGTTCGCTGGACACGGGGCGTGTTCAGACTCTGTTCTCTTCTCTTTGTCTTGGGAGGTGCCGTTGAGGGTCCGGGCAGTTTACTTTTGTTCCTTTTCTTGTATTTATGGTAGAATTAGTGGTCTTTTTGCTTCTTTTGTGATTTTGAGCTCATTTCATCCTGAAAATACAAAAGGAAGACAAAAACACTCTTTTTCCAACATTAGTACTTAAAAAGGGTTAGTTTTATGCCTTAATTGATGTGTTTTATATGTTGCATTTTACACACATCAAATACCCCCACACTTGAACTTTTGCTTGTCCTCAAGCAAAACTCTTTTAATGTGGCTTACACTCCCAAATGGAATAGGTAGAAGAGAAGTTTTTTTTTTTTTTTTTTTTTTTTTTTTTTTTTTTTAACTTGTCCTAGAGTGTCGGGAATCCAAGGTTTGTATAGGTTCTATTTTTATTTTATTTACAATCTTATTCGTCATGGTTTATTTTGAACTTTTCATAAGATAAACTACTTATTTGGGCATAGCATGCCTTATTAAAATTCCATTTATATACAAGTTCACATACCTCACGGGAGATCACTCAATCACTCGGCCGAAGGTGTATATTTAAGTGAATCGCTCGAGAGCGGCACGGATTTACATTCTCCATATGCTTGCCAAGCGATCAATCCTCCTCCTTTTTAACTTTTTACCTTTGTAAATATCAAGAGGTCTTTTGGGGTGAAGGCTTGGGTTTAAAGGTGGGTGGTTGGTTAGTGGTTAGTAAAAAGGGCGAAAATCGTAACAAGTGTCGGTTTTCGTAAAATACCTTATTTTTGGTGACATTTATTTTTGAAGTATTTCTCCAAACAAGCTTTTTGTAGCTTATGTTTGTTTTTGACTTCATTATTCCTCAAATTTTTTTTTTTTTTTTTTTTGTCACATAAAGGGTATGTTTATGAAAAACCGAGTTTGTTACTAAAATAAAGGTGAAAAAAAATGAAAAGGTTTTTGGTGGGTAAAAAAAAAATTGTTTTGGGGGTAATGAAATGAAAGGTTTAGGCTCAAAGGGGTTTTCTAGGGGGATTTTGGGTAGGTAAAAAAAAATGAAAAATAATGGTTTTGAAAGAAAAATAGTTAGTCCTAATGCCTCCATCATTTACTTACTTGGGTTTAAGTTGGTAAGGACCGGGAATGTATCGTCGTGGCAAGTTCTAGATTTGTAAAGACCGAGCGGCTATTCACACAAGAAACGAAAAATGAGCATTTAATCTAAATATGTGTATTTTTATGCTCAATAAAGGCTCAAAACTCACTTTTTGTGGGAATGGGTTTTTAATGTGACCAAGCATATATAATCGAATTTTAGCTAGACTTGTTATACCGTTTCATAATTTTCTTATGTTAGTTCTTTTTATCACGACGCTATCGGTTGTAAGTTTGTAAAAATATAACCCTTTTATAACTTGTTATTCCCAACTTAAACTAAGACAAGTAAATAAAATAAAAAAAAATGAAAAAGTTTTTGAAAAAATTTGGGGTGTTTAGCGGTTCCAATAGAGTTTTGTGTAAGGCTTGTTTTAGGATTTTGCAAAAATTCCAAGGTTTTAGCATCCCCCCCACACTTAAATTACACATTGTCCTCAATGTGTCCAAAAATAAAGTTTTTGGTTGATTAGAATATGTAAAAGTGTGTTTAAAAACAAAGATTCGTGTTACTGGCGCTCTGGACACGGCCCCGTGTTGACCGGGCACGGCCCCGTGGTTAAGTGCCAGTAACAAAAATTATAGAATTGAAACAGAAGCCTGGACACGGGGGCGTGTCCGCTGAACACGGCCCGTGTCCAGTTACCTGAACTGGGTGATTTCCTGCAGGGGGCTCAACACGGGGCCGTGTTGGTTGGGCACTGCCCGTGTGGAGCCTTCTGTTATGGAGATTTTTGTCGGTTTGTTCTGTTCTTCTGCATGGTTTCATTTTTTCTCGTTCCCTTTTTCATCCATTACCACCATTAGTCCATAAATCATAAAAACCATCATAACATTGCTAATAGAGAGATAATACATAAAGATAAAAGTTACATAGATAGTAAGCTTATGGAGTTCTAGCCCTATGTTTTATTTTAATTTTAGCAAAATTTCCAAGAATCTACTGATCTTGGTTAGATAAGGCTTTGTAGAGCTCCACCTTTCGGATGCGTTTCTCCTCATATGTCGGCAAGCCACTCCTCTACCTCCCTTGGAAGGAGGAAGGAAGGCTCGTTTGCATTTGTTTGAGGAGTTTCAACTTCCGCCGGGACTTCTTGTGGGATTTCCATAGGAGGTTCCGCGGGGATGTCTCCCCACCCGGTAGGGTTGTTAATACCGAGTGCTGAGTTCCAGTCTTGTTGTGGAAGGACTGGTTCCATAGGAGGTGCCACCAAAATGTTTAACCTTTGGTGCAAAAGGTTAATCTCTTGGAAGCTGCTTTCCAATCCCATTGTAAGATCGTTGATACGGTCAATGAGGACCTCCTCTACGGACGTCATTTCGTCGAGAGCCTCTCTTAGTGCTATCACGTAGTGCACAAGTGTGGCTTCAACGGAGGGCCTCCTTCCCCTTCGGCTGTTTGAGGAATGAACGGATGATGTTTCGCTGTTTTCACTCGCCATTCTACGAAAAATAAACCAAAAATAGTTTATAAGACTAAACAGCTTCTGGACACGGCCCCGTGCTCACTGAGCACGGCCCCGTGTTCATCTTTCTGCAGAATTTTTGGAGCAAGGAACTTTGGTCTTCTAAGTTATTTTCTGGGTTTATGCAAGCTTTTTGACAGTAAATAACTCTAAACAATGTTACATAACATGTTTTTACCAAGATTCCATGACCAAAATTCCTTATTTCCTACCATAAAGATTGAAAATTCAAATTTCTCATGGTGGTTTTTTGAAGAAAGATGAAGAAGAAGGAAATGTCTAGAAGAGGAAAGGACAAGATGGGTTGTTGGAAACTTCTTTTAGACTTACCTAGGATTGTTTGAGAGAAGATTCCTTCAAATCTCTGCCCCCAAGTTGGTCCAAATGTGCAGGATTTTTGGCTGCATTTATAGAAAATGACAGCCCGTGTGCAGAGAAAATTCTGACACAGTTTGTCCGTATTCTGACGTCATAATCAGAAGGGAATCTTTTGATGGACACGGGGGCGTGTTGGCTGAGCACGGCCCCGTGTCGGAAAGCTGATTTATGAAGTTTTGTCTTTAAGGAGCTAATTTTTTTATCGGGTGGCTCCTGACTTGTTGGAACAACCCCAAAATGCCTAAGATACCTTAATTGTCCTATACTAAGGCGAGAACGCAAGAGGTTGTCGGTGAGGGTAATTCCTATTTTCATTCTAGGTGGACAAGTCCAACCCTTTCCCGGGCTCTCGTTAAAGAAGGTGTATGCCGAATCGCTCAGGTCTATGTATGCACCGAACGAGGTCGATGGGGAGTCCTTCACGGCACAATCGGCACAGGGACGACTATCGTCCACGTCTTGTTTAGGAAGAAAGGTATTTTTGGGAGCAACGAGGTTGTCAGAATGCGGTTCCAACATTTCCTCATGGTCATCATCTTGGGATGGATCTAAGAAATCCTTCCTAAGTTCTTTTGACCAATTTAGAAGTAGTTCTTCTAGTTGAAATAGCTCGTCAAGGAGCATATCTCCTAGAATATCTGGTTGGGCGCATTCGAGGGAGAAATAGTGTTTATTTTTACTTTCGCCCCTCTTAAGGTTACAAGGAATTGGTGGGTCTATATAGTGTGGCCTATAAGTGAGGAAGAAACATTTTAATTCCTCGTGTTCGCCTCCACATATTTGACACCACAAACCATAAGAGTGCCGAAAGTAAAAAGAATCACTATTACTCATGTTTGTATCAGAAGTTACCAACCGCCGGGATCAAACGGTTCTGTTTTCAGCAACTGAATCTTGGGCACGGGGGCGTGTTGAGTGGACACGGCCCCGTGTTCAGCCTACTGTCTGATATAAAACAGGATTGCCAGTTCCAATGATTGAGCACGGGGCGTGTTCAGCGGGCACGGCCCCGTGCTGAGCTCTGCAGAAGCTGAAAAATCTAAAAAAAATCCTAAAAAATTAAAGAAAAATAAAAAGATGATTAGGCCGTTGATTCCTAACTTTCTTAAAATCCTTGTGTCCCCGGCAGCGGCGCCAAAAACTTGATGCGTGTCGGTGTGTATATATTTTAGATGTATAATTAAGCCCTTTTTACACTTTTAGCCAAGTTTTAAATTTATAAAACACGATATTTACTAACACTAAACACACATATGGGCAAGTGCACCCATCGTAGACGTAGTATAGTGTTGGTAAGATACCGAGGTCGTCCAAGGACACAAGAGCTTTTAATACCGGTTTATCCTCAACGTCTAACCAAATCAAAAAGTTAGAAAAATGTTTTAAACTAAGAAAAATAAAAACTAACTAAATGCTGAAAAATAAAAATAAAATAAAAACAGATAGACAAGATGAATCACTTGGATCCGACACGTGTATTAGTATAACCTTTGATTATTTTCGCACTTTTGCACTTGTTTAAGAGATTATCTTAGTTATTGTAGTAGGCCCCTCTTTTGAAGGCGACGTTACCCTCAACCCAGTAGTTTGAGTCAGCAAGGATACAATCCTAAAGGGTCGGATTATTGAAAGATAATGAATTAAGTTATTAATGCAAATTATGGTAGGCCCCGCTTTTGGCGGTGACGTTACCCTCGGCTAAGTAGTCTGAGTCAGCAGGGATACAGTCCTAAATAACCGGGTTATAGTATTAATAGTAGTTAGCTTATGAGGGGGTCAAAGAGTTTGGATCCCCGCCATCCAATACCTATGGGCATTGAAGGAGATCCTACTAAATTTGACCCAGGTCCCAAGCAGGACCTCTAAACGCTGAACAAGGGCAAGACCCTTACCAAACCGTTCCCTTAACCCCCGACCAGGTAGCCAACATACCTCCATATAGACCGTGGAGATATGAATGGTGAAAATCTTTTATTTTATATAGACAGTAAAATAACGCCAAGACACCACGGACAAACGATAAGGAAAGATCACCTTCAACATAAGTAACTAGTTATTAAAGTCATTAATACAAAACCAAATAAAAAGTGCAAAAGATTAAAAATAAAAAGTATTATACTAAACACTTGTCTTCACCAAGTGATGTAAGAGACTTAGGCAAACATGGCCTTGATTGTCAAGAACTCTTACGATCAATCTTGGATCCCGAGACGACTCACACACTCTACGATGGACAATGGATGATGGTGGTGGATGATGGTGTTATGGTGGTGATGGGTGGTGGATGAAGTGTGAGAGAGGTGGTGTGCCAAGGGATGAGAGAGAATGAAACCAAGCTCCTCTATTTATAGGCTGAACAGAACGCTGGACACGGCCCCGTGTCCGCTGGACACGGCCCCGTGCCCGTCTGACATTCTCTCTCTTCATTAATTGTAATTGCGAATTACAATTAATGCGCCTGCTGTACTTTCAACACGCCCCCGTGCCCGCTGGGCACGGCCCCGTGGTGAGCAATGGAAGCTTCTACTGGTTTGTCTTTTCTGCTGCTTCCTGGGCACGCCCCCGTGTTCGCTGGACACGGGGCGTGTTCAGACTCTGTTCTCTTCTCTTTGTCTTGGGAGGTGCCGTTGAGGGTCCGGGCAGTTTACTTTTGTTCCTTTTCTTGTATTTATGGTAGAATTAGTGGTCTTTTTGCTTCTTTTGTGATTTTGAGCTCATTTCATCCTGAAAATACAAAAGGAAGACAAAAACACTCTTTTTCCAACATTAGTACTTAAAAAGGGTTAGTTTTATGCCTTAATTGATGTGTTTTATATGTTGCATTTTACACACATCACTCCGCCACCACCAACTGAGAAATGCACAACACCGCCCCAACAAGATAAGGCTTCCCCTCTACTTCAAGAGCCCACCAAGGCTCCTCCGGTTCCGTACCCCGGTAGGTTAATTCGTCAAAAGACCAATGAGCAATTCGCAAAATTCGAAAGTCTACTAAAACAATTGCATGTTAATATTCCTTTCATAGAAGTCCTAACTCAAATGCCTAAATACTCAAAATTCATGAGGGACTTCCTCACTCATAAAAGGAAAATTGAATCATTGCAATTAGTTAACCTAGGCGAAGAATGCTCCGCCCTCGTACTCAATAAACTCCCCCAGAAGAAGATTGATCCCGGAAGCTTCACAATTCCTTGCTCGATCGGGGAATCCCCCATTCGTAATGCACTAGCCGACCTTGGGGCTAGCATTAACCTCATGCCCGCATCAATGTTCAAACGACTCGGCCTAGGAAAAACGAGCCCTACCAAGATGAGTTTACAACTTGCCGATAGGTCCGTCAATACCTGCAAGGTGTCGCTGAAAATCTATTGGTCAAAGTCGACAATTTCGTCTACCCGGCCGACTTTGTCATACTAGATATGGACGAAGACACCGAAGTCCCCCTCATACTAGGGAGGCCATTTCTAGCCACCGCACAAGCAGTGGTAGACATGAATGACGGAACACTTACTTTGAAGTATGGGGATAAGGAAGTGAAGTTTGGGGTTGGAAAGAGAGTAGAGGACGATGACCCGGTAAATTACATGAAGGTTATTGATTCGAGTTTGGATGAGGCTCTCCGACGGTGCAACATGGGATGCAAAACATCCCGCTCGGAAAACATATAGCCTCACTTTGGGTCTAGCCAAGGACCCTTATAAACGTGGCACACCACGGAGGCATTCCGCGGAACTATCCTTAGTTTAGTCTTTTAGTTTAATTTTAATTTGCAGGAATAAAACACACTCGTGATGGTGAAGGATAACAAGGGAAATGAGAAACATCGCCCCACGCACGAAACAGGGCCATCCGACGATAATTTCTTCATTACAGTAAGTTCAGCACGGGCCGTGTCCGCCCAACACGGCCCCGTGCTGCACACTCCGCAGAAAATTGCCCAGTTCAGGTAACTGGACACGGGCCGTGTTCGCTGAACACGCCCCCGTGTCCAGGCTTCTGTTTCTTTTCATTAATTTTTATCACTGGCACCTGAACACGGGGCCGTGCCCAGGATGCCAGTAACATAAAACTTTGCTTTTAACACCATTTTACACACTCAATCAACCTAAAAACTTATTTTTGGGACACATTGAGGACAATGTGTAATTTAAGTGTGTGGGGGGGGGGGGTGCTAAAACCTTGAATCTTGCAAGTCCTAATAACAAGCCTTACAAAAAACTCTATTGGAACCGCTAATCACCCCAATTTTTTTTCAAAAATTTTCATTTTTTTACTTGTCTAAGTTTAAGTTGGGAATTCAAGTTCTAACAAGGTTATATTTTTACAAGTTTACAACCGATAGCGTCGTGATAAAAAGAACCAACATAAGAAAATTATGAAACGGTATGACAAACTTAGTTAAAATTTGATTACATATACTTGATCACATAAAAACCCTTTCCCACAAAAGTGAGTTTTGAGCCTTTATCGAGCATACAAATACATATCTTTACACTAAATGCTCAATTTTCGTTTCTTGTGTGAATAGCCGCTTGGTTCGTATGACTCTAGAACTTGCCACAACAATACATTCCCGGTCCTTACCAACTTAAACCCAAGTAAGTAAATGATGGAGGCATTACGACTAACCCTTTTTCTTTCTACACCATTATTTTTCATTTTTTTTACCACCTACCCAAAATCCCCCTAGTTAACCCTTTTGAGCCTAAACCTTTTCATTTCCTAACCCAAAACAATCACCCTTTTTACCCACCTAAACCTTTTTACTTTTAATCCTTTCTTTTAGTAACAACGTTCGGTTTTCTAATGACTCTTCCTTAAATATATATATATATATATACATATATATATATATATATTGATGAAACCAAACAAACAAACAAGTTCATCAAAAATAACTTTGTTTGAAACAAATGGTTCATCAAAATAAAATAAAAATGTGAAAAATAAAAAGTCTTTCAAAAACCGACGTTTGTTACGCTTTTCGCCCTTTTACTAACCACTAACCCAACCAACCACCTTTAGCCCAAGCCTAACCCTTCACCCAAAAAGTCCTCTTGATATTTACAAAGGTATATAGTTAAAAAGGAGGAGGATTGATTTCTTGGCAAGCTTATGGTAGGAGTAAGTTCCTTGCCGCTCTCGAGTGATTCACTAAAAATACACCTTTGGCCGAGTGTTGAGTGATTCCCCGTGAGGTATGTGAACTTGTATATAAATGGAATTTTAAAAAAAGGTATGTTATGCCCTAATAAGTAATTTATCTTATGAAACGTTTTTAATAAATCATGACGAATAGGATTGTAAATAAATAGAAATAAAACTAACCCTTTTTTAGTACTAATGTTGGAACATATAAATTACATCAATTGTAGCTTAAAACTAACCCTTTTTTAGTACTAATGTTGGAAAAAGTGTGCTTTTGTCTTCCTTTTGTATTTTCAGGATTAAATGAGCTCAAAGTAACAAAAGAAGCAAAAAGACAGTCAAATCTAACATAAATACAAGAAAAGGAACAAAAGTGGCATGCCCGACCTCCCGACAGCATCTCCCCAAGCAAAACAAAGAAGATAGAAGACTGAACACGCCCCGTGCTCAGTGAGCACGGGGCCGTGCCCAAAGGACAGCAGAAAAGACAAAGCCATAGAAGCTTCTGTTGCCCACCACGGGGCCATGCCCAGCGGACACGGGAGCGTGGTCAACTCCCTGCAGACGCATTTATTGCAATTGCGAATTACAATTAATGAAGAGAGAGACGCAGATGGATACGGGGCCGTGCCCAACGGACACGGGGCCGTGCCCGAGCTTCTGTTCAACCTATAAATAGGAGTGTTTGGAGCTCTTGCAACTCATCCCTTGGCATACCACATCTCTCACACTTCATCCACCACCCACCACCACCATAACACCATCATCCATTGTCCATCGCAGAGTGTGTGAGTCGTCTCGGGATCCAAGATTGATCGTAAGAGTTCTTGACAATCAAAGGCCATGTTTGCCTAAGTCTCTTACATCACTTGGTGAAGACAAGTGTTTAGTGTAATACTTTTTATTTTTAATCTTTTGCACTTTTTAATTGGTCTTGTATTAATGACTTTAATTACTAGTTTCTTATGTTGAAGGTGATTCTTCCTTATCATTTGTCCGTGGTGTCTTGGCATTATTTTACTGTCTATATAAAATAAATGATTTTCACCATTCATATCTCCACGGTTTATATGGAGGTATGTTGGGTACCTGGTCGGGGGTTAAGGGAACGGTTTGGTAAGAGTCTTGCCATTGTTCAGTGTATAGATCCTGCAAAGGACCTGGATCAAATTTAGTAGGACCTCCTTCAATACCCAAAGGTATTGGATGGCGGGGGTCCAAACTCTTTGATCCCCTCATAAGTTAAACTACTATTAAAACTTTAACCCGGCTACTTAGGACTGTATCCCTGCTGACTCAGACTACTTAGCCAAGGGTAACGTCGCCTTCAAAAGAGGGGCCTACCACATTATGCATTAGTAACTTAATTAATTATCTTTCAATAATCCGACCCTTTAGGATTGTATCCTTGCTGACTCAAACTACTGGGTTGAGGGTAACGTCGCCTTCAAAAGAGGGGCCTACTACAATAACTAAGATAATCTCTTAAACAAGTGCAAAAGTGCGAAAATAATCAAAGGTTACACTATACACGAGTCGGATCCAAGTGATTCATCTTGTCTATCTGTTTTATTTTTATTTTATTTTTTTCAGTATTTTAGTTATTTTTATTTTCTTAGTTTAAAAACCTTTTTCTAACATTTTGATTGATTAGACGTTGAGGATAAACCGGTACTAAAAGCTCTTGTGTCCTTGGACGACCTCGGTATCTTACCAACACTATACTACGTCCACGATGGGTGCACTTGCCCATATGTGTGTTTAGTGTTAGTAAATATCGTGTTTTATAAATTTAAAACTTGGCTAAAAAGTGTAAAAATGGCTTAAAATATACATCTAAAAATACAACACACTTAACGCACATCAATATAGTATGACAATTAGTGGAGAAGAGATAGCGCGAGATATGAGTAATTGGGATTAAAAGTAATTTGATTAGGAAACTCCATCACATCGCATCGCTCGCAATCGAAATTGAAATATCAAAAATCGTCGCGCCAGGTATTCGAACCAGATGCAGCCGGCCGGATCGCCATCCGACCGAGCTGTCAACCGGGTGGGATGCCATCTGACCGGCCAGCTCTTTCCTCTTTTGGAATCCTATAAATACCCATGTCACTTTCATTCTTTCTACTTTTGGCAACTCTCTGACCGAACAGCCCGTGCTCCCCACCTTTTCTTTGATATCTCTCAGATCCGGTAAGATCTCGTCCTAAATCTTGTACTTCCTTAAATCCGGTTGATGGATAGAATCAGACATTGATCTAGTCTTCCACTCATTCCCAGTGATGTGCTAGATCGAGATCTGGATTCTACTCCCGAGACCACCGATTTCGGGTTAACCAAGAACAACCGTCTTGAACCGGTTAACTAATCAAACTTAGGTGATTCATGTTCGGACGGGTTACTGGGGTCGAGATAGGGTTCTGTTGGTTAACGCGTTGTCAAAGCGTCTCGATAAAACTACAAATAATCAAAACGGCCAAGTGAAAGATGAATGGGATGACCAGCATGGAGTGCTACCCGACCGGACTACCATCCGAACGGATGGCCATCCGAGCGACTGGCCATCCGAATGGCTGACACTTTGGGTCCCACACTTAATCATCTTTATCTAAAGTTTGAGTATTGAACGAATTGTTATCCGATCGGACTACCATTCGACCGGATTACCCCTTCGGATTATGAGATACTTGGGCTTTAACACCTAATCGATTTTTCAACATGTTCAATGCACTAGGAATGCCACCCGATCGAACTGCTGTTCGATCGAGTGACATCCTGCTGAGAACTTGTTCTCACTGAAGTGTCAACCCATCGGATTGCCGTCCGATCGGACGACCGTCCGATCGACCAACCTGAAGGGTAGGGATACTTCAATGTTTTCAAAATGCTACAACAAATACTTCAAAAGTCAAGCCATCGTACACAAACACATCCTTCTCAAAGGAAGGAACAATCCACTTGAACAGTCATCCGACCGGAGTACCGTCCGACCGGATAACTGTCCGACCAGATTGTTACTGCACGATCGGTCGTCCGACCAGATTACCATCCGACCGAACAGCTATCCGACCCACAAACACTTGTATTGTTTTACGCATCTCTTATCGTTGTGCTATCGTTCTGATCAGGCTAACCCTACTCTCTAAGCGCTCCCTTCAATCCATCAACCGCTGTGAGTATACTCAATCCTTTTTTGCTTTACGCACTTTTGGGTGTTACATACGTTACTTATACAAAATCACAATCGAATACACTGCGCAATACTTTAAACTCTAATCGTTACCGCATGTTATACGTGATTTAATGAATGCCTGTTTGTTATGTTTACACATGGAATGCTGTCTACCTGCCTTAACGACGATAGTACTATAGTTTGGACTCAGCACCCGTTCATACGGGGGTTGTTAAGGACAATTATTTGCATGGATTACAGTGGTGATCATGTATTACGAACTGCGTTGGGCAGTCAACCCGCAGTCATTGGTATCGATAGGTTCATGTCGATAACTAACATGTTTCGTTTTCCTCAGTGTACGTGCTGGTTATGCGTAAACTATTTCGAACTCTATATGCTATATCAAACTTGTATACTCGCCTTTACACTATGTGTATTGACTTTATTTTAACGTATGTGACAGGTGTTTAGAATGCTTATCTGCTAAGAAAGCGAGGCTAGAATAAGGTCCTAGAGGCCAACAAATAGTTGTCTGTACAATTTGAATCTGTATTGTCGGAACATAACTAATTTCCTAGATTTTGTCTGTAATAATTTATTTGCCTTTTGAGACATGGTATGGGACATGTTATTTTAAATTGATTGGTAATGATAATTGTTATGGAAACTTCTGGACAATCTGTTTCGCTCAGTGCCATGCCCCGATGATTCCGCCATCGGTTGGGGTGTGACACCGGTGACGACCACAACCGACGGTCCGTAGGAGCGGCGTACGATGGTTATCGGCTATTGAACCCAGTGGCGACTACAACCGACGGTCCGTATCGGCGGCGTACGACTAGTATACGCTATTGAACCCAACAGCGACTGCAACCGACGGTCCGTAGTGGCGGCATACGATGGTTATTGTTTACAACTCCGATGGTGGAAAACAAAGCTGAAAAATGAGCAATCAATTTAAATCGGAAAAATGAGCTACAAGGTTCGTAAATTTAAATGGCAAATCTTAACTCTTTAATAATAATCGTACATCTTTATTGTTGAAATTCTATTCGTAGATCAAATAATTGAATATTTTCTTCGAATTCTTTTGCCGAAACGGTGAATAATTGTGTTTTTTTTTGTTTTATTTGTTGAAGTATCATCAATTTCAGGTTGTCGGAAGAGGTTTACCGACCGAGAGTGATGGGAATCCGAAGATCTACCGGATGAAGTTCGTACTAAGAGCAAGTTCTAGTCAATATTTTTTAATAAACTCTTTTGTGTTCTAATGTCACGTGAAGGTGTTGGTTATGGATGTTAATTGGTTGATTTTTGGTGGTCAAAATTAGGTATTATTTGAGGAAGCTGAAGAAGGTGAAGGAGAGTAATGGTCAGATGATTGCTATTAATGAGGTAAAATTTTTAGCTTATGTGATGTTTTGATATGGCATTGTTGGTTTAACAATGGTACAACAGTTTGATGTGTTTTATTGTATTATTGTATATTTTGTTGAATTTAGGTTAGTAGTTCAATATGTTGAACTTTTTGTTTATTGACTTTTGTGAAGAAAGGGCTTTTGATAATCAAGCTTTATGCATAAGTTTGAGGACAACTTTTATTAGGGTTGTTAAAACTTAGGATATTATAAATAGGGAATTAAATTCTAAAAATCGAATAAAACCGGTAACATTTGTGTCTGCCTTTTGAAGTTATATTGTAATTATGATGTAAATGGATCAAAAAACCCATAGTGGTGCCTGAATATAAATTAAACAATCTATTGTTCTTACAAGCTTTTAAGGGTGGATCGCGTGATGGTATAGTTACTCTAGAGAATCAAGTGTATGGCCTAAGAGAATGGTTCGGTGGATACTTTAAGAAGTTGTAATAACGGCTTTCACACTTTCAGTGGATACTTTAAGATGTTGTTATAATAACGGCTTTCACGAATCTTCTAAAAGACTGTTTGGAAAATACAACGGTTATTCTCACTATCATACACAAGGTCCAAACACACAAATGGGCTCGAGACGAGCTGTGAATAATATGTTACCTAATCAGTCTAGGCGTGTTAGATTTAGAGATGGTCAATCTTCAAGAAGTGTTTGGAAAGCATCCAAACAAAAATATTGAACAATCTTGGGATATTAATATGGTGTTTGGTGAAGTTTTGTCCAGTGGGGATGATTTTTTTTCTTGTGAAACCAATGGATAAAACAGGACCTATGATTTGTCGGCTCTCGGATGATGTGGCAAATGATGTTTTGTGTAGTTGCATAGTTTCTTCTTGAACCAAGTTTGTTTGAAATCTGTTTTTCTCGGATTCAAAAGGTACCAGATGTTTATTTGAATATACGCACATCTTATTATTTAAAATGTACAACTTCAAGGAGCATAAGCGCATCCATAGAAATTTTAGACGCCATTTTATTTACACTTATTCTGATTAACTTTTTTCTATGATTATAGTTGCAGTTACTTGATATGATCATAGAAAATGGAAAAGATTTCTTGGGAATAGATGCAAACACTAATGGAACGTCAAGCAAAATGAACAATTTAAGTATACATAACGTTTAGATTTATGCTTACATGTTAAATTACTTGGATTTATTCTTGAAGGATGGTTATGATATACTTGAAGAATTTTAATTTGTTAACTTTATTAAACTGTGTTGTAAATCATTAGCTATCAAATGTGATCTTTACATATTTATAGTTGCATTTTTTTAAACATGAATCTGCTAAAATAAAAGTTGTATTAAGTTGTTTTAGGGGTTGTTATATATGGAGTTTACGCTCATACAGGGCTGGAAAATCGTCGTTGTACAGGGGTTAATGTTACAACCATAGAGGGCTGAAAATATGCATGTACATGGCTGGGAATACGCCCATGTTAAGCTGGCGTACGTATGCTATGCAAAGACACTAATGCTACTCACGCAACGTGCGTCATCGAAACCACTAGTTACTATTAAAAACATTTGATGAGAATTTAGATAGTGTAAAAACCAGTGTTCTTATAATCGAATCCACCGATTAATTATTGACATACGACTTTTGCCTTGAACATGTTTAGCCCTAAACTTATGATAAACAATTAATTGAAAACTCATTAAACACCACTTGGTCACTCCTTAGTCGGATTTAAGAGTACTCGAGAAATACTTCGCCTAGACAGAGATTACTCGGTGAGTAATTAGCCTAGTTGAACAATACTCAGAGCCAACTCATTAATAACCCAACTCATGTCCCCCACACCCTTTAGCCTAAGTGTTTTAATAGCATATGTTTCATTAAAATATGAAAAATAAAACTTGATTTTAGTTATCAAAGTATCATTTTTAGTACTTACATTTTAGTAATTACTACGATATAGATTCTTAATAAACTAAACCAACATTTTGTGAATTATTTGATAGACATTAGTTAGTCAATTTTAAAATATTAAACAATACTTTTAAACACACATAATATACTTATCTTCATTTATATTTCTACTTGTGAAGTTCACTATAAATATTTGTATATAAGAAATTCAATCTTATATCACTAAAATGAATTGGTATGACGTGGACGCCATTTAGAATTTGATTCAAATTCAAAAAATTAGAAATACGACTAAATTAGATTGGATTATCAAGAATTCAAGTTCGAGTCCAATAAATCGAATATGAATTTGTAATTCCACATTTGATTCAGTTTGAATGGTTTTATAAAAGCCACACAATTAACGTCGTTTAAAATGGGTTCCAAATGGAAATTACATCGACATAGAAGGTAAACGGGCAACAAGTTGCGTCGCTACCCCTTTTTAACTTAAATAAAAACTAAAATAAAAATGCATAAAATATTTTACTTAAATAAAAACTAGAATAATTTGACATTTTATCTCACTTTAAAACAACTTTCAACGTTTTCTAACAAAAAAAGTAACAATAAAAAATCACTGAACTCACATAATATCTTCTATTGTTCGATTATGTGACTGAATTCTCCATATTCTGTCTGCATTGGTGGTTGGAAGTCTAGAAGTAAGCTTATAATTCTCTTGCTGAATAAAGAATTCAGTTTAGTCTGTTATATCATATTATGGTGTAATTCATATTTCAATATTCCATAAGAGGTGTGTCAAATATGAGAGGGTTAAATGGGTTGGGTAATGGGCACTGGCGGAACTAGCCCATTGAATCAGGGGTATCACAAAAAAAAAAATTTACCGTGCAATTATACAATATTAAAAAACGACAATAAATAAAGAGTAAATTACAAAAATCATCCTTTATGAGAATTGAGAAAGATGATTGACGTTTGGTATCCTTGTCGTGCATTAAAACTTCAGGACTTATTTTATTATTTTGGGCTAAAATATTGGTCAATTGGGCTTATTATTTAGAATCTTCGATTAATTTGTGCTAACATATTGGACAATTGGACTTATTATTTTCAATTCATTTGGGATTATAGACTTTTTTAGAGATGTCCTCGTAGCTGTTCAGAAGTATCCTTGGTATAAAAACCGAAAAAAAAAAATTACACTGCCGATAAAAAGTTGAGCCGTAGCCCGTGCTACGGCTCGGTATGCATTAAGTCCGCCACTGGTAATGGGTCATTTTTAGTACGGGCCAGAACAAACCTGTTCAAGTACTTGCAAATGCTTTTTTGGACTTTTCTTTCTAAGGAAATATTAATGTGTTACTTCTTGTTATGAAACTATATATTTACAATTATGAATTCTAAATCTTTAAATTGTTGTATGCGTTAGGCTTTGAGCGACGTTCAACCCGTTTGACAGCTTCCAATTTTAGTTAACACTTGTATTGCGTGAGAAAAATACTACACCGACCGGTAACCAGGTGTGAATTCTGGGATTAACTGAAAACATGTGGATGAAGCCTGAACATCAAGCTTGCAAGGTTGGGATCAGGAATAGTCAAAGTCAAAATGGGAAGAATTTGCTCTGGATGTATTGTGTCTTCCAATTAAGATAAGGCATTTTCATTTTCATTTTCAACATATACATGGCGGCAATAGTTGTTTTCACCTATTTGGTGAGATGGGGAGTGGAGGTAATAGTGCCAGGTAGCTGTCTGACACTATCTTATTGGCCCAACAAAATTACGATTTTATCCCGCTTTAAAATTACGATTTTGCCATCAGTGTGAAATTAATTTTTTGCCTCCACTTAAAAATAAAATTACATTTTTGCTCCCATTTAAAAATTTCAATTTTGCCCTGGGTTCAAAATTACGACTTCGCCCCGTTTAAATTTACAGTTTTGCAGTTAGTTTTTTCCCCTTATAATTACGATTTTGCCATCAGTTCAAAGTTATGTTTCTACGCCGACTTAAAAATAAATTTACGCTTTTGCTCCCAGCAAAAAAATTCAATTTTGCCCTCGGTTCAAAATTACGATTTTCCCCGTTTAAATTTACAGTTTTCCCATTAGTTTTTTCCCTCATAGCCATGTTACGATTTTGCCCACAAATTAAATTTACATTTTCTCCATCGTTTTTTTGTTTTCCTGGTTAAATTACAATTTTCCCCAGTGTAAAATTATAGTCATGCCGGAAGCTGCCTTACACTCCCCCATTGGTCCATTTAATTTACGATTTTATCCCTGAATAAAAATTATGATTTCGCCCTCAGTTCAAAATTACGTTTTCCCATCGTTTAATTTTTTTTCGCAAAAGTAGAAAACTTTTTTTTAATTGATTGACTCGATTTAATTTTTTTCCGTGTCAAGGAGGTGCCTAACACTCGCTCATTAGTCCTGAAAATTGCAGTTTTGCCCTGAGCGGAAAAAATGGTCTTATCATCGTTTTAGTTTTTTTACTGACAAAATTATAGTAGTGTGTCTTTAATTGATTGAGAATTATTCGACCATCGCCCCGCGGGCGGGACATCACCTAATTATACATTGTGAATGTTTTTGTAGTGAATGGGGCACCATGGTATTATTACATTGGGCTGGCAGAATGATGGCAAATCAACAACAAATTTGATGTTTAAATGGGCTGCTTATTTGTTCGATGGGGAGAATTAGAAAGTGGGTCATTATTCTTGTGCAAATTCATACTTCTTATATTGTGGATATGGGCCAGTTGGTAGTAACAAAGGGTGGGCCCAGAAAGCTCCATTAAAGTTCACATTTTTTTTATAAACACTGGGAACACCAAAACACATACCACAGCAAACCTATAAAAGTGCCCCGTCATTTGCGCAGCTTCTAGTGGGCGGGAGGGGACGGCCGACCCCTAAACTTTTCGCTCAGCAGTGGAGAGTATGTAGTTTTCGTATAGAAATTTTTGGGTATATACATTTTCAACCCCTGATTTTATAGAAATTTTTGGGTATATACGTTATCGACCCCCTGGTCGGAAATCTCAAGCTTCAACACTGTGCCCCATGACATATGAAGTAGATGACGACGACGGTGAGGGACATCAAGTCGGGTTTGAAATGGAAAACGTAGAAAGTTCAGGGTATAGTATTTGCAAATAATCAATGTAGATGGGGTGGAATGGAAGTTAGCGATGACGAGCAGCTGACGGTTTCCATTGCCCACCTTGGTGGGGTCAAACACCTAATGGCACTAGGCCTTCGGTATAACAGTGACCCCTCCATTACTCTAACCATGTTGACTAAAAAGTTTTCCGCAGTTTGTATCAATAGTCCTTACGAACGAAGGGACAACACCGTAGCCCTCTCTTCTCCCGTGGACCTTTCTCTTTTCTCTCCCCACACATAGTGAGCTTGCTTCTGCACAAGCCGCCTGTCTACACGGACGCTGCTAGCTCCTTTATCCTTCAACACTGCCGCCTCTCGCTTTTCCACGTATGCTGTCTGTGAGCTAACAAACCTCTATTGAGGATGTTTTGTCGACGGTCAAATTTTGCTAACAAAGAAAGTTAAAAATATGAATTATTATGTTTTAGTGTTTCTTGAATTTGTGCTTAAATTTCAAGAATCTCTCAAAACTCTAGTTTTTGTGGCTTGTCAATTTTTCTTTGAAAGATTTTAACCACCCTTTATTTTAATCGATTCTAACTAGCATTGAAAAAAAGAATCTGAGTTTAGTGATTATATGTGTAGGGATGGCAAAAAAATCCGAGCCCGACGGATATACCTGAAACCTGACACATATGGGATGGGTATACCCGAAGCCTGACGGCAGGGCCGGTTATGGGCCCGGAAAACCCGTGCCGACGCCCGAGGCCCAAAATTTCAAAGGGCCCGAATTGTCTTTATAAGCTTTTATATAATTATTAAATTATATATATAGTATATTCATCTGTCCATTATGTAAAAAATATTGGTGGTGTAGTGGCAAAAACTATCTCAAAATAATGCAAAGGTCTCAAGTTCAAGTCTTTGCTCCATCAATAAGTTTTTATTTTTGTAATTCATTTACCCTTAACCATAATTTTGGGCCCGATTCTTTTCGTCGCCTGAGGCCTAAATTTTTTCAAGAGTTTTCGGGGACGGCTCTGCCTGGCGGGCATGGGACTAGTTTTGAAAACTTTCACGGGAATTAGATGGGTATGGTATTATGTGATACCCATCCCAATTAACGAAACCACATATCAATTTACCCGAACTATATACCTTATCATATACCCAAGTTTTTTTTTTATTTATATTTTTGTTTTCCTTAACCCTTATCTGTTAGTGACTTATTTTAGTAGTTTCATATCATATGAGAAAAATTCTTTTGGAATTTGTATTTCAGAACGTTATTTATATTTTGTTTGTTGTGAAGTATAAAAAAAAGCTAAATAAAAGTTATAATATTATTATTTATTTATGATAAAACTTATATGTATGCGATGTATATTTTAATTTATAATAGTTGTTATATAAATAAAAATTATACAAATAATTATACTAGTAGAAAAGACATGTATTTAAAAATCCCAATTGGTATCTTTTAACTAATTAACGGGTATAGCCGATATCCTTAGGTATGTCCGATATCCAACGGGTAATTACCTAATTTGAGGCGGGAATGAGACATGATTTTACAACCAGATTTGGGTATAGAGTTACCAATACCCGGCCATTGCATCCCTAAATTTATGTGCCTAAATATCAAGAATCCCTATAAAAATTCAAGAATCTCTAAACTTTGCAAAACATGGGGAATCCAACCCACAATTGAAGTTATGCAAGTCTGCAACTAATTTTTGAATCATTTCCGACATAATTGAGACCGAAGGCTTCTAAGGGCCCATTTGAAATGATGAAAATTATTGGTCTTTAAGCTTCTTTTTCTTTTGATTCTTGGTTTTTATCTTCCTTTTATCTTTAACTGATTTTCCCCCAAAACATATATGCAATTTATAAACACAAAGTTATGACGGTCTCTTATTGAAGATTTATTGTAGAAAAACATGATTGATACATCTTAAGTTCTCGATAACATGTAAAAGGAATAATTGATGGATACCCGACATTGACATAACGAGCCCTAGAAATTTAGGTGGTGTTTGCTTTTCTAAAAAAAAATTGTGTAGGCTCTTCTGTCTGTGTCGTGCAGACCACACACAGACAATGCCATCTGCAGACTGTTTGTTTTTCCGAAAACGTTTCATTAGAAACGTCTGCTCGAGCTCTTCTTGGTACAGAGTTGACCCAGGCACTTCTAAGATCTTCTAAAGTCCGCAAAGTGTTAAACACCACCACCCACCACCGTCTATCGCCACTACCACCACCACCGTCCACCACCCACCACCGTCCATCACCACCACCACCTACCTCCACCGTCCACCGTCCACCACCACCCACAACCACTGTCTGTACACCACCGCCAGTTTATTTTTGAAGTTTACATACATTAAAAAACAAACAACCTTCTTCTAGCAGACTGCAGAGGTTTGGTTCACATCTTCTACTATAGATGTTTGCAGATATGGTCCGCATGCTGCATACCTTTTCAAAAACAAACAACACCTTAGAAACATGGGCGAAACTTTTAAGGGGTGGGAGCCCCCCCCCATAGTGGAGAGTATGTAGTTTTCGTATAGAAATTTTTGGGTATATACGTTTTTGACCCCCAGTTTTGTAGAAATTTTTAGGTTTAGTGACTTCCGCCCCCAGTCGGAAATCTCAAGCTTCGCCACTGCTTAGAAAGTTTGAATATGCGGTCCGTGACCATGATCATCAAGGGTCACAACGAGTCATGTTTGATTTGACGTTAAGTATTTTCATTCGCATCTTTATTGTAAAACTATATCCTAAACTCAGTTCAATCTCCTTCAGATACAAGTGGTTGAATACTTATTTTTGCTGGCTTTGCAACTTTTCTTACTGGATTTGAAATCATTGTTTATGATTTCGGACGGTTAAAAATTCTCTGTAACCCGAAACCTAAACTCACCCAAAACTGACTAGAAAATCTGAAGTATAAACCTAAACTCACCCAAAAAAAAAAAAAAAAAGTTTTCTAAGGGTGAAGAGAGTGGTTACCTATTTTGTCACACCCCAACCGACGGCGGAATCATCGGGGCGCGGCACTAGGCGAATCAGATTGCTCAAGAGAATCCATAACAACTATATTGCGATAATATTTATTACATTTGTCATCCCATACTAACAAACAATACAATCACGTAAGTTATCACAGATTTCTTGTCCTCTCGAACAATTCAAATCCGACAACCTAGATTTTAGATGAGTTTCTAGACTTCCTAGCTTGATTTGATGTATACTTCGGCTAAACCTGCAACATACGTTAAAACTTTGTCAATACAAAAGTATTGGCGAGTATACAGGTTTGATATGTGTAGTATGATAGATTAAAAGTGCTGCGAATTTCCACATGCATAAACGTAATACACGACATATATACTCACAAAACTGATACTACCAGCTAAGTCCTCGATGCTCGACTCTTGATGGCATAACTAGACCCCGTCGGGCGAAATAGTACTATACTAGTCTTGGTGGGACGTCACGAGTATAAGTCCTAGCATACATGTACTAGCATCACGTATATCTATGCAAACAGTTATTCGCAAGTGATAAATAGTCCGATTAAATCATTCGTTTGATAAGTTTGGTTTTTATGGAACGTATGTTACACCCAAAATTCGATAAAAGGGGTCAAGTATACTCACAGTGGTTGGTCGTGGATTGAAAGGAGCACTGAGAATAGGTTAGCCTGAATAGTTCGATAACACAACTATGAGTAACGCGGAAAAAGTAAACAATGTACTTGGATCGAGTAGGCCATTCGATCGGACGGCAGTTCGATCGAGTGGGCTGTTCGATTGGTTTGAAAGTCCGTTCGAACATCCATTCGATCGGTCGGCTGGCTCGATCGGCTGGTTCCTTCAAGTGGATTGTTTCTTCCTTTGATGTGAAGGATGTGTTCGTGTATGATGGTTTGTACTACCTTTCAAGTTGGCCAATCGAACAGCTGTTCGCTCGGTTAGCCCAACCGATCGGCTAGCACTTCATTGTTTTCAAATATGTCACTCGATCGGTTGGCATGCTCGATCGGGTGACATTCCAATGTTTCGAAAAGTCTAAGTGTTTTGAAGTGTAGTATCTCATGATTCGAGTAGTAATGATCACAATCGAGTGGCTTGATCGATCGAATAGAACTCTGTCAATATTACACTTCATGAGTTTGTGGGACTAAGTGCTAGTCGATCGGTTAGCCTAGTCGATCGGCTGGCATAGTCGTTCGGTTGGGCTGTTCGATCGAACAGCCTAGCCGTTCGGCCAGCTACTCGATTCGGTTAACCTATCACTTAACACTTGGTTATTCCCGTTAATTGTTGATGTTTTAGAGATATTTTGACTACGAGTTGAACCACAAAGCTGAAGTCCCTACTTAGTCTACTGACTCGAGCAGGAATCACCCAAGCTCGGCCAGAGGCGGTTTGAAACTTAAGTTTAACGTTCTACCCGAAATCGGTATATCTCTCGGTAAAACCCGAACCTTGAACCATGTGTTTGTTTAGGTTGATTTGTAAATCGGTTCAAGTCTCGTTTTCACCTTTTTGAGTGTAAAAGAGTTGAAAGATAGATGAAAACCCATCTTCCAATCCTTTTCCACCGTGAAATGTTAAGATCTTTGGTAGATTTTAGGTTATTTATGTGGAAATCGGTTAGATCTAAGTTATTCATGGTGGAGTGATGCCAAAACTTAGTGTTCTTGAAGAACACATGATGACATCACCCAAGAACACCTAGATCTTGGTGATTTCATGGATGAAATCCAAGTTTTGAAAGATAGAAAGATGTAGAATCGATTAATGAACAAAGACGTACAAGGATTAGAGCGTAATACTTACCGGTTTGAGAGAAATCTGAGATTTAGTGAGAAGAAGAGGCTGGTCGGTCAGAGCTTTTCCAAAAGTGGAAAGTTTGACAAGGACAGCCCTATTTATAGGCTTCCAAAAGAGGAAGGGTCAGCTGATCGAACAGCATCCCTGATCGAGCAGCTGCCCGATCGAACAGCCTGTTCGATCGGCTAGCCTGTTCGATCAGGTTGCCCTGTTCGATC
The DNA here is from genome assembly GCF_002127325.2 of Helianthus annuus. NCBI lineage: Eukaryota > Viridiplantae > Streptophyta > Magnoliopsida > Asterales > Asteraceae > Helianthus > Helianthus annuus. The sequence continues at coordinate 67,589,759 of NC_035447.2, forward strand.
GGCTAGCCTGTTCGATCAGGTTGCCCTGTTCGATCGGCTAGCCTGTTCGATCAGGTTGCCCTGTTCGATCGGCTTGCCTGGTTTTGAGTGTTTCGCGACGATTTTTGATATTTCGACTTCGATGTACGATGATTTGAGAATGATAGAATTCCTAATCAAATTACTTTTAGTCTCAACTACTATATCTAACATACGAGCATCCTTGCAACCATTTCGGGTTCGATTTCCATTGAATTTGATTCACCTTTGAGTCTTGATTGATTTTGATTGATTCACCACACACTTTAACATAAAAGTAAACATGCACAAGTAACACATAAGGCACACACACACGTATAAAAAGTACTAAAATCCCCACACTTGAGTTTGATGATTGATTTGATTAGCTTGATTATTGATTGACTAGCTTTATTGCATTGTTACTTCCTATCATTCACAGTGCGGTGATCGAGTTACGCGTGCCTTCGAGTGCGTTCTTCGATGTGATGTGCCACAATGATTATCGGGGCACCACTTACTCATATTGCCATCATCGTCATGACGGTTAGAGTCATAGTACTCACCCGATAACCCTCGTTAGCGTTGATTACTCACATTTTGACACCTCACGCTCATCGAGAAGGGTAGTTTAGGCCCATATTCGACATCATCGTGAGTGTTATGCAAAATAGGTTTGTAATAGCGATAGAATATGCGTAATTATTCGATTATACTTCGATTTAGCGATAAAATTGGTATGATTTCATTATGATCCGAATCTCCGGTGCTAGGCGTAACGAGTGTGTCGAGTAGTAACAACGCACGAAGGTGCGGGTTGTTACAGTATCCCCTCCTTTAGGAAATTTCGTCCCGAAATTAATCCAATAGTAGGGTCGTAAGGGTTGATGCGTTTGAGAGTAGAGTTTATTAGCGTCTAGATAACGAGCGATCGATTACGATTTGGCGAGTGAAAATAGAGAGAGCATGCGATTCGATTACTTAGAAGTGATAACACATACAAAAAGCAATTTTTATAGCGTTTTAAACTTACCAATACTCGATTAATTTCCGAAGTTAATTAAGAAAAATCTCCTCATGGCGCGGCGTTGACTGTATCGATGTCCACCCCAGCGCTATGGGGAGGGTTTTTGTTAGTTGATAATAGGTTTTGAGTTTTTACATTTTAAAAGAATCAGGTGGCAAAATGAGTTTTAAGAAAACTTTCCTACAACGTGGGTTCGAGCGGAACTCGACTGCCGAACCCTCGTTCTCGGGAAGATTCCTGTCGGTCATTGCAAAGGTTTTTAAGAAAAGAATTGGACTTATGAAATTTTCATTGGGCACGGAGCCAAACTGATTCAATGTTTTCTCCATGTTGTCAGGAATTTCATTTGTCCAACGGTTTTAGTAAAAATTTTATAAAAATAGGTTATCCGTAATACTATGGAAAAATAACTTACATCGGGCCCCACGTGGCACCTTCCCATAAAAGTTCGTTAATATGGTTAAAACACTTATATATAGGAAGTACCAGCGGCGTATCCACCATGCTTTACCCATATTAACTCTGTTTCATGAGGCAGTGTCATGTGTGCCGATAAGACACAGATAGAATTTCGATTCCCTTGATCCTAGCGATGAGGTGCTAGACCGAGTTTTGAATAGAAATAAGTTGGATGCAAACCAAGCGTAGGCAGCGGGTGCGAGTAGTCCGGTCGCACAACGCTGATATGGTATGCTTGGTTGGGCAACGAATGACACGATTTTGATTCGGGTAAATGAGATTTCGATTTAATTCCACACGAAGTTCGCATGGCACGTTTCCACAAGACTTGCTAATATGACAAACACCATGTTTTCATATTAGTTTTATCTTGTGAAGCAATGTCATGCACCCTAACATTACACCACCTGCGATGACTTCCAAGTAACATTCGAACATCGATAGACAATAGATTTCAACAGATTGATAAGCGACGATTGTTGCGTTGCGAGTGATAGACGATTGATTGAACTGATTACACCACGAATAGTACTAAGGCTAGCCCACACGGCCTTTTTCCACAAAGTCAACTAATATGGTCAAAACATCACCATGTTTCAACCTTGTTAGTTTCGTCTCGTGAAGCGAGGTCTTGTGCGCTAACATGACACGTAGAATGCGTGCATTGATAAGTAATAGCGAACCATGATAAGAGTATCGAGTTGGTGGATTAGGTGCGAGGCGCGTTAAGAGTGGAAGGCGGCGAGTGATTCTCGATACTCGTCTAGCGAATCCACAATAGGCGATCCACACCAGCTGATAGAGGTTCACACAATTGACAACAACTAGCGTTAGAGATTTCTAGACAAACACATGATGCGATTGCGATTTCGAGCCACTTATCGAATGATTTGATTGCGAGATTGATCCGGCAAAACTGCGATTAAGTTGCGTTCTAGACTTTACGACCAGTCTCGCGTTGCTCCAATTGCTCTTCGGGGTGAACTTACCTAAGTTCATCGATGTGGCAATTTGTGTACGCGGACTTACGTGAAGCCTCGCAGTGATGCGGTTTAGTTTTGTTACGCCTTGTGATTGATGGTAGAGTGTCAAATTAACCATAATAGTATAATAGGTCTAATAACGTCCAACTCCACATGGCACTTTCTTCACGAAGTTTCGGTAGTATGGTAAAGCGTACCCCCGCGTCACCCCTACTACTTATGCCCCGTGCTTTGGTGTCACACTTTGTTGACACGGCCTTGACCGTGCTTTTAAACGTTATGGCACCATTAGAACTTCACTACGATCTTCGTGCACTGACCAAGATAATCCCGTGTGCACCCGTGATTAGTTGTCCCTTGCACGTATACCGTACCTCGTTCTAAGAGTGTTATAGGGATAAAATACATAATATAGTACATAGTGCTAGCGTCTAGATAGTGCTCGATTGTAAGAGAAATAGAATCCACACACGATGATATATGAAATAAGTTCCAGAAATGATAGCGATAAGTCGGATTATTACAACAACATTAAGATCAAAATAACGTTGTTGTGGATACTTGTGGAGACGGCGGTTGTTGATGACTTCCTTCCAGGTTACGGTCTTGTACGGCACTGCGACGTATAATGCCCATACCAGTTGCAATTTGCGCAATAACGACATTTTGCTTCTAGCGGGTGATGATACGTGCATGTGAAACACAGGGGATGAGATCCATTGTAAGCGCGTTGTGACTGAACTGGGACTGATCGGAGAGGTTCGGGTTGTGGCAGTCCAGTTGTTGAAGAGTCTGGGCTCACGGTCTTTCGTTTGCGGTTCGGTTGGGCTTCCTGAGTTGATGCGGCGTCGTCTTCGGATTCGCCTGACGATTTAGCGGAGGCATTGTCGGAGTATTCTTAGAAGAATCCTCCGAGGAGCTGTCAGATGATCCATCGACCGATTCTCCAGAGGAATCGTCGGACGAGTTGATGATGATTGCTTGATGAGCTCGTTTGACAGGCTTCTTGGAGAAGAATCCGTCCACGACTCGTTTGCTGTTGAGCTCTGCGGCTAGACGGTAGGCTTCTTCGATGGTAGTAGGTTTTGCAGCTTCGACAAAATCACCCACACACTCTGGTAAGCCACGAATATACTTCGCGATAGCTTTCTTTGGAGTGTCGACTTGACTTGGGCAGATCATGCTAAGCTGTTTGAACCTTGCTGTATAGCTCGCATTGTCACCTTCGGTTTGCTTGATTTCCCAAAATTCGTTCTCTAGCTTCTGGGCTTCGTGAGGGGGACAATATTCTTCCTTCATGAGTTCCTTCAGCTCACCCCATGAGAGGGCGTAAGCTGCGGAGATCCCACGTTTGTTGCGTTCGGCGGTCCACCAATCGAGTGCTCGGGATTGGAATACTCCGGTGGCGCAAGTAGTTTGAAGGTCCTCGGGGCACCCACTCTGACGAAGGGTAACCTCGATGGCATCGAACCACTGGAGTAATTGAGAAACATCTCCTTCACCCGTGAAAGGCATCGGGTCACAGGCTTTGAAGTGTTTGTAGAGGAATGCAGATTCCGTCTTGACGTCTTCCGGGGCTCGAGAGTGGCTCTGAGAGTGCACTTGCGCGACAATTTGAGGAATGAGCTTGACCACTTCTTTGGTCACGATTGAGGCAATCCTCTTATCGGCGCGTCGTTGGGCTCTTCTCCTAGCTACTCGTCTCGAGATCGAGTTGTTGGAAGGCATCTAGACAGAAGGATTTGGAATGAGATTCGATCATAATGATTTTTGTACTTTTGATGCGATTTGATTCGATCAAAACTTGGTATTTAATTAAACACATAGGAGCCACATAGGAAAATTCTAGATTCCTAAACTCTCACATAATTGATTCGTTTTGTATTTAATACATATATAGATATAGTTGTAGGTTATACATAGATATTGGTTCAGAATTCGCGAGGACGCGATGAGAGAAATAGCGTAAGCGAATTCGAGTACTTAAACGTTGGTTTTGTTGCGATCATTCGGTCTTTGTTTTAGATTGTGATGGCTGTGCAGGTTGTGCGCTTTGTAAATCGAGGTTCGTAAATTCGATAAATCGAGAAATCGGTAAATCGTAAAGCTTAAATTTGAAAACACATAAACGTAATCGATACCATAAACGTAAAAGCTTAGATAGAATGCCTTGGGTGTTTAGGCGTTGACTACCCAAGTAACCCGACTATACCCAACAAGTTCGGGCATACGCGTTGACCTAGGGGACTCATGCTTCCACTGGGATGCAGCTCCTGACATTCGTCTCTCTAGTCTTCGCGTAGCCTGAGTCGTTGTTATGGTCGTGACCTTGGTGAGAGCTTTTGTAAACCATTTTATGGAGTGGAACAGTTGATTAAGGTATGGGTTTCACCCCTGGCTTAACAACTTCGTTCCCATTTGTGGTTGTGCTCATCGAATAAATCCGAGAGTTCCACCAGAATTTCGAAATGGAGGCCTTTTGTCGAGATGTGGATGTCACTCCTAGCTCAACAAAGAGTTCTCGTGCTAGAAAAATACACTGAGTGAGTGATCCTATCGAGAGTTATTGGTTTTCACACCTGGTCTCGACTAGATCACTCGGTTTTGTTATGCGAGTAGTTTTGAAAACATGTGTATTGTGTCAGCCTTAGGAAAGGCTAAGTAACCTTCTAGCCTTAGGAAAGGCTCTTTGTGTGAAGCTGTAGTATGCGGTGTTCACACAATAGTTGTAACTTTTCAACAAATTCGATCGAGAGTAGCAAGTTGGCCCAAACAAACCCTAACGAGTTCGTAAGAGTCGGCCTGTAGGTACTTAGACTATAGACTAGGTCACTTTCATAAGACATCGACCCGGACTAGGTCGAGTCTCAAACTTTGCCTAATTCCCTATAGTTATGGCTCTGATACCAATCTGTCACACCCCAACCGACGGCGGAATCATCGGGGCGCGGCACTAGGCGAATCAGATTGCTCAAGAGAATCCATAACAACTATATTGCGATAATATTTATTACATTTGTCATCCCATACTAACAAACAATACAATCACGTAAGTTATCACAGATTTCTTGTCCTCTCGAACAATTCAAATCCGACAACCTAGATTTTAGATGAGTTTCTAGACTTCCTAGCTTGATTTGATGTATACTTCGGCTAAACCTGCAACATACGTTAAAACTTTGTCAATACAAAAGTATTGGCGAGTATACAGGTTTGATATGTGTAGTATGATAGATTAAAAGTGCTGCGAATTTCCACATGCATAAACGTAATACACGACATATATACTCACAAAACTGATACTACCAGCTAAGTCCTCGATGCTCGACTCTTGATGGCATAACTAGACCCCGTCGGGCGAAATAGTACTATACTAGTCTTGGTGGGACGTCACGAGTATAAGTCCTAGCATACATGTACTAGCATCACGTATATCTATGCAAACAGTTATTCGCAAGTGATAAATAGTCCGATTAAATCATTCGTTTGATAAGTTTGGTTTTTATGGAACGTATGTTACACCCAAAATTCGATAAAAGGGGTCAAGTATACTCACAGTGGTTGGTCGTGGATTGAAAGGAGCACTGAGAATAGGTTAGCCTGAATAGTTCGATAACACAACTATGAGTAACGCGGAAAAAGTAAACAATGTACTTGGATCGAGTAGGCCATTCGATCGGACGGCAGTTCGATCGAGTGGGCTGTTCGATTGGTTTGAAAGTCCGTTCGAACATCCATTCGATCGGTCGGCTGGCTCGATCGGCTGGTTCCTTCAAGTGGATTGTTTCTTCCTTTGATGTGAAGGATGTGTTCGTGTATGATGGTTTGTACTACCTTTCAAGTTGGCCAATCGAACAGCTGTTCGCTCGGTTAGCCCAACCGATCGGCTAGCACTTCATTGTTTTCAAATATGTCACTCGATCGGTTGGCATGCTCGATCGGGTGACATTCCAATGTTTCGAAAAGTCTAAGTGTTTTGAAGTGTAGTATCTCATGATTCGAGTAGTAATGATCACAATCGAGTGGCTTGATCGATCGAATAGAACTCTGTCAATATTACACTTCATGAGTTTGTGGGACTAAGTGCTAGTCGATCGGTTAGCCTAGTCGATCGGCTGGCATAGTCGTTCGGTTGGGCTGTTCGATCGAACAGCCTAGCCGTTCGGCCAGCTACTCGATTCGGTTAACCTATCACTTAACACTTGGTTATTCCCGTTAATTGTTGATGTTTTAGAGATATTTTGACTACGAGTTGAACCACAAAGCTGAAGTCCCTACTTAGTCTACTGACTCGAGCAGGAATCACCCAAGCTCGGCCAGAGGCGGTTTGAAACTTAAGTTTAACGTTCTACCCGAAATCGGTATATCTCTCGGTAAAACCCGAACCTTGAACCATGTGTTTGTTTAGGTTGATTTGTAAATCGGTTCAAGTCTCGTTTTCACCTTTTTGAGTGTAAAAGAGTTGAAAGATAGATGAAAACCCATCTTCCAATCCTTTTCCACCGTGAAATGTTAAGATCTTTGGTAGATTTTAGGTTATTTATGTGGAAATCGGTTAGATCTAAGTTATTCATGGTGGAGTGATGCCAAAACTTAGTGTTCTTGAAGAACACATGATGACATCACCCAAGAACACCTAGATCTTGGTGATTTCATGGATGAAATCCAAGTTTTGAAAGATAGAAAGATGTAGAATCGATTAATGAACAAAGACGTACAAGGATTAGAGCGTAATACTTACCGGTTTGAGAGAAATCTGAGATTTAGTGAGAAGAAGAGGCTGGTCGGTCAGAGCTTTTCCAAAAGTGGAAAGTTTGACAAGGACAGCCCTATTTATAGGCTTCCAAAAGAGGAAGGGTCAGCTGATCGAACAGCATCCCTGATCGAGCAGCTGCCCGATCGAACAGCCTGTTCGATCGGCTAGCCTGTTCGATCAGGTTGCCCTGTTCGATCGGCTAGCCTGTTCGATCAGGTTGCCCTGTTCGATCGGCTAGCCTGTTCGATCAGGTTGCCCTGTTCGATCGGCTTGCCTGGTTTTGAGTGTTTCGCGACGATTTTTGATATTTCGACTTCGATGTACGATGATTTGAGAATGATAGAATTCCTAATCAAATTACTTTTAGTCTCAACTACTATATCTAACATACGAGCATCCTTGCAACCATTTCGGGTTCGATTTCCATTGAATTTGATTCACCTTTGAGTCTTGATTGATTTTGATTGATTCACCACACACTTTAACATAAAAGTAAACATGCACAAGTAACACATAAGGCACACACACACGTATAAAAAGTACTAAAATCCCCACACTTGAGTTTGATGATTGATTTGATTAGCTTGATTATTGATTGACTAGCTTTATTGCATTGTTACTTCCTATCATTCACAGTGCGGTGATCGAGTTACGCGTGCCTTCGAGTGCGTTCTTCGATGTGATGTGCCACAATGATTATCGGGGCACCACTTACTCATATTGCCATCATCGTCATGACGGTTAGAGTCATAGTACTCACCCGATAACCCTCGTTAGCGTTGATTACTCACATTTTGACACCTCACGCTCATCGAGAAGGGTAGTTTAGGCCCATATTCGACATCATCGTGAGTGTTATGCAAAATAGGTTTGTAATAGCGATAGAATATGCGTAATTATTCGATTATACTTCGATTTAGCGATAAAATTGGTATGATTTCATTATGATCCGAATCTCCGGTGCTAGGCGTAACGAGTGTGTCGAGTAGTAACAACGCACGAAGGTGCGGGTTGTTACATATTTGGAATAGGTAAACTCCTCATTCACCCAATCAGACAGTGGCACATCAATTCACCTAAATTGTTTACATAATCTTCAAAAACGTTGGCGGTGGTTTACCTAATAGGGATTAGGTAAACTATTTAAAAAGAAAATGTGTGATTGGTTGAGAAGGAATGGACCCCACCACACACCCATGTCTCTCCTCACTTTCCTCCCTCTCACCGACTCAGTGAAGCTTCACCGAAAATACCCCTCATTTCGGTAAACGTGGCTCGATAAAAAGGTTGGCGATGGATGAAGGGTCGATACCGAGTAGGTTTACCGCCCCACTCCGCTCACCCTAATAATCCAAATTTATAACAAGTTCAAGAATTCAAATTATGATAGAATTTCTGTAATTAATATCAATCCTCTAACCTCTTGGACGATTTATGTATATATTTATTTGTTTTAGAATTCCAAAGTTAAAAGAAAATGGATAAAACTCGGTTCCGCAAATCACGCAATAATTACATCCATCAAAAGGAAAGAAAAAATAAAAAATAAAAATAAAATAAATGAACAAATAAAAGATGTTGCAGGGAATAAAATACATTTGGTCAAACACAAAAAGTACATTAGAAAGATCAAACAAGATTTATTTATATATAAATAAATTGAAAAATTTAGGTATGAATCTGATTTACTTTGAAGATTTAAAATAATACAAATAATTTACAAAATATTATACATACACGGGTTATGCATTAACAAATAACATAAAAATCTAACTGATAAGTTAAGGGTATGTTTGGCATGGAGCTTTTAGGAGCTTCTAGCTTTAAGCTTTTAAGAAAAAGCTCATACTCAATAAAAAGTCTTGTTTGGTTGAAGGAGCTTTAAGCTTTTAGGTTAGGAGTTTGAAGCTTTTGATTGAACGCTACTACTGGTAGCGTTTAGAAGGAGCTACAAGCTTTTAGGAAAAAATGACTATTTTAACCTCTAAAAATAAGTAACTTTTTAATGCACCAACTTTCTAAACTTTTAGTTATGTCCATTTAGGTAATTTTATACATATAATTAAAGCTCCAGCTACTCTACCAAACACCAAATATATCTAAAAAGCTACAGCTACTAGCTACCAGCTTCCAGCCACCAGCTACCAGCTTTCAGCTTTCAGCTTTCAGCTACCAGTCACCAGCTACTTTTGCCAAACATACCCTAAATGTTCAGTTTAGCTTACGCCATCGATTTTTTTTTAAACATAAATTTCATTAGAAACCAACCAACTCACAAAATGGAGCAGTCACACCGAAACACTTACATAATTACAAAGTTACATCACTCGGTCCAAATAAAAGACCTTTTTTTATCTTTATTATTAATCCAAAGATACCCAATCGATTAATTTCGTTTATAATGTCTTCTACTCGAACTTGCTTGTTTTCGAACTTTAGTTTATTCCTTACATGCTATATACTCAACACTCCACCAACAATAGCCCATGGAAAACTTCCTTCACTATACCTTTCAGACCAATTTCCGATTGGTGGTAGGATTACTCTTACACCATCGATTTTAAGTTCCAATCTATAATCGAAATGTTAAACTTTTTTTTTTTATAAAAAAAAACCAAAAAAATCTGAAGAAATCAATCTAAACATCACAATAACACCTCTACAGGGAAAAAAAAAAAGCAACCCATTTAAGTAACATTACTAACCCATTTAGTGGCATTAAAAGGTACTGTTGAAGTGGTTGTATTGGTCATATTCTAGCGATGGAAAATAACAATTGTATATTATTAATATATACTTTAAACTATTTTTCATAAATAAATTTTTATTTCATCTTATCTTAGTACAAATAATGCACCTACAAATCTGTTACGAATTTATTTTTTTGCCCAAGTATTTATTACAAATATATATACACTTTATATAAAACAAAAGAGGCCAGCAAGAAGCTAAAAATCTCAAAACAAAACATACAAGAAGTTAAGTTATGACATCTCACGTATTGAACTCACACCACTTCTCCTAATTTACGACATGAAATTTAGATATATGTTTTACCTATTTGACTGTATCTTCTTTAATAATCTCCGCTTATTTCCCTATCCGCATAGCCTCTTCCAGATCCACTGGCACTTAGCATATATCACATTTTTTTTGGCACCAATAGATAATCAAAATGTGTATTATTGTAAGGAATAATTAAATAGAATATAAAGGGTGAAGGTAAGTCGGTCATTTAATCCATTTAAACCATCAATATAAACATCTGTTAGTGTTAAGAATCAAATCAACGACAAAAAATAAATGTTGTACCAAGGTTATAACTTATGATACTTAAGAACGAGAGCCAGTCTATGTATACGTTTAAAGTAAAAGTTATTTAATACCGACCATGCCATTGTACAAATCAAATGGAACCATCGCTTCGTCCTCTATATTTTTGCTTCAAATGGAAGCTAGAATATACTTTTATGGATCTAAAGTAAACAACAAAAAAACCTTTCAACAATGCTAGAGTTGTAAGGGTCAATATGGGAACTGCATTTCCTTTGGGTTTATTTATTAGAATTGGTTGTTATTTATTAGTTGTGTGTATAGATGAATAAAAAAGATGCTAAAGCATTCATGAAAACTTTATAACTAACGAGAAATGTATGGTAGAGTTTGTCATTATTAATATTAGTAAATGTAGTTTAAGAAATAACAATAACATCTATATAAAGAAACGATAGCATGTGTATATACACTTACATTGATGATATTGAAAAATGAGTTCTTTTTCAGAAAGTTGTAGAAAGAAAAGATACTCTTCGATTGCCTCAAATGAATATTGATAAATACTGATAATGTTGTATTATTGTAATAAGTAGAGAGTTTAATATGTTTAAAATAGCAAAAGATAAAATATAGGAAAAAAAGTTAGGCGTTTTTTAACTTTTAGTTTTGATGTAACCAAGATCTAGGTTTCATTAAACTTTGTGACCTCAAATATCTGTCAAATATTATAATTTCTATTAAAAGAGTATATGTAAGAAAATCCAAAGTTTTATGGTTTTAATTTGACATGAATTTTATAGTTACTTTGTATAAACGGTGCTTTTAATATTATTTGATACGTTTTTATTACAAATTATAAAAAAAGGGAGGGATCGGAGTGAGTTTTTTTTTTTTTTTTCTTTTATCATTGATGATTGCTAAAAAAATATTTAAATTGCCAATGACGATATCTAAAATCAAAATGAGATATGGTGTGAGTGTATAACATTTGTCAACAGATAGTTGGTATGCAACTTTCCTAATAAGTATTGAAGAATAAGCCTTAATGCGGTTTGGTCCAAACAACGTTAGATGGGATGGGATGACGATTAGATTTTTTTTGAACGGTGGATGACTTTTTTTAATGACAAAGGTTACATAACAATTTGTTATACTCTTAAATTACATCAAATTTTACCACATGTCAGGAATTGAACCATGGTCTCTCCCCAAAAGGCACAAAGCCTCTACCACCCCATTAAAGTGGTGATGGCAAGTAGACAAGAAACCACGATCATGTCATCTAACGGCGGATGACTATTAGATAAGAAACCTCGATCATATCTGCAAGTAGACAAATAACCGTCGATGAGGACTTCAAGGAGACAGTAAGCCATGGCGCAAAGATTATGGCGACTTTATGACGAGTGTTGTATATTGATGCAACTAAAATCAGATAAGTGAGAACAAAGAAGAGTAACTTTCCTAACTTGATGAATATTAGTTAAGTTAAATCAACACAACATACACAAAATAAGCATAACGTCATCAACAATATTTACTAGGGGTGTGCAAAAAACCGAATTAACCGAACCATAACCGAATTAACAGACAAAACCTAACCGAAAAAACCGAACCAAATAAAAAACCGGTGGGTCGGTTAATAGTTTTTTTGAAAACCGAAAGTAGTGGGTCGGTTATGGTTATCATTTTTTTCGTACCCACCATAACCGAACCGAACCGACATGTAATAAATCTTTGTAGGATTTAGGATTTTTCACCATATTTTTAATATTTGATGTTTTTGAATAAAGATTTTTAGTACTTATGGGTTTTCATATCATTTTGTGGTTTTGGTTGAATGTTTATTTGAATTTATTGAATGTATCATATCATTTTATTTGAATATTCAATAATAATTGGTATTAATATTATAGATTATATGTATTTTTTAATTTTTAATACTATGTAATATACTAATATATACAAATATGCAATAACAATTTATTCCATGTTAAAAAAAAAGCTATTTTTAGCTAAGCTAAATACACGGTTAACCACCCATAACCGACCCGCTATAACCATCAAAACCGAATAACCATAACCACCATAACCGATCGGTTATGGTTATGGTTATCCAATAACCAACATCGCGGTTATGGTTATGGTTTTTGGTCAAAACCGACCCAAACCGACCCATGCACACCCCTAATATTTACTATCATAACTGAAACAACAACCGAATTTAGGCCAAAGCAATTAATACTTCTTTTTGGTGGGAATGGGGTAGGGGTTGGCTTTTGTGGTAGCCTCAACTGCTGTTTTAGGGGTGGGTATTGACATTAAATGACACTATTTCTCTCTTATTTGTTCAAACAATATTATTTTGTCTCAAAAGTTTTAGTGGCAACTCAAGTAGGGTTTAAATATAATAATGAGTGTCAAAATTTAAGGATCTAAAGAAGTACAAGTGGCAATGCCAAAGGAACAAGTCATACAAGCACCAAGTAAATTCCATAAGAAGTACAAGGAGCTATAGTGGTGACAATAATAATGCCATGATGCGATAACAAAATTAAATGAACTCCTTTTTACAAATTTCAAGTCTGTATTACTATTTTTTTTTTTTTAACGGCAAATCACTTTATATATATATATATATAAAGAGCCAGCTAGAAACTGGGAGACAAAACAGGAAAAACAAAAAACGACAGAAACACAAAGACAAATACATCAGCCCTATGGATCCAAAATTAACCAATACCATCTGGATCCCAAACCGACACCAAGCCCCCAATGATATTGATAGAGATAAAATTCATTGATCCCGGTTAATCTCCATCTCCCCACGATTCTCAAACCCATCCACCTCTAAGCCCAGTCGATAACCAAAATCCATGGTATGGGCAACTTCTGCTTCGGAATTCAGGTAGTCAGGCCTTTCCCCCTGATTTTCCTCCATACTATCCAAGAAGTCCCTCTCGATAACTATATTTGCACCTGCCCTTGCCGCTACTTCTTCCAGTCTGAATATGGCGTTAATGTTAAAAGGGTCCGAATCCCCATCTGACTCCACCTGCTTATTAAGATCTGGAATATCGAAGACCTGGGCCTCAGCCACCACTGATTTCTTTTTCTTTTTGGACTTAGATTTTCTTTTGGGCCTTGTTGTGATGTAACTGGCCCGAGAGGGCTCCTCGAATACTCCACCTTCATTATACAACTCCCCATACTGAACCTCGGGCCCCACAAACTCTCTTTCTTCATAAAAGTAGGTAGACGGCTGAGTCCCATCCCCATGCACCTTGTTCCCATGCAAAAACTCCTTGGAAATAGCTGGCATGAAACCTTTTGAGTTTCCCATGCAAGGACTTGAACAGTCGTCCCCATGACTATTGGTTTCTTGACCACCGACGATCGGAGATGAGCCAGTGACCGCCATCTCGACCGACGACGACTCATCTGCTTTCTCGGGAAACTGTTTATCTTCCTCCTGAGTTCCGGTGACCGCCGCCACCGATCCGACCAGACCAATACTATCCGGCTCCCACACCCCTGTTTCTTCCATAATCCATATTTTATACTTTTTGTCCTTCCATCTTAGAGTAGCTTCCTCATTGATCCTGCTGCCGTCACCGGCCAGAACCCCCACGCATCCTACCGATAGGTCTCCGTCTTCTCCGTTCATCTGAGAAGAGTGCACCACCTTACCAAAGCGGCTTGCAACCATATCGAACACGTTATTCGTAGCTAGGTGTAGAGGAACACCCAAGATATTACTATTAGGTTGGATTGTATTCACCTCAGCAATTTTTCACTCAATAAATCCCCTCCCCCCCCCACACACACACACACACACATATGGGCGCTTTTAAGGCTAGCCATTGCAATAACGAACATTTGCGATGTGTTTGTGTTGTGTGTGTGAGAGTTATTAAAGGTAGGGGCGTCATTGTTGAGAGTAGGAAAAGAGGAAGTTGCATCCCATACCATATTAGCTATTGAGAAGAGACAATAGAGCCCCCTCGTTAATGTGGCGCGTATGTGGGGCATATGTGTCGCAATGGAGTCCTTAGCAACTCCAAATCATACCTTGCAGTCTTATATCTTCAACCAAAAAAATCATAATTTTTCTAGCGTTACCGGTGTCTCCACTATCGCTAGTTCGCTACCGCCACCGACAAATTCCGATTTCTTTTACAAATTTTGAAACTCAACATCATTATTTTTTTAACTAAATCATATATTCTAATTCCATAGATATATTCCATTTACTATTCATCAAATTTCAATTTTCTTTGAAGATAAATAAATTTTTTAAAGTCCATTTTTTCATAGTATATGATAGGTTCTTTTAACTGTTAACAGGATTATAAACCAAACTACCACTTATCCTTTCTTGAAGGACTCTCATTAGTCATTACTCATTAAAGGACAAAACTAATTTTCAACATAAATTATGTAAAAACTACTAATAAATGATAAAATTAATTTCTTCATAAATTATATTATCGCTCCACAACTTTATCCATAGTTATTTTTAAAATACACAGAAATGTTATAATTATATTATAAGATACTGTTGTATATATTTTTCTAGAAATTATTATAATATAATACAATATAATAATAAACAATACACAACAAATAGTTATTCATAGAGAATATTTTCTTATATATACAGAAGTGACCACATTTGAGAGATAATCAACAACTCTAGCGTTACATCTTCATTTTGACGTTTAAAGTGACAAAAACCACTCATTATTGTTCTTTGTTGGCTTGCATATATATTTTTGTTAATTTTTTGTATTTTCTGCACTTCTAGTTATTGATTTTAATCGACTAGCTTATACAGTTTATGTTTATTTTTATAATCTTTATATAAGAAGGTAAGTGACTTGATTATGACATACCTATAATTAGGAATATACACGAATGAAGTCAAGTTCAACTCGTTTTGAGTTCTATATCTAAAACTCAATCTTGACTCAGTAAGAAAGTTTTTAAAATCGAGTTAGGCTAGTTTTCCATATTAGTTGTTTTATTGTTTACTATTTTTTTAGTTTATAAGTATTTTTGTGTGTATATGTATGTAGGATTCCTATGTATGTATATATAATTGTAATTATATGTGTCTAGCATCATATATGATATTTAGTTATTTTTATCATAATTATTTAGATAATAATATTAGTTACGCCAAATATAATTATCATATTAAAACAAAATTTATATATTTTTATAATAATAGCTTGTGAGCTTAGTCAAACTAGGTATCAGTGTTGTAAAAATCGCTAGGCGGTCCCTAGTCGGCCGACTGGGGAGTTGGGAGTAATCGGAGTACTCGGAGAGTACTCGGGGAGTACGCGGACATGGTAAATATAAAGAAAATTAATTGTTATATATTATTTATGTGTTAAAATAAGCATAATTCATGTCAACTGAGTATAATTTAAAATGAAATATGTTTAAAGTTCAAATATTCTGAATACAAGTCCGACTAGTCTGAGTACAAGGCAGAGTAGTCCGAGTACAAGGCCGAGTAGGCCGATTTTGACCGAGTTTGACCGATTAAAAGTCAACAAACCACGTTGACCGCGTAGACCAACTAGGCCGACTACGTCCGACTAGGCGCCGACTAGGCCGACCAGGCACCGAGTACTTCCGAGTAATCCCGAGGCCGACTAATTGAGACCGCCTAGGAGGAAGTTGCCTCGGAGGGGGTCCGAGGACCGAGTACTCGCCGAGTACTCGGCCGAGTAATCCGACTTTTACAACACTGCTAGGTATATATTTCTATAGTAAGATTCAATTTAGCCCAAACCTGGGCTAGCTTGTTTGGACCATCCGTAAGTGTTAACCCTTAAGGGAATTTTACGTCACATCAGCATCATAACACCTCGGCCTTTAAAATGTGTATGGTTAACGTCTCTTAGTGCATTTTCAATAATTACTCTCCGTTTTATTTTCTCTTTATTGAGCGTTATATTAGAAACACCACTCTATCTTCTTGCGCTTATAACGCCCCTGTAATGAGCCTATTATGTATGGCCTTAGCATAACAAAATTTGAATTTTTAACAAGCCGTTTTTAAGTGACTTGACTCATGTAAAACCCTATCTTTAATCATTTCAAATAAAACTATTGTTATATTTTTTTAATGGCAACTTTTTTTTACTATTTGTGAGATTTGAACTCATGACCTTAATTTAGGTGCTCCTAGAAACTTTGTTTCTTCTATTGAACCACCAACCTCAATTCTAAAACTTTAATTACATATAAGTTTATAATTTATATGAATTTACAAAGTATCTTCAACAATTTGAATACGATACGATCTTAAATTAAAATCTGGTTTATAAATAAAAGTATATGTGTTATTACGGAAATGATTTTAGAAATTCTTTATATTGATACTATTTGATATCGTATAATACCAAAGATATATAATAAAAATAAATGAAGAAAGTGATGATAGGTGTATTAACCAATAGAAGACGAATTGAGTAGATGAGGGCATGCTCTAGACATGAATTTTTGTCATGCTTCGTGAAGCACTTAATGCTGCTTTTACATTTATGTCCCCTTCCCCTTCCCCGTCCCGTTATATTAATATTTTTCTAGAATTTTCTACTTTCGTACACAAAATCTTATCAAGTATTTATTTATTTTTAAATAATCTACGAGCTAGGTTTATACATTTTTGACGATTTGTAAATAGAAATATACATGAAATATTTATGTATATACTATCTGCTAATAGTCGTAAAGATAAAATCTTGTCTGACATAATCTTGTTTGACATGAACATGGTCGTATAGAAAACTATTGACCATCCACTATTGTAACCCCTTGCTGCATCACTTCTTGTTAACCTTGCCCATCCCTAAACACTTCGTCATCACTCCATTTCTCCCTTACGTTGCTACCATCACGTCCTATCGAAGCTAAGTTCCATTTTCGTATATTTTGTTATAAAAGAGTTAGTTAATTGATTGAAGTTTGTATTGTCATCTCATGACCACCCAAAAACACAAAATCTTTAAAATTTTGTTCATTTAGCGGCTTTTTTATTCAAATTAAATAAAATAAACACAATTGCTTTATCCCTTTATTCAATTCAATGCCCCTTTTAATAAGTTGCACTAAATACAAAATGGAAAATAACACTAAAGTAAAGGGCTCTTTAGTCAAAGTTTTGCATTAGGACCGCAATCTTCATCCATTTCCCCTCCAATTTGCACCTACCATGTTGAAAACATTAAATTTAATAGAGACATTTTAGGAGAGAGATATACATAGAGAGAGAGAGAGAGACACACACACTCTTTGCTATATAAATCAACAAAACACATAAACTTAAGCATTACACAAGAGCCAAAACACACAATCTTTACTCTCATATAGTCTCTCATGGCTACCATTGCCTACATCATCCTCTTTCTTACACTCTCATCCACGACCATTCATGCAAGAGAAAGCCAATTTTTTGCTAAAGTCTCTAACAACAACAATCCGAAAGAAACACAACCCTTAAACACCAATCAAAATTACATCCCACAAGCCCAAGAAGTCCCTTATGGCCACGAGTCGGGCCAGTTGCCACCCTCGGCCACAAACAACAACAACAACAACCTTCCCAAATACCTCCCAGAGAACTACAACCCTGTGGCATACACCACACCAATCCATAGTACCACCCAAGACATCCCAGAAGAATACCGAGAGGAGCCTGCCGCCTTTCGGTACAATGGCGAAAGCTCAATGTACAACTCCCAGAAGCAGCAGCAGGGGTTTGAGGATGCAAGGTTTATGGACACAGAAGAAGATGGTGGCAACAATATGTACAACAACAAGCAAGAGGTGGGGACAAATGATGAGAATATGTACAACTATGAGAAGCAGGGGATGAGTGACACTAGGTTATTGGACAATGGGAAGTACTACTATAATCCAGGTGGCAATGGGTACAACTCACAGAAGCAGGGGTTTGAGGATACAAGGTTTATGGAGACTGAAAATGGTGATAATATGTACAACTCCCAAAAGCAGGGGACGGGTGAGTATGGTACAAGTAACAATGCAAACATGTACAACAATGTGAAGCAGGGGATGAGTGACACAAGGTTTTTGGAGAATGGGAAGTATTATTATGACATTAATATGGAAAATAATGCTAATACAAACATGAACTCAAGAGGGTTCAATTCAAGAAATGAGTACAACACACAAGGGTATTATGGGAACAACGAAAATGAAAACTCATATGATAGATACAATTCTAATGGTGGGTATCAAAACCAAGAGGAGTTTCAAGGTGAACAATTTAATCCTTGAGGGTGTTTTTGTCTTTTCACTTGTTTGAAGATGTGGTGTTTTAAGAAGAAGATGGTGATAATTATGAGGTGGTTTTTATTTGGTGTTATATTTGTTAATTATGTCATGTTTTATTAGGGAGGGTAAAATATAAAGTAAAATTAAATTACTTTGTGTGTTGTTTTGTCTTGTGTAATCTCACATGTTCAACTCATGCTTGGAAAGTAAGTACTTTAAGCTTTGAATGTAACTCACAAGTCATATGTAAGGCTTGATTACAATTTGGAAGGATTGGAACTATTTAATTTATAACTTTATACTTAGGCCATGTGTAGTCATAAAGCCCTCAAAGGGGCGTTATGCGACATGTGGCACTCCACGTCAGCGTGTGGGCGTTATGGGGCCTTATGCATTTAAGCCCGTAGTCATAACGCCCCTACCTCATCATTACCCAATTATTTAATAAACCCTTAAATTATACATATATATATGTATGTATATATCTCTGTGAGAGTGGAGAGAACACAAACCAAATGCATGGCGCCGCGAAAATTATCACGCCACCCCCAAAAAATCGATTGATGGCGCCCCGGGGGGCGGTGTGCCGGCGCTATACCGGCGCTATGAGGGCATACCGCCCAATTATGCCGCCCCACTACTGAAAGCCTTATAAGACATATTAAATATGAAGCACACCCAAAAAAGGAGCAACATAATGATTATGTACAACCAATAATGAATTCCAATTATCATTTATGAACTACATGTGAGCAATTTATAGAGTGTAATATAAGCCTATCAATGACTTTAAATGATTGTTATGAATGCCTTTTTTTAAAGCCGTTCTATATACCTTTGAAAACAAGCAATTACAAACGATAGGATAGCAAAACCACTTGTAATTAGCTTTCTTTGGGTGAAAAACAGAGTAAAAAGGGTGTCGTTAGAATGGTCGGATTGGTGCGCCTTCAATTTGTATTCTTGTTTCTGTACTGTCCTAACTTCTCGCTAGTTGTGTTTAATGAAATGAGCTATTCAAAAAAAAAAAAAAAGCAAAACCACATGTAATAAAAAAAAAATTACACCAATATCCTCATTATAACATGTTCTTATTAGAAATTCCAACATTAGTTAGTCCCAATGGTTTGAAACTTCATGACAGTTTGATCTTCAATATGGGTAATTGTTTGCAGTGTTTTTAGAATCGGACTGGTCGTTAAACTTAGCTACCGGTTCACTTGTTCAACCAGTCAAACTATTTTAAAAAGGTGGATATCATTGTATTAAATTTACATGTTAAAAATGTTTAAAGATGTCCAAGCAAGAGGATAAATCTTACCTCTATTTACTACAACTTGGTAAGTAGGAAGCTTTTCTTTTATATGACTATATTAAATTCATTCATGTGGTCCTTTTTTTTTTTGTCAAAAAAAGTCGATTTAACCATCTCCAACCTTTTAGGTTGCATTTTTTCACTCATTCACGACCAATTGGTTCAAGTATAACTTTGCTAGCTTTTTTATATACCCACTAAAAATCTAATCACGCATCATAACTAAAGTTATAGTAAAATTACCCTCTTAGCTTTGTAACCATGGTGACCAAATGTTCAAATTCTCTTGTGCAACACATGTGTGTTTGTTAATACTAAGGTAGAGTTATGTTTTCACCCTTGTAATAATAACTGCGGTAAAAGAGATAATAATAACTATCACCTACCCAAAAGGTAAAGTGACTAAAACTTAATTGGAGAAAAGAGGATTCTTTCGGTGATGCATTTAAGAGCCTCTTATGGAGGTTCAGATACTAGGTAGAAATGGATGGTGGGTGCCTTTGGTTTTAGTGGTTGGAGTGTTGTACCCTTCACAATGTTCCAACTTCCAATAAGATGCCATTTATAAAATAAAACTTTTTTTAACGGCTAACTAAATCACTGAATAAGTATCTTAGGACGCTCTCAATCGAGGAAATGCATCCCTTCCTTCATAACAATCAGAGTTGGATGCATATACGAGCCACCAAGGCTACCAGTTCCAGGGAAAACCCGCCTGCCTGAAGGTCCACTGTGGTAAAACCCGGTTCGGCTCGGTTTCGAACTGGCGATCTCTAGAGAGGCCTAGTTCTAAACTTCATTGCCACCACCAATGTCCTTCAAAGTGATATTAGTGGGAGTTGAACTTTGGACCTTAAAGAGAGAAAGCAAATGACTAACCACTAGACCAGCTTGTCAGGACATTTATAAAACAAAACTAACCCTTCAAACTTGAAATCTTTTCTAAGCTAAGGTAAATTTGATTTTAATTATTTAAATTATTACTATTCGTTGATGATAACTCATACCCGCAATATATGACGAATGAAGCTTTTAACTTTAACTTTTGTTATTATGGGTAATCCCGCTTTAACGGATAAGTAACTCCGCTGCCTCTAACTTTCATTTACATTAGAAAACAATTTACAACATTGATTAGAATAACAATCAATCAGTTGTTCATTAGTGGCAGTCAAATTTACTTTCCAATTTTAACTAAGATTGTTATTGATAATGAAAGTTGAACTTGAGAGAATTATTGGTTACATTTCTTATTAGAACAGACGGTATGGGGGCCGACTTAGGCCCGACGCTGGTCTCCCATACCGCCCCCCTCGGTCCGGCCCGTCCCCAGCGTCTCCCACCAGCCGTTCTCGACGGGGCTCAATTTCTCTCTCGTCACACACACACAGCTATACATACATATATGTTGATGACGGGGGTAGCCCAAGATTAAATAAAATGACTTAAACACATGAACGCTTAAAAGGTTAAAAGGTTTGAAGGTTAAAAACCCGGGAGCTAGGATAAAGCAATACGTGTACAGTAATCAGTCATGTCTCTAATTACTTCAACAACTCTCCTAGCCGCAAAAGTAAGACGAATGCATAGAGGGTAGTCTTTTACCCGCAGGTCAAAACGCTTCAAACCCAAAAGGGTAAGTCCCCCACTGCAGACATATTTCACTAGTCAATGGTTTCTTCTTTTGGAGATGACCTTTCCTATAAATTGACACTTCATTTAGTGCAAAGGATGCTCCGATCAGCTCTGATTTCATTGAGATCTCTGATCATTGTTCTTGAGTACTTGTTCCATACAAGTCATTCTTCATCACATCCAACACACACATTCCCATTGCTCCCACATCTGAAGCTGAACACATTTCAATGGAGGATCTCGAGCAAACAACAAAATCTAACTAGTGAACCTCTCTCCACGTCTAGCAAACGTGGGGGGACCCCACGACATGCGTTAGGCAAAACTAAACCTTTCAACCCTTTTGCCTAACCAGCGCAGCTACCTCAATCGGTCTAGTATTTGTTGCATCAACAAGTTGGCGCCCACCGTGGGGCTACGCCACTGATTCTTCTCAAAAGACCTAGTAGTGTAGCTCCATTCCTGTTCAAAAATCAACATGTCGGAAGGTGAGTCTCCGGGAGAGGTTAACCAAGTCCCTCGTACCTCTACCCCTAACACTAGCCAAACTCCCGTGGCTATACCAACTTCTATCTCAATACCGGGAAGCACTCCAATTGAAGCAACATACTCCGAGATTCTCACTTTCCAAACGCCGACACCGTTTCGTTCCGGAGTACCATCTCCCAACGTTGGTGCCTCTAACACCCCATCACGTATCGACCTTACACCTGAAGGAGTTGCTAATAACTTTCTCGAGTTAAGGTCTCTCCTTAATCAACACGTGAGTAGGGAACGAGACAAGGGAGTGAGGATCCGTCTGGATTATGACGAGCCAGAACCATCACTATCTCCTGGGCCTCCCCTTCTTGCTTTTGCAAGTTCATAACCAACCACGTCTAGGAATGAGGCTGGTCCCAGCAATCCTCCTCCAAATCCTAACCCATATTTGTACACGAGGTCAGACCCAACGTCTTTTCCTCTCTTTTCTTCCCAACCAATTGCAACCGGTGCTCCCTTGGGGCACGAGCTGACTTTGGACCAGCTCCTACAATCTCCAGTAGCAAGCCTTCCACCCTTAGCAACGACTACATGGGAACAAGCTTTGTCTGTGCTTCCCTTGGCACAGAGTGCCGTTATGAGCACTCCCTTGGGGGTAAACTGCCCAGTTGCACCTGGAAGCCTTCAAGGCTTCAACCTTATGCCCCAGATGATGGCAAGCTTCCCGTGGCAACACTTTATTAGTCAAGTGTTGGCCACCCAAGGGAACAACAATAACAACAACAACACAGGTGCAAGAGTGGAAGAAGATCTGGCCAAGCCCTATAAACCAAGCAATTTGTCATGCTTCTCTCAGCAAATTGCTGATTATGATTTCCAAACGAAGATCAAAATGCCATCCCATATCAAGACGTATGATGGGACTGAGGATCCGGAGGATCATCTCAAGATCTTTACTGGTGCTGCCAGGATCGAGAACTGGTCTAATGCTGAATGCTGTCTAATGTTCATGCAAACCCTTGTCGGATCAGCCAGAATCTGGTTCAATGATTTACCTGCCAGAAGCGTTCGAAGCTTCGATGATCTTAGAAAAGGGTTCCTGGCCAACTTCTCCCAGCAAAGACGGTACGTCAAATACGCAATGGTGATCTTCCAGATAAAACAAAGGGACGATGAAAGTCTTCGAGAGTTCATAGAAAGGTATAAAAAGGAGGGTTTGACGTATGTGGGGGCGGATGAAAAGATGAGAGTAGCCGGTTTCATGAATGCAATTACCTCCAAATACCTTACCAGGGATTTTAACAAGTCCCTGCCAAAAACCTTGGAAGAAGCTCTTGAAAGGGCCGAAGCCCACATCAGAGGAGAGGAGGCTGTAGACATAAAAGAACAAAGAAAAAGGGGATCTAGTTGGCGAGGCAACAACCCAGCCAGGAAGAAGGGAAATTTCCATTCTTATGACAGACGCCAAAGGGTTTCAGATCAACGAAGGTCTGAAGGCCGGAACCCTCCCAGCAGGGAGAAGGCCATGAACTTCACACCCCTCACCAAGACCCCTCAAGAGATTCTTGCCACGGAGGAAGTAAAGCAAAGCTTCTAACCTCCCAGGCCTCTCCCTAAAAGCAAAAGGAATGAAAATTCCACCCAATTTTGTGAATTTCATGAAGAGAAGGGCCACCATACTAATGATTGCTTCCAACTCAAAAAGAGGATTGAAGAGGCCGTCAAGTCCGGGGAGCTTGCTCACTTAGTGAAAGGGGTAAGGGACAAGATGGCCATAGGAAAGGGCAAGGAAGTTAACATGGTGGATTTCGATAGAAAGGTTCCCCACAAAAGGCAGCGGTTGGAAGCTTGGGAGCTTCAGTGTGTTTGTTTCCCTCTAACAGAAAAAGACCCACTCTCAAACCCCCCCTGTGGTTGAAGCAACTATGGGTACACTACAAACAAGCAGAGCATACATAGACACTGGTGGAGCCACTGAAATCATGTTTGAGAAGTTCTTCAACCGTTTAAGCAATGAGAAACGTTCAAAGCTTCAACCCTCAGGAACCTCCATAAAAGGTATTGCTGACATACCCATTAAGCCTTTAGGGAAACTAACCCTTGATGTCCGTTTCAGCAAAGGCAAGATGGAAAGAGTCCAACCTCTCCCTTTTGTGGTCATCAATATACTTTCAAACTATCACGTGATCATAGGAAGACTGGGGCAGTGTGCATTCTACATGGTTGTTTCTGTTGGTCATGGCACCGTCAAGTTTCCTACCGAGAGAGGGATTGCAACCCTTCAACCTACTCAAGAGGCTTACATGGTTGAAGGAGAAAATTCCAAGAGCGAAGAAGACAAGCAAAGGCTAATCATAAACCCTAAGTATCCCGAACAAAGGATAAGGGTTAATCCAAGCCTTTCACAATAAACTCTCTCATATCTTGAAAAGCTGCTGGTGCATTATATCGATGTCTTTGCCTGGTGCCCGGAAGATATGACGGGTATCCCTCGAAACATCACCGAACACGAGCTAAAAATACCACCCGATGTCAAGCCTGTTGTCCAAAAGAAGCGAAGCCTAGCACCCGAAAGAAGCTTGGCTGCATGCCAAGTGGTTGAAAAGCTTGTATCAGCTGGAATTCTCCGAGAGGTCAGGTATCAGTCCTGGGTTGCAAACCCAGTCATGGTTCGAAAGCCCGATAACTCTTGGAGAATGTGCATAGACTTCAAGGACTTGAACAAGGCTTGTCCTAAAGATTGTTACCCGTTTCCAGAAATTGATCTCAAGGTTGACTCCCTCACTGGTTACTCTTTTAAGTGTTTTCTCGATGCTTACAAGGGTTACCATCAAATTCTCATGAAGGAAGAAGATGAAGAGAAAACTGCCTTCCATACGGACAAAGGAATCTTTTGTAACAACCACCTAATTACTACTCGACTTTAATTATAATTAATAAGGTTTTATATAAAAAGTGTCTTAATTAAAACATAAGTTACCAAAACAAAGTTCTAAGTAACCATATACTAGTCAACTACCGACTAGCTTAAACATTCATGACATGATTAACAAATTGTTTACATCCAAAAACATTGTCTAATAAATTATGATAACGCGGAAGCTTCAAAGGTTGTGTTCGGTTCTTCAAAAACTTGCTTGATCGCCATCCGTAAAGTCCCCATTATCACCTAAAGTCAAAACCATTCAAAATGTTAGTTTTGACATTGAATTAGATCATATAAACAAGTTCTAGAATCGAATCTTGAAAAATAAAATAAAATTTTAAAAGTTGTCCTGTCGCGTGTCACGAAGGACCTTCGCGTGGTGCGGGTGCACCTGTGTGTCGCGCCAATTTCCTATGTTCCCCTCGCGTGGCGCGGGGGATTACGTTTTCCAACAGATCCAGAAACTGGACCTGCATATTTGCCCAATTCTGGAAATTCACAAATCCAACTTTAAATACTCATAACTTTACGCTCGGTTGTCCATTTTAGGTGATTCTTTTTCCTATACGTCTGTAAATTCATTACCGACGTGCCTATTATAATTATCATACCGAAAATTTGATTTACGGGTCGAACAACTAAAAATCACTATGCATTTATTCGACCCACTCTAACTACACCCATTTTACTATCGTTTCACTAGTAAGCCTATGGCGCCTTATACCCATAACCCGGGACTTATCATCACCCGCATTTCCTTACCAAATCCATGGTTTAATGCTCTTGTGAATTTTATCGCCAAGGCTAACTATTAAAACACTTATACTACTATTTACACTATTATTCGACCCGTTGGCTCATCTTATGGAATCCTCCAATATGATGACTACCAAACGCTTTCTTGCCAACTCTAATCCTATGAATTTAAGTAACGATCATGGTCGCTATAATCAACGCAACTTTTATTTTACAATTCGACTATACATAATTTAACAACAATTCACTTAATGTAACGAGTTAAGTTACATACCTTTAGAGCACGCCCTTCAAAAGCAAATCGCCACCGGCTTGTCCACTTGACGTTCTGGTATCTTTTCCTATAGAGTTCAATCATGATGCGGTTAGAACTCTTTTCAATCATATATCGCATAATTCGCCCAAACATCAGAATTATGCGTTTTTTAACTTTAAATTTCAGTTTCGAGCCTTCTTTGAGGCATTTCTACAAACACTTAAAGGGCGGAATTTTATATCTTTTATATTCTAGTTCATGGCTTGTCACTTAGCCTCGATTAACATTAATTGAGTTATCATATATAGAATTAAACATTAAATTTTTCAGAAATCAGTTTCTATGAATCAAATTACACTAGAATAGCCTTCTAAACCCTAGTATTCATCAATTTCTCACAAAACCCATGAATCACCTTCAATGTGTTCATGAAATTTTCAGAGATTAGACATGATTTCACTTATTGTTGTCTAGGGTTTACTCCTAGACACTATATCATCCTTAATCTATTCATTTAACAATCATGCATCAACAGATTTCAATTTCCCTAGATTCATGAGAATTTCAAGTAGAGATTTCTTATCAAATTTTACATACCTTATGATCTCCTTGCAATGGGGATCACTAATCTATACTCGATTTTCGTTTTGGACTTGATTTGAACCTTCAATTGGAGGTTTTTGACAAGAACTAGGGTTTTGGGGAGCTTGGGATCGCCCCCTGCTTTTGATCGATCTCAGCAACACAAACAAGTGTGTTTTGAGTTTAATTTTTTTTATTAATATTAGTTTTCATTTAAACACCTTTGGTCCCTCAACTTTCGTTTTTATTCTGTTTTAACTCCTTAACTACTCATAAGTCACCATATAACTAGATTAGTGTCATTCCCAGTTAGTTTGTTTCACTTATTTATTTACAACATATTTGTAATATAAGAATTTGTATTTTCGGGGTGTTGCAAGTCCACCCCCCTTAAAAGGGTTTCGTCCCCGAAACCAGAGTACGTACCGAATAGTGTAGGGTAGAGATGTCGCATCTCCTCTTCGGACTCCCATGTAGTGTCCGAACCTTTCCTATGCTCCCATTTGATCTTAACTTGATCAATTCTCTTATTTCACAAGTGCTTAACCTTTCGATCTAGGATCTCTAATGGCCTTACCACATAATTCAAGCTATTATCCACCTCGATATCATCGTAATGGATATAAGCTGTTTCCTCCGCTAAACATTTTCGTAGCTGTGATACATGAAACGTTCCATGTATTCCACTCAACTCTTCCGGTAGCTCGAGGCGATAGGCTACCTTGCCAACCCGTTCAATGATTTTAAATGGCCTGATAAACCTCGGGCTTAGTTTCCCCCTTTTTCTGAATCTGATTACGCCCTTCCATGGGGAAACTTTTAACATAACCATGTCGCCTATCTGAAATTCAATCGGTCTTCGTCTTTTATCGGCATAAGACTTTTGCCTATCTTGAGTTGCTTTCAAATGGGCTCGTACCACTTCAATTTTCTCATTAGTAGCCTTAATTATGTCTTTATGTGCCAATTCACGCGGACCCACTTCACCCCAACACACCGGGGTTCTGCACTTTCTACCATATAGCATCTCGTAAGGTGCCATGCCAATACTCGAATGGTAACTATTGTTATACGAAAATTCGGCCAAGGGTAGATAAACATCCCAGCTTCCACCGAAGTCGATGATACATGCCCGTAACATATCCTCTAGCGTCTGTATTGTTCTTTCACTCTGCCCATCCGTCTAAGGATGGTAGGCGGTGCTAATGAAGAGTTTCGTTCCCATTTGTTCTTGAAAATCTCGCCAAAAATTTGAAGTAAACCGGGTATCTCTATCCGACACAATGGATACCGGTACTCCGTGACGCGCCACTATTTCGTTTGTATATACCTCGGACATCTTTTCCGAAGTATACGTTTTGCGTATAGGAATAAAATGTGCACTCTTCGTCAATCTATCCATCACCCATATAGCATCGAATCCCCGAATTGTTTTAGGTAGTTTGGTTAATAGGTCCATAGTAATATGTTCCCATTTCCAAACCGGGATCTCCAAAGGTTGCAGTTTTCCATATGGTTTCTGATGTTCCGCCTTGACTTGTAAGCAAGTCAAGCACTTCTCCACGTATTTTACCACATTCCTCTTCATTCCGGGCCACCAATAGTTTTGTTTCAGATCGTTGTACATCTTGCTCGCACCCGGATGAATAGAATATCGGGATTTATGAGCTTCATAAAGTAGAAGCGTCTTAACCCCACAAGAATTTGGAACCCATACTCTCCCAGATCGAGTCTTCAACCCGTTCTTTCCATCCGAAAAATCTTTCAACTGGCCGATTATTCTTTCCTTCTCCAGTTCTCCTCTTTCACTGCTTCTACTTGCGCTTCTCGGATACGTTCAAGTATACCCGAGGTCACCACAAGCTGCATCGACCTTACTCGTATTGGGACATAGTCCGCTTTTCTGCTCAGAGCATCCGCCACCACATTTGCCTTTCCAGGATGGTAGTGTATTTCACAGTCGAAATCCTTCACCATTTCTAACCATCGCCTCTGTCGCATATTTAACTCCTTCTGATCGAAGAAGTATTTTAAGCTCTTGTGATCGATGAATATGGTGCACTTTACCCCATATAAATAGTGCCTCCATATTTTTAACGCAAACACCACCGCAGCCAATTCGAGATCATGCGTAGGATATTTCTTTTCACGTATCTTCAATTGCCTCAAGGCATAAGCTATAACCTTGCCCCGTTGCATCAAAACGCATCCGAGCCCCAATAGTGAAGCATCCGAATATACCTGTCACGGCCCCCGACCCGGTTTGACCCGTTTCAGGAGCCGCGGGATAGAAAATCCCGTGGTATTTATTTTTACAGCGGAAGTCTTAACAGGATCGTTTTTAACTTGAAAATTTTGCCCGAGTATTATTTATTTACATTTCAGGATAAATCCCGTAAATATCATAATTTCATTATTTTACAAACATGTTTATTCATTTATTTGAGCCACTACTTCAAGCTTGATAGTGCTCCATAGCACGCGTACTTAATTCACAGTAGGTCACCTGAAACATGTTGTAAAAAGGTTTTGTCAGCGGGGAAATACTGAGTGAATCATTCATTTTGATAAAATGACACATAGTTATAAATTACAGCATAAGAGCGATTACTATGGCAGTATCTTAATTAATATCTGGTCTTGCCACCCGTGTGACGATGGTCATACCACTATTGGGTCCAGTCACCCAATTAGTGACGTTTTGTCACTGTTAGGTCTTATTAGCCTAACCCATGTTAGGGCTTATTGCCTAACTGTGAGAAATTAGTAATGTGCACAATACCCCACTAACCAGCGGTCAAGATAACCACGACTTAATCCCTGTAATTATAACATTTTGAAAATAATTTGGAGTATTGTAAAACAGTTGAGAAAAGAGAATGACTCACATTGCAGATTTAACGGGCAAGGTATAAGCCTACTGATTAGCCTTGATTAAACCTAATTTAATAATAATGCACACACAATAGGTTAGTAACTTAATACAGCAGTTACGTCAATTCACGAGATCAAACCCTCACAATGATTAACAAGTGCAATACTTAATAATTCAATCGGATTCACAACGAATAACAGAGCATAGTCCGAATTCGAACAGCACTCAAATATTCAAGTCGAAATCACGACGAACAATCAAAGTATTAGCTCAATTTGAGCAGCACTCGAACAATCGTTGGATAGTTATAATCGATCGGACGTTGAATCGTAATAGCGATCGAGTTATTACCCTGATTGCGGCAGCACCTTGTGATTGTGTGTGTGTAATTGTAGTATTACAGCTCTATATCAACGTACAAAAGGAATTTGGCCGTCGTTATAACAACAGAAAGCAAGTGCCAAAGCCGGCTATTTATACACGAATTTGGAATCGCTTACGGAACGTAAGCCTAACCCTTTACGGTCCGTAAAGGATATAAACCGACTATAGGTTGCCACGCGTGGGACTAGCCTAGCTGAGTCAATGAAATTGACCAATCAGATCTACACAACGTTTAATTTGGATAAACGTCCAACTAGGGTTTACCCCCTTGAGTTTTAGGGGTCCTGATCCTGATTCCGATTGTCCTGAAAATTTTAAGGCTAGTGCAGATTTTATTGGGTGTCTCAATTAAGGTTTTCTTATTGACTAATTATCGTCCTAATTATTGATTTTAGTGACAGTTGTTACATCCTCCCCACCTTAAGAAAAATCTCGTCCTCGAGATTTACTGAAATAGATGAGGATATTTTTACCTTATTTCTGATTCTAGCTTTTACGTGTATTCTGATCCTCTTTTGGCTGTGAACAGCACTAGTTGTTTTGTGCTTTGAAAAACTTGATCTTCTTTATCTTATTTGTAATAGTTTCCCTATCATTTAAAATTTGCCATTTACCTCTTTACCTTGGAGAGGTACTACCAGGGATTCGTTGGATAAACATTTCTTGAGATTGGATACATGAAACACATCATGTATTCCTGCTAACTCTTCTGGTAATTGTAGATGATAGGCTATTGGTTCTATACGTTGAATTATAGGAATGGTTCTACGTACCTTAGACTTAGCTTTCCCTTCATACCGAATCTAATAACTCCTTTCCAAGGAGATACTTTTAATAGTATTTTGCTTCCATCTCGAACTCCAACGACTTTCGTCTAGTATTTGTATAATTCTTCCGGCGATCCTTAGACGTTTTTAGTCCTTTTCGTAGTGATACTTAAATATCACAATCGTAATTACTTATGGATAAACTTTATGGCTCCTAATTCTAAATCTTGAGTGGTATAGCTTTCTTCAGGCTTTTCTAATTGCCTTGATGCACACACAATTACCTTTTTGCGTTGCATTATCCTACCTCCAAATTTTAGATTTGAAGTATCACCATATACTTTTAAAATCTTCTGTTCCTTCTGGCAAGGCTAGAAAGGATATTTGTTAACTTATACTTTAAGGTCCTAAAGGCTTCTTCTGGTTTAGATTCTTATTTAAACTTTAATTGTTTTAGCTTAGTTAAGAATATATCTATCTGAGAAATATTCTTAATAAACTGCCTATAGCATCTGTCTAAATTTACAGAATTCCTAATTTCCATTTAGGGATTGCGGAATCTTTCATTTAGTAATTTGCTGTTATCTTAGCAGGATTTAAGTGAATTCATTCATGATTCATCATGTGACCTTACGTGGTTTATTTCCTGTAATCATAAACACTTCTCCGGCGGGTGCCTGGATTTTCTATAAAGTTCTCATCACCGAGAATTCGAGCAGGGTTGGCTACTAATCAATCTATTTCTAACACAACATCAAACTCGGCTAATTTCATAGGAATTAGATTGGCGAAGAATTTTATGACCTGAGAGTTCTATATTTTCCTTTTTGCCTATTTCGACTGTAAAGATTTGCCTAAGTTCGATTAATGATAGGTTAAGAGTTTGACAGAATGAAGTATTTATAAAACTTTGGTTTGCACCAGAGTCAAATAATACTTGCATAAATGTTTGTGAACTAAAACGTACCAACTATGATGTCAGGAATTAGTTCAGCTTCCTGAGTAGTTAATTGAAAAGCTCTTGCGTTTTTCTTGGTAGTCCCTTCTGCAGGTTTCGTCTTTTCGTTTGGTGGGTTGCCTAAGTTCGGGCAGTTCGTTCTGAAATGTCTGGTTTCTCCACAATTGTAGCAGGTTATTGCTTTCTTCTTCCTGCAATCCTCTTCTTGATGTCCTGGAATTTTGCAGTAATTGCAGCATCCTCTGCATTTTCCAAAATGCTTCCCTTTGCAGGTATTGCAAAATGGAATAGTGGAAAATCGCCCGTTTTCTCTTTTCTTGAAATTGTTATTATTGCCCATATGAAATTCTTGGGAAATTTTCTGGGCTAAATCCTTCCTTCTATTTTCTTCCCGAGTGCGTACCAATCCGTCAGTTAGAGTGTTAGCTAATTCTACCGCATCGTCAATTGTGCGGGGTCTCGCAGCTTTGACAATGTCACGAATCTCACTAATCAAACCCCAGATATAGCGAGAGATAAGTACCGGTTCTGGCGAAGCCAAAGTAGGTACAATTCTGGCATACTCAAAGAATTTTGAAGTATACCCTCGACAATCTACATCTACCATTCGGTGACTTAAAAACTTATTTGCCATTTGTTCTTTCTCATATTCGGGACAAAATTTTCTTTCTATTATTTGCTTAAATTGTTCCCAACTCATGGCATAGGCCACGTCACTTCCTTTAGCTTGTAATACTGTATTCCACCATTCTAACGCTTCTTCCTTGAAAAGGTACGAAGCGTACATAACCTTATCTTCCTCAACACATTTACTTATTCTGATTACTGCCTCGGTTTTCTCTAACCAACGCAGTGCCGTAGTTGCCCCTTCATTGCCTGCGAACTCTACAGGTTTACAAGCAAGGAACTCCTTGTAAGTGCAACCAGGCGTTGCAGCTTTCTTTTTCTTAGAGAGCGGAGCTTGTCGTAGTTCCTCATCATGATTAACATGATTATTGCCTCCGTTTACGCTATTACTGAAGTTATCTTCAGAAATACGTTTGCTAGGAATGATTTGCTGTGGTTCTATTGGATTTTTAACAGCAGCAACGATTGCTGGAATAGCATTGGCTATCCCTTGAGCTATCATTGTTGGTATGGTGTTGGCTATTCCTTGAGCAACAATATTTTCTATATCCTGCCTAGTCATATATTGATCCCCTGATTGTTGCTCGGATTGATTGACCTCGTTGACAGGTTCATTATTAGTGTTTTCCATCGGATAACTAATTTATAGATAAATAATTAGTATACCGGAAGTAATTTCAATGTCACCCTTAATTGCATATAATTACGTAAATAAACCAAAATTTCTAATTTTTTTTATATATCATGCTTCTATATATAGCCGTTTTATTATTTATTTTACACATACTGGTTTTACTATTTCTATTACACAACCACAATTTTATAAATTCCCTATCCTTATGTCAAAATGATATTCTAGTAATGGTGTTCCCTCTGATCATATTTCCAGGAGATCTGTTTCTCAATCTCTTGGATCCTATTCCCAACATTCATTATTTCTTAATCAAAGTGGCGAAGTCTAGCTATATTCTTGTTACTTTTTGGTGGATTTAGTTCTGGATCGAACTGAGGAAAAAGCTTATAGGGATAATTTTAAATATGTATTTCATTAGTCAACCATTCGTCTATTCCTAAAGGTGGCGAGTGGATCGAAGGGTTTGGAATAGCTGGTTCTACCTCTATTAATAGTTGTTTTTCATTAACAGACTTGATAGAATTGTAATCTGTCAATGAAAAATCAAATTCTTCCTGGGATGGTAACTCCTCAATTTGCCTAGAGCTTTCCCCGATTTCTATTTTCTTAGGTGTGGGTTTCCCGTAAGGTAAAGCATCGAATTCTATAGGTTCCTCTATGTCTGGTATATACCTATGAAAATCTCTCGAGACTTCTATTCTTACTGGATAGAGATTTAAATTCTGAAAGGCGTCAGACAAGTCACTCATGCTGTTTAACAACATAGCACAATTACTAAATTAGAATTTATAACAAATTTTGATAGAAAACTTTGAAATACCATTTCATACTGTTTAACTATCAAAATAACTGAAATTTAAAACACCCTAGGTTTTATTTGTAAGTTTATCTATTTACTGAATAAAGCTTCTAGACTGTGGATAATAAAGGTACTAAAACTTGGGTTAAAGATATGCAGTAATGGCTATATTGACTAGCATATAAAGATCTGCCTTATGCTGTATTCAATTAGTCAGATAATAAAACACATAATCATCAAATAACAAATTAGAAATTCCTAAGTATTTCTTAGTTACTTTAATAGGCTAAAATCAATAGTAAGCTTAAATCAGTGGCTTGATCAGTGGCTCTGATACCACCTTTTTCTGTCACGGCCCCCGACCCGGTTTGACCCGTTTCAGGAGCCGCGGGACAGAAAATCCCGTGGTATTTATTTTTACAGCGGAAGTCTTAACAGGATCGTTTTTAAACTTGAAAATTTTGCCCGAGTATTATTTATTTACATTTCAGGATAAATCCCGTAAATATCATAATTTCATTATTTTACAAACATGTTTATTCATTTATTTGAGCCACTACTTCAAGCTTGATAGTGCTCCGTAGCACACGTACTTAATTCACAGTAGGTCACCTGAAACATGTTGTAAAAAGGTTTTGTCAGCGGGGAAACACTGAGTGAATCATTCATTTGATAAAATGACACATAGTTATAAATTACAGCATAAGAGCGATTACTATGGCAGTATCTTAATTAATATCTGGTCTTGCCACCCGTGTGACGATGGTCATACCACTATTGGGTCCAGTCACCCAATTAGTGACGTTTTGTCACTGTTAGGTCTTATTAGCCTAACCCATGTTAGGGCTTATTGCCTAACTGTGAGAAATTAGTAATGTGCACAATACCCCACTAACTAGCGGTCAAGATAACCACGACTTAATCCCTGCAATTATAACATTTTGAAAATAATTTGGAGTATTGTAAAACAGTTGAGAAAAGAGAATGACTCACATTGCAGATTTAACGGGCAAGGTATAAGCCTACTGATTAGCCTTGATTAAACCTAATTTAATAATAATGCACACACAATAGGTTAGTAACTTAATACAGCAGTTACGTCAATTCACGAGATCAAACCCTCACAATGATTAACAAGTGCAATACTTAATAATTCAATCGGATTCACAACGAATAACAGAGCATAGTCCGAATTCGAACAGCACTCAAATATTCAAGTCGAAATCACGACGAACAATCAAAGTATTAGCTCAATTTGAGCAGCACTCGAACAATCGTTGGATAGTTATAATCGATCGGACGTTGAATCGTAATAGCGATCGAGTTATTACCCTGATTGCGGCAGCACCTTGTGATTGTGTGTGTGTAATTGTAGTATTACAGCTCTATATCAACGTACAAAAGGAATTTGGCCGTCGTTATAACAACAGAAAGCAAGTGCCAAAGCCGGCTATTTATACACGAATTTGGAATCGCTTACGGACCGTAAGCCTAACCCTTTACGGTCCGTAAAGGATATAAACCGACTATAGGTTGCCACGCGTGGGACTAGCCTAGCTGAGTCAATGAAATTGACCAATCAAATCTACACAACGTTTAATTTGGATAAACGTCCAACTAGGGTTTACCCCCCTTGAGTTTTAGGGGTCCTGATCCTGATTCCGATTGTCCTGAAAATTTTAAGGCTAGTGCAGATTTTATTGGGTGTCTCAATTAAGGTTTTCTTATTGACTAATTATCGTCCTAATTATTGATTTTAGTGACAGTTGTTACAATACCACCAAGTCTTCGACCCTGTCCGGCAATGTTAATACTGGAGCTTGAGTTAACTTCTCTTTTAGAGCTTGGAACGCTCTTTCTTGTTCGACACCCCAAATAAATTTCTCTTCTTTCCGAGTTAACTTAGTTAACGGCGATGTAATCTTGGAGAAGTCCTGAATAAATCTCCTGTAATATCCCGTAAGCCCTAAGAAACTTCTAATTTCCGAGGGGTTCTTCGAGGGATTCCACTTTGACACAGCCTCAATCTTTGACGGGTCTACCAATATTCCATCGGCACTTATGATGTGGCCGAGGAATTGCAACTCTCGTAACCAAAAGGCGCACTTAGAGAATTTCGCATACAACCTTTCTCGTCTGAGTGTCTCTAACACCTCTTGTAAGTGGTGTGCATGTTCTGCTTCACTTTTCGAGTACACCAGAATATCATCGATAAATACGATTACCGATTTATCCAACATTGGCTTGCAAACCCGGTTCATGAGGTCCATGAAAGCCGCGGGTGCCTTTGTCAGCCCGAATGACATCACGAGGAACTCGTAATGTCCGTATCGCGTGCGGAAAGCCGTCTTCGGCACATCTTCATCCTTGACCTTTAGTTGGTGATACCCCGATCTAAGGTCAATTTTTGAAAACCAGTTCGCACCTTGTAATTGGTCAAATAGATCGTCTATTCTTGGAAGCGGGTATCGATTCTTTACCGTGAGTTTGTTTAACTCCCGGTAATCGATACACATGCGCATGCTTCCGTCTTTCTTCTTCACGAATAGCACCGGTGCGCCCCAAGGAGACACACTTGGCCTTATGAATCCTTTATCGAGCAGATCTTGAATTTGTGACATCAATTCTTGTAATTTCGACGGTGCGAGTCGGTACGGTGCTTTAGCTACGGGTTTTGCGCCCGGAATCAATTCGATTCCAAACTCTACTTCTCGTTCGGGCGGTATCCTCGGTAAATCTTCCAGAAATACATCTTCAAAGTCCCGTACTACCGGTATGTCTCCAATCTTCAGTGATTCTTTCTCGGGCTCATTCGCGTATATCATAAACGCCTTACATCCTTGCTTCATAAGCTTGTGAGCTTTCAACATCGTGCATATCATGGGGTTACCTCCTTTTTCGCCATAGATAGTGACGTGTTTTCCGCTTGGAGATGTTAGCTTTATCTCCTTACGGAAACACACAACCTTTGCGTGGTGCTGAGATAGCCAATCCATCCCAACACTACTTGAAACTCCCCCATTGACATCGAGATTAGGTCTATCAAGTATTCTTCATCATCGATGCTTAATTTGCAGCCTCGAAAAATATCACAAACTATAAAACTTTTGTTGTCCCCTATTTCAACTTCTAAGGGCACATATAATTTCGTCAATACAAATGAAGGATGTCGAATAAATCCATGTGAAATGAAGGATTTATTCGCACCCGTATCAAACAATACACGTGCAGGAATTCAGTTTATTGTGAATATACCTGAGACCACATCAGGTTCTGTTTTCGCTTCAGCCGCGGTAAGTTGGAAGGACCTAGCCTTCGCCTTTGGAGCTTCTGCTGGAGATTCTTTAACGTCTCTCTTTCCAACTATGTCTGGGCATTCGGACTTTTTGTGGCCGGGCTGATAACATTTGTAGCAAACCGAGACTTTACCTGGGCATAAAGACGCCGTGCGCCCCGTTTTACTACATATGGGGCACGATTTGTCTTTGAACCGACACTCTCCCTTGTGCCCTTTCCCACACACTTTACAACTTGGCGACCCGCCTTTAGCATCCACTTCTTTCCCGATTCCACAGTTCGAGCTTTCTTTATAGGGCTTGGATTCACATCCTGTGCCCTTCGCTCGCCCCTCTCAATCTGTTTCTTCAACTCGATTTCCCGCTCTCGAGCGGTGTTGATAATCTCCGTGAGGGTTTCGTATTTTGACAGAGTCATGAACTCCCGGTATTCAGTACTCAGCATGTTGTAATAGTAGTATATCTTCTGCTCTTCAGTGGTGACCAACTCGTCACAGAATCTCAGCTTATCCATGAAGATGCCCGTGATCTTATCGATTGTTTCACCCTTTCGCCTTAGCTGGATGAATTCTTCCTTGATCCTGTTAATAACCGCTTTGGGACTATGGTGTTTAAGGAACGGCACCTTAAACTCATCCCAAGTCATAACCCTCGCCGCTTTGGCTCCTATTTCCTTCTTTTTATTGTCCCACCACTATTTGGCTTGACCCCTTAACTGACCCGTTCCGTAAGCGACAAAGTCACTTATGTCACAATGGGTCCTTTCAAACACTCCTTCAACATCGGTTAACCATCTCTGGCATATTATCGGGTCAACCTCCCCGTTGTAGATTGACGGTTTACACGCCATGAACTCTTTGTACGAACATCCTTTACGTTCTCCCGATTTCTCCTTCATGAGGTTGACACTATCTTCCAACCTTTTGACTCGTTCTTCGACTAGTAATAACACCGTGTTTTGAATTTTGTCTATAAACCCAGATAGACTACCTTCGATTGCCTTCCCCACTTCTTCGGCAATTATTTCTTTCATTTGTTCGGTGCTTGTCGGCACCAGATCATCATTGTTTCTTTCCGTCATCTTGAAACTAAAATGTTTACATTAATCATTAAACATTTCATTTATAATATAACTTTATTTACTTTGGTTTAGCCAAGTCCGTAACTTGCTTTAACCATTCACATTTGGTGCACTTTCCGGGTTTGAGTGTGTTAACACACTCTTCCCATGCACATTGATTCACATCTCCTTTCTTACATAAGATAAAATCTACTAATGTAATTAATTAATTCTTACCGGATGATCAATCAAGCTTGAACCGAACACTTGTTGACAACCTGGAGCTCTGATTACCAACTTGGAACAACCACCTAATTACTACTCGACTTTAATAATAATTCATAAGGTTTTATATAAAAAGTGTCTTAATTAAAACATAAGTTACCAAAACAAAGTTCTAAGTAACCATATACTAGTCAACTACTGACTAGCTTAAACATTCATGACATGATTAGCAAATTGTTTACATCCAAAAACATTGTCTAATAAAGTTATGATAACGCGGAAGCTTCAAAGGTTGTGTTCGGTTCTTCAAAAACTTGCTTGATCGCCATCCGTAAAGTCCCCATTATCACCTAAAGTCAAAACCATTCAAAATGTTAGTTTTGACATTGAATTGGATCATATATACAAGTTCTAGCATCGAATCTTTAAAAATAAAATAAAATTTTCAAAGTTGTCCTGTCGCGTGTCGCGAAGGACCTTCGCATGGCGCGGGTGCCCCCGCGTGTCGCGCCAAGTTCCTATGTTCGCCTCGCGTGGCGCGGGGGATTACGTTTTCCAGCAGGTCCAGAAACTGGACCTGCATATTTGCCCAATTCCGGAAATTCACAAATCCAACTTTAAATACTCATAACTTTTCGCTCGGTTGTCCGTTTTAGGTGATTCTTTTTCCTATACGTCTGTAAAT
Organism: Helianthus annuus; assembly: GCF_002127325.2. Classification (NCBI taxonomy): domain Eukaryota; kingdom Viridiplantae; phylum Streptophyta; class Magnoliopsida; order Asterales; family Asteraceae; genus Helianthus; species Helianthus annuus. The sequence continues at coordinate 67,628,833 of NC_035447.2, forward strand.
TCATTACCGACGTGCCTATTATAATTATCATACCGAAAATTTGATTTACGGGTCGAACGACTAAAAATCACTATGCATTTATTCGACCCACTCTAACTACACCCATTTTACTATCGTTTCACTAGTAAGCCTATGGCGCCTTATACCCATCATCCGGGACTTATCATCACCCGCATTTCCTTACCAAATCCATGGTTTAATGCTCTTGTGAATGTTATCGCCATGGCTAACTATTAAAATACTTATACTGCTATTTACACTATTATTCGACCCGTTGGCTCATCTTATGGAATCCTCCAATATGATGACTACCAAACGGTTTCTTGCTAACTCTAATCCTATGAATTTAAGTAACGATCATGGTCGCTATAATCAATGCAACTTTTATTTTACAATGCGACTATACATAATTTAACAACAATTCACTTAATGTAACGAGTTAAGTTACATACCTTTAGAGCAGGCCCTTCAAACGCATATCGCCACCAGCTTGTCCACTTGACGTTTCGGTATCTTTTCCTATAGAGTTCAAGCATGATGCGGTTAGAACTCTTTTCAATCATATATCGCATAATTCGCCCAAACATCACAATTATGCGTTTTTTAACTTTAAATTTCAGTTTTGAGCCTTCTTTGAGGCATTTCTACAAACACTTAAAGGGCGGAATTTTATATCTTTTATATTCTAGTTCATGGCTTGTCACTTAGCCTCGATTAACATTAATTGAGTTATCATATATAGAATTAAACATTAAATTTTTCAGAAATCAGTTTCTATGAATCAAATTACACTAGAATAGCCTTCTAAACCCTAGTGTTCATCAATTTCTCACAAACCCATGAATCACCTTCAATGTGTTCATGAAATTTTCAGAGATTAGACATGATTTCACTTATTGTTGTCTAGGGTTTACGCCTAGACACTATATCATCCTTAATCTATTCATTTAACAATCATGCATCAACAGATTTCAATTTCCCTAGGTTCATGAGAATTTCAAGTAGAGATTTCTTATCAAATTTTACATACCTTATGATCTCCTTGCAATGGGGATCACTAATCTATGCTTGATTTTCGTTTTGGACTTGATTTGAACCTTCACTTGGAGGTTTTTGACAAGAACTAGGGTTTTGGGGAGCTTAGGATCGCCCCCTGCTTCTGATCGATCTCAGCAACACAAACAAGTGTGTTTTGAGTTTAATTTTTTTGTTTTATTAATATTAGTTTTCATTTAAACACCTTTGGTCCCTCAACTTTCGTTTTTATTATGTTTTAACTCCTTAACTAGTCATAAGTCACCATCTAACTAGATTAGTGTCATTCCCAGTTAGTTTGTTTCACTTATTTATTTACAACATATTTGTAATATAAGAATTTGTATTTTCGGGGTGTTACATCTTTTGCTACCAAAAGATGCCTTTTCGCCTAAAAAACGCGAGTGCAACCTACCAACGCCTAGTTGACAAGGTTTTTACTAGTCAAATTGGTAGAAACGTGGAAGCATATGTCAACGATTTGGTAATCAAAAGCAAAACAGAATACCAAATACTTGATGACATCTAAGATACCTTCAAAAACCTAAGGAAGGTCAACATGAAAATCAACCCTGAAAAATGTTAGTTCGAGTTTGAAGAAAGTAAGTTCCTGGGGTATATTGTGGGAAAACAAAGTATAAAGCCAATCCAAACAAAGTCAAAGCTGTCCTCGAAACCAAGCCACCACGAATTAAAAAAGAGGTAGAAAGCTTAAACGGGAAACTTGCAGCCTTAAAGCGTTTCACCTCAAAATTGGCTGAAAGATCCTTGCCTTTCTTCAAAACACTCATGGGATGCTCTGACAAAAAGGATTTCAAGTGGACTGAAGAAGCTGAGGAAGCCTTCAACCAGATGAGGCAACACCTAGCTTCACTCCCAGACATTGCAGCCCCAGAAACGGAAGAGTTGATCTCTGTATACCTTTTGGTTGCTGAAGAAGCAATAAGTGTGGTCCTCACCATTGAACGAGACAAAGTTCAGGTACCCGTTTATTTCTTCAGTAAAACTCTAAAACTGGCAGAGATCAAATATCCTCCTTTAGAAAAGCTTGCTCTAGCCCTAGTCCAAACGGCTAGAAGGCTTCGAATGTATTTCCAAGCACACCCTATACAAGTGGTCATTGACCAACCCATTAAGAGTGTGCTTGAAAAACCAGAAAATTCAGGACGATTAGCCAAATGGGCAGTGGAACTGGGTGAACATAACATCACCTATGTTCCAAGAAAAGCCATCAAAGCCCAAGTATTGGCTGATTTCATTGTAGAAATCCCAAAACAAACAATCACTGAAGTAAACACAGCTGCCACTTAACCCTCGGATCTTCGAGCCTGGAAGCTTTTTACCGATGGGGCTTCAAGCGTTTAAGGGTCAGGGGTTGGGCTCATTCTGATCAACCCAAAAGGGTTAGAATTCACGTATGCTCTTCGATTTGATTTTCAGACCACCTACAACGAAGCTGAATATGAAGCGTTGATAGGCGGTTTAAGGCTGGCTAAGGAAATGAAGGTTCAAAAGCTTGAAGTGTTCACACACTCGTTGCTGGTATCAAGCCAAGTGAACGACAGCTATGTTGCAAAAGATCCCAATATGAAGAGATACAAAGAAAAATCCAAAGAGTTGATGACACATTCCAAACGTGTACCATCAAGCAAATTCGTAGTCTCAAAATAAGAAAGCTGATGCCTTGAGTAAACTCGCTTCTCTCACCTTTTCCCACCTTACCAAAAAGGTATTGGTAGAGGTGTTGAAAACTCCATCAATTGAAGAATTGGAAGTTCAAGACGTAATCACCGAAGAAGGAACCGATTGGATGACTCCAATTAAAAAATTCCTTAAAAATGGTGAGTTACCTGCTGATCAAACAGAGGCTGAAAGGGTTAAAATCAAATCTAGACACTACGTGTTGCAAGTTGAAATCCTCTACAAAAAGGGTTAACTTGCACCCTTGCTGAGATGTGTTGGTCCCGAGCAAAGCCAGTACTTGGTCAAAGAGGTTCATGAAGGGATATGCGGAGCCCATTTTGGAGCAAGAAAGGTGGTTGCTAAACTAATGAACCTTGGGTATTTTTGGCCATCCATGCACCAAGACACCGCTGAACAATTGAGAAAATGTGATTCTTGCCAAATTCATGCACCGGTCCCAAAGAGCCCCAAGCATGACCTTGTCCCGGTATCTTCAGCCTGGCCATTTTATGAGTGGGGAATGGACATTATCGGCCCATTCCCACCAGCCAAAGGTGGAGTGAAGTTCTTACTGGTTGCCATAGACTACTTCACTAAGTGGCAGAAGTTAAACCACTTGCAAAAATTACGGGCAAACAGGTCATTAATTTCGCTTGGGAAAACATCATTTGTCGCTATGGATTGCCGGGAGTGCTTGTCACCGATAATGGAAAGCAATTCGCTGAAAAGCCTTTCAGCGTTTAGTGCAAAGAATTCAAAATAGCTCAGGTTTTCAGCTCAGTGGCATATCCACAGTCAAACGGTCAAGTGGAAAGGATGAATAGAAGCATAGTTGAAGGGATCAAAGCCAGATTGGGAAGGCACGGAAGCCATTGGCTTGAAGAGTTGCCAAGTGTTCTATGGGCCATAAGAAAAACCAAAAAAACAAGCCACAAAAGAACACCTTACAACTTAGTGTTTGGATCTAAAGCCGTGATTCCAGCTGAAGTAGGAGTTGTAACTCAAAGAACGGTCAACATGGATCCCGAAGCAAACCAAAAAGAGACCATGTTGAACTTACAACTCCTAGAGGAAGCAGAGACCAAGCTGCAATTCAAGAAGCCAAGTACAAACAAATGATGGAAGCCTATTACAACAAAAGAGTCAAGCACGAACGCTTCAAGCCAGGAGACCTGGTTCTTAGAAACAATGAGGCTAGTAAAAAAGAGAACCAAGGAAAGCTTGGCCCAAAATGGGAAGGGCCATATACAATCCTTGAGGCACGTAAGGGCGGATCCTATAAGCTAGCCGACTCAGAAGGTAAAAAGCTTCCAAGACATTGGAATGGAAAGACCCTCAAGAGGTTTCATGTCTGATCAAGAAAGATTGGTTTGTATTTCACAAGTTGTGTTTCAATAGTTGTCCTATGATCACATTTTGTAACACAATATCTCTTGAACGAATGAAGATGTTTTATCAAATTTGTCATTCTATCCTAAAATCAGGTTGAGAACCTAGCAAAAAACTCCATGGCAAGGGCCATGTAAGGGGATGAGCTCCCAGGCCATATCGCTCAATAGGTTCAAGGGTTGAATGAACCTATATAAGGGGTGAGTTCCTAAATCAATACAGCTCCATGAGACATATAATTAAAAAACAAAGTTATCTCATAGACGGGTCTGAATAGCCTACACCAAATGTTCTTTAAGCCTTAGAGAATTTATAAATAACAGGCTTACGAACTGAAATCAAACTAAGGAAAATAATAGGATAGGTGCTATGTCTTCTTGTTAAAAATATGATGTGCACAAAATGCAACATATAAATTACATCAATTGTGGCATAAAACTAACTCTTTTTTAGTACTAATGTTGGAAAAAGTATGCTTTTGTCTTCCTTTTGTATTTTCAGGATTAAATGAGCTCAAATGAACAAAAGAAGCAAAAAGACAACTAAATCTTACATAAATACAAGAAAAGGAACAAAAGTGGCATGCCCGACCTCCCGACAGCATCTTCCCAAGCAAAACAAAGAAGACAGAAGACTGAACACGCCCCGTGCTCAATGAGCACGGGGCCGTGCCCAAGGGTCAGCAGAAAAGACAAAGTCATAGAAGCTCCTGTTGCCCACCACGGGGCCGTGCCCAGCTGACACGGGGGCGTGGTCAACTTTCTGCAGACGCATTTATTGAAATTGCGAATTTCAATTAATGAAGAGAGAGAGTCAGATGGACACGGGGCCGTACCCAGCGGTGTTTGGAGCTCTTGCAACCCATCCCTTGGCACACCACCTCTCTCACACTTCACCCACCACCCACCACCATCATAACACCATCATCCACCACCATCATCCATTGTCCATCATAGAGTGTGTGAGTCGTCTCGGGATCCAAGATTGATCGTAAGAGTTCTTGACAATCAGAGGCCATGTTTTCCTAAGTCTCTTACATCACTTGGTGAAGACAAGTGTTTAGTGTAATACTTTTTATTTTTAATCTTTTGCACTTTTTAATTGGTTTTGTATTAATGACTTTAATTACTAGTTTCTTATGTTGAAGGTGATTCTTCCTTATCGTTTGTCTGTGGTGTCTTGGCATTATTTTACTGTCTATATAAAATAAAAGATTTTCACCATTCATATCTCCACGGTCTATATGGAGGTATGTTGGCTACCTGGTCAGGGGTTAAGGGAACGGTTTGGTAAGAGTCTTGCCATTGTTCAGTGTATAGATCCTGCAAAGGACCTGGGTCAAATTTAGCAGGACCTCCTTCAATACCCAAAGGTATTGGATGGCGGGGGTCCAAACTCTTTGACCCCCTCGTAAGTTAAACTACTATTAAAAATTTAACCCGGATACTTAGGACTGTATGCCTGCTGACTCAGACTACTTAGCCGAGGGTAACGTCGCCTTCAAAAGAGGGGCCTACCACATTATGCATTAATAACTTAATTAATTATCTTTCAATAATCCGACCCTTTAGGACTGTATCCTTGCTGACTCAAACTACTGGGTTGAGGGTAACGTCGCCTTCAAAAGAGGGGCCTACTACAATAACTAAGATAATCTCTTAAACAAGTGCAAAAGTGCAAAAATAATCAAAGGTTACACTACACACGAGTCGGATCTAAGTGATTCATCTTGTCTATCTATTTTATTTTTATTTTATTTTTCAGCATTTTAGTTAGTTTTATTTTCTTAGTTTAAAAACCTTTTTCTAACATTTTGATTGATTAGACGTTGAGGATAAACCGGTACTAAAAGCTCTTGTGTCCTTGGACGACCTCGGTATCTTACCAACACTATACTACGTCCACGATGGGTGCACTTGCCCATATGTGTGTTTCGTGTTAGTAAATATCGTGTTTTATAAATTTAAAACTTGGCTAAAAAGTGTAAAAAGGGCTTAAAATATATACCTAAAACATATACACACTTACGCACATCAAGTTTTTGGCGCCGTTGCCGGGGACACAAGGATTTTAAGAAAGCTTAAAATCGACGGCCTAATCAGTTTTTCAAAACTTTTTCAAAACACGCGCACATTTTTCTGCATTTTAGTTTAGTTTGCATTTACAGTAGCCTGAACACGGGGCCGTGTTCACTGAACACGGGGCCGTGTTCACTGAACACGCGGCCGTGCTGCATATTTTTCATTAAACACCCAGATACAGAGTCTGAACACGGGGCCGTGCTCAACGAGACCCATAACTTTTATTAAAACGCCCAGATACAGACCCTGAACACGGGGCCATGTCCACTGAAGACGGGGCCGTGTCCAGCCTCTGTTTCCATCTTTATTTTTGTTTTCTGGTCCCGAGACTCGGTTGTGGTCTGTTGAGTGATCCCTATGGATCAATACTCAGGAGGCTACAACTACACCTATGAGGAGGATGATTATATGAGAGACTATTACACTAATTGTGGTAACCCGCACTCGGTACAATGTTGTAACTTATTTCAACCATCCAATTCATACAACTATTATGAGGAGCCCAGGTACGAGCCATCGACTTCATACACATCCTATGAAGACCAAAGGTATGAACCTTCCCCCTCATACTCATATTTTGATGAACCAAGGTATGAGCCTTTATACTCATACTTTGAGGAGTCAAGATATGAGCCACCACCTTCATACTCTTATTATGAGGAACCATGGCGTGAACAACCCACCTCATATGAGTACTATGAAGAACAAAATTACGACCCTTATCCATCATATACTTGCAATGAAGAACAATGGTATGAACCATCTACTTCATATGAGTACCATGAGGGACCAAGGATCGAACAACCGGATTCAAGCTTTGAGGATCCCGATCCTTTCTCTGTCACCGAAGTGGCCGATAGGATAATAGAAAAACTTAAAACTATCGAACGATACATAAAAGAATCTCGCGCAAGGGAAGAGGAGTCCCGCGTGAGAGAAGAATTAAATAAAGAAACGATAGTTGAAAAGTTAAAAATGGAAGAACAATTAAGTGAAAAACCGACACATGAGTTAAACAACGAAAAACGTGAGGCCGATAACGTTAAACTTCAAGAAGAGTCTAATTTTGAAGAAATTAATCTCTTGTCACCTTCTTTTGAAAATCATTGTTTAGTATCAACTCATGCTAAGTTTTTAAAAGAGCTAAACACTAACGCAAAAATTGATGAAATGGTAAGTGTTAAGTTAACTAATGATCAAACTTCGCTAATAAAAGAGACCCTTTTGAAATCAACATTACGCCGGTTCCATGTTTTTTTCAAAATTCATCTATTAGTAACGTCACCATTGATAAGGATCTTTGTGTTAACATAATGCCTAACTACATTTTCGAAAAAAATGAGTATTAGTGATTTTTCTCCACTTCAAATACCCATTTTTCTATCCAATCGGAAAACAATAAAATCAGTCGGTGTAGTTGAGGATGTCTTGGTTCAAACAAATCAAATGGTAATCCCAACCGACTTTGTCATCCTTGATGACGCTCCTCTAGTGTTGGGAAGACCCTTTGTAAAAACTCACGAAGCTTTGAAAAACCGGAAGTTTAATAATCTACCTCTTCAATTAGGGGCATTCAAAAGAAGCATAGATCTTGAGCGTTCAATGAAATATCCTTTTGGCAACAATGACCCCCTAATTGAAGATGAAGATGAGCCACCTGATACAAGTGAAAAGATTGACCGCTTTGTTGAAGAAGAGGTCGCCATAGAACAAACCTGTAAAGTTCTTGATCCAAATGAGCCCCAAAATAAGGAGTCTCCTAAAGACCCGCCCCTTGAGCTCAAAGAACTTCTGAAAGGTTTGGAATATGCTTTTCTAGACAAAGATGGTAATTCACCTGTAATTATTTCGTCTAAATTAAGTAGTGTAGAAAAAGAAAAATTAATTAAACTTTTGAAAAAACATAAAAATGCGATCGCTTGGAAGCTTGTAGATATAAAAGGAAAAAGCCCTTTCATGTGCACGCACAAAATTCTAATGAACGATGACTACAAATCAGTAATACAACCACAACGAAGAATAAATCCAAATGTCCAAGAAGTGGTTAAAAATGAGGTCATCAAACTACTTGACGCCGGACTTATTTATCCTATCTCTGATAGTCCTTGGGTGAGTCCCATCCAAGTAGTCCCAAAGAAAGGAGGTATGACAGTAATAACTAATGAAAAGAATGAATTAATACCAACAAGAACCGTCACAGGATGGAGAGTATGTATAGACTATGGACGATTAAATGAAGCAACAAGGAAAGACCACTTTCCTTTGCCCTTCATTGATCAAATGTTAGAACGACTATCCGGTCATAAATTTTACTGTTTCTTGGATGGTTTTTCAGGTTACTTCCAAATTCCGATAGCACCTGAAGACCAAGAAAAAGACAACTTTCACATGTCCCTACGGAACTTTTGCTTATCAACGCATGCCATTCGGTCTATGTAATGCTCCCGCAACATTCCAACGTTGCATGGTGGCCATCTTCCATGACATGATAGAAAAGACAATGGAAGTCTTCATGGACGACTTTTTTATCTTTGGAGACTCATACGACCAATGCCTCGATAACCTTGAACGAATGCAATCCCGATGTGAGGAAACTAACCTCGCCCTTAACTGGGAAAAATGCCATTTCATGGTAACAGAGGGAATAGTACTCGGTCACAAGATCTCGAGCGAAGGAATGGAAGTTGATCGAGCAGAAATAGACACAATTTCTCGATTACCTCCACCATCCTCCGTTTAGAAGACCCAGCTTTGGAGGCAACCAGGGACGAGCAAATCAACGAAAAATTTCCAACAGAGTCCCTGGAAATGGCGGAACATAGACAAGAGCCTTGGTATGCCGACTATGCTAACTACTTAGCTAGTGGTATAGTCGCAAAGGGATGGCCACATCACCAAAGAAAGAAATTCTTTGCTGATGTAAAGCATTACTTTTGGGAAGATCCTTATCTTTTCAAAATGTGTGCCGACCAACTCATCCGAAGATGTGTACATGGCTACGAAGCACGAAGGATTCTCCGCGATTGTCATGAAGGTCCATATGGAGGACATCATGGTGCTGCTAGTACCGCACGAAAGGTATTTGATTCAGGATTTTATTGGCCAACCATTTACAAAGATGCGCAAAATCTTGTCAAGACATGTGATGCTTGCCAAAGATCAGGTAATATTTCTTCCAAAAATGAAATGCCACAAAATGGCATTCTCGTTTGTGAAATTTTTGATGTGTGGGGACTCGATTTCATGGGACCTTTCCCGCCGTCAAAAGGAAACAAATATATACTTGTAGCAGTCGATTACTTGTCTAAATGGGCCGAGGCCGAGGCACTTCCAACAAATGATGGAAGAGTCGTGGTAAGATTTCTGAAAAAAATTATTCTCTCGTTTTGGAACACCTAAAGCACTAATAAGTGATAGAGATACCCATTTTTGTAATCATCAACTCGAAAAAATCTTAACAAGGTATGGGGTCTATCACCGGGTCTCAACAACATATCACCCTCAAACAAACGGACAAGCCGAAGTAACTAATAGAGGTTTAAAACGAATACTTGAAAAAATCGTAGGTTTAAATAAAAAGGAATGGGCCGATAAATTAGATGATGCTTTATGGGCTTTTCGAACTGCTTATAAAACAACTATAGGCACAACCCCATATAAGCTCGTCTATGGAAAAAGTTGTCATTTGCCGGTAGAAATAGCTCACAAGGCCTACTGGGCAATAAAAAATGTAAACCTGGATGTAGAAATTGCAGGTAAAAATCGATTTTGTCAAATAAATGAATTAGACGAATTAAGGAATTATGCATACTCTAACTCTGAAATTTATAAGGAAAGAATGAAAAATTTACACGACAAGCACATTAAACCTAATGAATTTCGAGTAGGAGATCAAGTTCTATTGTTTAATTCACGATTTCGATTATTTCCGGGTAAACTAAAATCTAGGTGGTCAGGACCTTTTTCCATCACCCATATGTTTCCTCACGGTGCAGTAGAAATCAAATCTCGGAATAGAATTCCATTCAAAGTCAATGGCCAATGGCTGAAACTCTATCAAGGATCCATTGAGGATGAGGAGGAAGAGATCTCGCTTCAAACGGTCGACGAGTAAAGGCATCAACATCATACCTGGTACGTTACGAACAAGCGGGTAAACATCGAAACCGGTAAGTCTTCTAACCAAGTTTTTGGGAAAACAGGGCACTCAAACGAGCACTGAAAAAAAAATTCAAAACTTTGCTCGGCACGGGGCCGTGTCCACAGGACACGGGGCCGTGTCCGCGCAACTGTCGGGATAAAACCCCTTTTTCATATCAGTTACATCATTCCACACGCCCCGTTTCCCCGAAAAACGCTCTGGTCCAGGCGATTTTCCACAGATTTTCGACGTCTCCTCTCATTCTAACAACATCAAGGTATGAATCTATCATCATTAGTAGTTAGATTATTTACTTGCATGTAGTTAAAACATCAAAAATTTGGGGAAAAATCTAGGGTTCTTGAAGTTCATCCGGATCAAACCTCAATTTTTTGCTTAAATCTGTTAGCATTAGTTTAGATTAGTGTTATGGGAAGTAAACCCACTTGTATTGTTGATAGATTTCCCCAATTTCTCACAAAAACCCCCAAACCCTTGTTTTTGAACCGAAAAAGATAAAATTGAAGGGGTAAACGGTTTGTTTTGGGAGAAACGGCACTTGGGGTTTCATTTTCGGGGGAAACCGCACCTACTTGGCCAAAAATTTTCAGATTTTCGGGACCGGGTCGAAAAATGGAATTTTTGAGTAACAGACGCCTGGACATGGGGTCGTGCCCGCTGAGCACGGGGCCGTGTCCAGCCCACTGTTTGCAATTTTTTTTCCGAAAATCTCATTGTTTCGTGCTAACTTTTGGTGTATTCTTTCAGATGTCGAAGAAGTTCACTATGGAGTTCTACAGCACCTTCACTTTTAATTCGAGGTGCGACCCTTTCGACAATAATGGGGTTGTATTTCGGTGTGGTGGAACTAGGTACTCGATCTCTATGGCACAATTCGGGGCAAAAGTTGGGCTGTATACGTGTCACGACCCCCGACCCACCCTGGACGGAATCGGGAGCCGCGAGCAGTCCAGTGGTACCCGTGGTATCTGATTTATGCGGCAGCGGAAGTCTTTTATTACAGGATCTTTTCACCGTAAAATGCTCGTTTAATATATTATACAAAGTTTTAGGGATAAATTCCCATAATTTACAATACGTTGATTCTACACAGAAATCATTATTTGCCAAAACATGTTTTATTTATTTATTCACAATGAGCCACTTTTCTGAGCTTGTAGTGCTTTACTGCACTTTTCCTGGATCATACAGATCACCTGAAACATGTTTGGAAAAGGTTTTATCAGCGGGGAAATACTGAGTGAATCAGTCTATTTTTCTAAAACGACCCGTTAGTTAAAAATTACAGTATTAAGGGGAATTACAATGTTTCTGATATCAAACCAACTACCCACAGTACTTGTCACTCGACCATCCATTGGCTAGCCCATTTGTCCAATGGTGTCTGTGACTGTGGTCAGATCACCCCTTGGCCACCCGTTTGTCCAAGTGTGACGGGAAATAAGTAATGTATACAAAACCCCACATACCGGCTGTAATATGGTGATTACATAGACTTAATCCCTGTAATTATAACCTTTGAAAATAACTTGGAGTTTTGTAAATTTACTCACAAACTGTGAGAAAACAGTTTTAAAAGGAGAATGACTCACATTGCAGATTAACGAGCAAGATATAAGCCTACTGATTAGCCTTGATTAAACCTACTTTATCACAATGCACACACAGGCAGGTTAGTAACTAATACAGCAGTTACGTCAATTCACGAGATTAAACCCTCACAACGATTAATCAGTGCAATACTCGATAATTCAGTCGGATTCACAACGAATAACAGAGCATAGTCCGAATTCGAACAGCACTCTAATATTCAAGTCGAAATCACGACAAATAATCAAAGTACAAGCTCAATTCGAGCAGCACCCGGACTATCGTTGGATAGTTATAATCGATCGGACGTTGAATCGTAATAGCGATCGAGTTATTACCCTGATTGCGGCAGCACCTCGTGATCGTGTGTGTGTAATTGTGGTATAACAGTTCTAAATCGACGTACACAGAGAGTTTGTGTGTCGTTTTAAGTTCAACAGTTAAGTGCCAATGTCGGCTATTTATAGCCAGAAATTCGGCTCGCTTACGGACCGTATGCCTTAACCCTTACGGTCCGTAAGGCTGACTGGTACGCTTACGGTCCGTAAGGACCAACCCTTACGGTCCGTAAATGGTTCAGCCTATTTCCTAGCCTAGCTGAGTTCGGTTATAGCCTTGGTGAATCAACATTTTCAACAAATAAGAACTGTGCAACGTTTTAATAAAGATAATTATCAATTAGGGTTTGCCCCCCTCGAGTTTTAGGGGCCCTGATCCTGATTCCGATTGTTCCGGAAATTTCAGGGTTTACGCCAAATTACTTGGGTGTCTTAATTAGGGTTTTCTTATTGGATAATTATTATTCTAATTACGAGTTTTATTGACGGTTGTTACATCCTCCCCACCTTAAGAAAAATCTCGTCCTCGAGATTTATTGGAAGAGATGAGGATATTTTCGCTTCATTTCTGATTCCAGCTCCCAAGTGTATTCTGGTCCTCTCTTTGAATTCCACTTGACTTTGACCAATACCAGTCGTTTATGCTTGAGGAATTTGACTTTTCGATCTTCGATTTCTAATGGTTTCTCTATGAATTTTAGTTTTTCGTTTACTTCTACATCTTGAAGAGGGACTACCAGGGATTCGTCTGATAAACATTTCTTGAGATTGGATACATGAAATACATCATGCACTCCTGCTAATTCTTCTGGTAGTTGTAAACGATAAGCTACGAGTCCTATTCGTTGAATCACGGGGAATGGTCCAATGTACCTTGGACTTAGCTTTCCTTTCTTACCGAATCGTACTACTCCTTTCCAAGGAGAAACTTTTAAAAGTACTTTATCTCCTACTTGGAATTCTAAAGGTTTACGACGATTGTCTGCATAGCTCTTCTGACGGTCTCGAGCCGTTTTCAATCTTTCCTTGATCTGAGTTATCTTGTCAGTAGTTTCTTGTACAATTTCAGGACCTGATAATTGGCTTTCTCCGATTTCTGCCCAACATACTGGAGTTCTGCACTTACGTCCGTACAGTGCTTCGAATGGTGCAGCTTCGATGCTTGAATGATAACTATTGTTATAGGAGAATTCAATTAATGGCAAATGGCTATCCCAATTACCACCAAAGTCAATTACACATGCTCGGAGCATGTCTTCCAGGGTTTGTATCGTCCTTTCACTTTGTCCGTCCGTTTGAGGATGATATGCGGTACTTAAATTAAGTCGAGTTCCCATTGCTTCTTGGAAACTTGTCCAGAAACGGGAAGTAAAACGGCTATCTCTATTCGATACAATGGAGAGCGGAACTCCATGTAGGGATACTACTTCGTCCATGTACAGTTGTGCTAATCTTTCCATGCTAAAGGTTTCTTTCATTGGTAAGAAATGAGCTGACTTGGTTAATCGGTCTACGATTACCCAAATAGCATCATTACCTTTTCTGGTTCTAGGTAACTTAGTAACAAAATCCATTGTTATGAGTTCCCATTTCCATACAGGCATTTCTAACTGTTGTAGTAGTCCTGAAGGTTTCTGGTGTTCAGCTTTAACTTGTGAACAAGTTAAACACTTGGATACGTATTCGGCTATATCCTTTTTCATTCTTATCCACCAGAAATTATTTCCTAAATCTTGGTACATTTTATGGTTTCCTGGGTGCATGGTATACCTAGATTTATGAGCTTCTTCTAAAATCTTATTTCTTAACTCTCGTCGCTTAGGTACCCAAATTCGTTTCTTATGGAATTTCCAAATTCCATCATTTCCTTGTTCTAGTTCTTTTAGGTAACCTTTCATTCCTTCAGCATTATCTTTGATTGCTGTTTTCTGAACTTCTTTGATTTGTGCCATTAAATCTACTTGTAGATTTAACCTCAGAGCACGGACTCGTTTCTGTTTCTCATGGTACTTACGACTTAAGGCATCTGCAACTACATTTGCTTTTCCTTCGTGATATTGGATATCACAGTTGTAATCGCTTAGCATCTCCATCCATCTTCTTTGCCTCATGTTTAACTCTTTTTGCCCAAATATATATCTTAAACTCTTATGATCTGTATAAACAGTAAACTTACTTCCATACAGATAATGTCTCCATATCTTAAGGGCAAAAATTATGGCTCCTAATTCTAGATCATGAGTCATATAATTTTCCTCGTGCTTTTTCAATTGTCTAGAAGCATACGCAATTACCTTCTTGCGTTGCATTAACACACATCCGTATCCTAATTTGAAGCATCACAATATACTTCGAAATCTTCGGTTCCTTCTGGTAAAGCTAGGATTGGTGCATTCGTCAATCTATGCTTTAAAATCTTAAAAGCTTCTTCTTGTCTAGGTTCCCATTCAAACTTAGCAGCTTTACAGGTTAACTTAGTTAAAGGTACGGCTATCTTAGAGAAATTTTTGATAAATCGTCTATAGTATCCAGCTAAGCCTAGAAAACTTCTTATCTCCATAGCTGTTTGTGGGACTTTCCACTTTGTAATTGCTTCTATCTTAGCAGGATCTACATGGATACCTTCATGATTTACCACATGACCTAAGAATTGTACTTCTTGTAGCCAAAATTCACACTTCGAGAATTTGGCATAAAGCCTTTCTTTTCTTAACAAAGTTAAGAGAACGTGTAAGTGTTCACAATGTTCTTTTTGGCTTTTGGAATAAATAAGTATGTCGTCGATGAAAACGATCACAAATTTATCCAAGTATGGTTTACAGATTCGATTCATCATGTCCATGAATGCTGCTGGGGCATTCGTTAATCCAAAGGGCATGACTGTAAACTCATAATGACCATACCTAGTTCTGAAAGTAGTTTTAGGTATGTCTTCTTCTTGTACTTTCAACTGATGATATCCGGATCTTAAATCTATCTTAGAGAAATACCTAGCTCCTTGCAATTGATCAAAAAGATCATCAATCCTAGGTAATGGGTATCGATTCTTAATCGTAACCTTGTTCAATTCTCTATAATCGATACACATTCTCATCGATCCATCTTTCTTTTTCACAAACAGTACTGGTGCACCCCAAGGGGATGAACTCGGTTGTATGAATCCTTTGCTTAATAATTCATCTAATTGCTTTTTCAATTCTAGCATTTCGGTAGGTGCTAATCTATATGGTGCTTTGGCTATTGGTGCAGTACCTGGAATTAAATGAATTCTAAATTCTACTTCTCTATCAGGTGGTAATCCAGGTAATTCTTCTGGAAAAACATCTGGGTATTCTGAGACTATGGGAATATCCTGAAGTTCCTTATCTTTAGTGTTAATGATTACTGAAATCATATACATCATTTCCTGCTTTCTCGAATAGCTTGCCAATTTCATTACTGAAATAAATTTCAGTGACTTTCGAGGTTTATTTCCAGTAATTACAATTACCTCTCCTGAAGGGGTTTGAATTTCTACTGCATTTTTATCACATAGGATTCGTGCATGGTTGGCTATTAACCAATCCATTCCTAATACTACATCGAATCCGGCTAAATTCATTGGTAACAAATTTGCAGAAAACTTATGGCCTAATAGTTCTATTTTTCCTTTTTGCCAGATTTTATCTATTTTCACAGAATTTCCTTCTGCGGTTTCCATTGTGAAAATTTGCCTAAGAGTGGTTAAAGGTAACTTGAGAGCTTGACAAAATGAAGTATTAATAAAACTTTGGTTCGCACCAGAGTCAAATAATACTTTTGCAAATACGTCATGTACTAGGAACGTACCAGCTATCACATCTGGAATGAGTTCGGCCTCTTGAGTGGTCAGCTGGAATGCGCGTACATTCTTCTTGGTTGCTCCTTCAGCTGGTTTAGCTTTGTTGTCTACTGGTTTAGCTAGCTTAGGACATTCGGATTGAAAATGTCCCCTTTCTCTGCAGTTATAACAAATTCTTGTTTTCTTCCTGCAGTCTTCTTCACGATGTCCTTTTGCTTTGCAAAAATTGCAAACTATATTGCATTGTCCATAATGCTTCTTTTTGCAATTTCTGCAGAAAGGTGGTGATGAGGATTGCCATGTTCCTCTTTTCTTGGTATTACCCATACGAAATCCTTGGGTAATCTTTTGAGCTATTTCCTTCTTCCGGTCTTCTTCTCTTGTGCGCACCAATTCATCTGTTAGGGTATTAGCTAATTCTACAGCATCGTCAATGGTACGAGGTCTCGCAGCTTTAACAATGTTTCGGATTTCACTAATTAACCCCCAGATGTAACGGGAAATGAGTACCGGTTCTGGCGAAGCCAGTGTTGGCACCACCCATGCGTATTCAAAGAATGTCGAAGTATAGCCCCGACAATCTACCCCTGTCATGCGGTGACTTAGGAATTTGTTTGCCATTTGATCTTTTTCATATTCGGGATAGAATTTTCTTTTTACAAGATTCTTAAATTCTTCCCAACTCATGGCGTAGGCTATCCTTCTTCCTTTTGCCTGGAGGACCGTGTTCCACCATTCTAGTGCTCCTTCTTTGAACAGATTTGATGCATACATCACTTGATCCTCTTCGACACATTTGCTTATTGCAATTTCTGCTTCGGTTTTCTCTAACCAGCGCAGTGTTGCAGTTGCCCCTTCGTTACCTGCAAATTCAGTGGGTTTGCAAGCAAGAAACTCTTTGTAAGTGCAACAAGATGTTGCAGCTTTTATTCTTTTTAGAAGTGGGACTTGTTGCGGATCATGATCGTTATGATTGCCGCCTCCATTTATGCTGTTACTGTCGTTATCTTCTAGAGTACGTTTACTAGGATGTAATTGTTGTGGTTCGGCAGGTTTTTGAACAACAGCCACAATTTCTGGAATAGCATGGGCTATTCCTTGGGCGATAAAGTGCTCAATATCTTGTCGGGTTATATATTGATCTTCCGGTTCTTGCTCAGATTGATTTACTTCATTAATTGGTTCATTGTTAGCGTTTTCCATCTGCTAATTAGTAGGAATTTATTAGTGTCTAACTTATTAATAACAAATTTAGCACAGATGAACACCTAAATTACTACAACATATAAACATAACCAAAATTGTCGATTTCTCGACTTTCATTTTGTTATTGTATATTGTATATGTCTCCGTACACATCATATCTTACAAGGTTTTATTGCCCATTTTACATAATCAGTTTTACTACATTAGTTATAATACAGACAAACTTTTTCCAGCCCTTCCTATCTTTTGGTCCACTGGCAGTTTCAGTAACGACGCCCCCTCTCGTCGTACTTCCAAGAGATCTGCTCCCCCATTTCCCGGATCCTATTCCTGGTGCCTATCAGTTCTTCACCAAACTGACGTAACTCAGCTAAATTTTCATAGCTCATTGGCGGATTAGGGATAGGTTCTGGATCAAACTGTGGGAGAAAACTATAGGGACTATTAACTATATTTTAGAATTGCCAGTCATTAGTCCACCATTCCTCCATTTGGCCTAATGGTCTGGTGTGAACTAGTGGGTCTGGAATAGCTGGTCCTAGGTTTAGTGGGAAGTGGGCTGTAGCAGGATAAGAGAAGAGATTATCGTTGATAGGCTCTAGAACATCACAATTATCCAGTAGGCGGTCTATTTCGTCCTGGAACGTGATTTCCTCAGACTGTTTAGAGCTTTCGCCAATTTCTATTCCCTTTTGCTTAAGATCTATTCCTATTTCATTTTCTGGTGGTTTCGAACTTTCTCCAGTTTCTATTTCCTTTCCCTTGTTCATGCTCACAGGATTTTCTATTTTAGGAAGTCTCCTAGTGGCTGGTTTCCTACGGCGTACTTTCCTCCACCCTACGCATCTTCTCTTCTTTTTAGGTTTGGCTTTTTCCAGCGGTGGAGCTTTGAATTCCACAGGTTCTTCTATGTCAGCAATGTAACCAGTAAAGTCGTAAGAGACTTCGATAGGCACTGGATATAAGTTGAGATTCTGGAATGCTTCCGATATCTCATTCATGCTGCATAGTATATATGCAAAATACAAGAATGCAATGTTAAAACTTTGGAACAAAGTTTAGTAAACAAACACTGAAGTTTTATTGCATACTAATTTGTACAGAGGATAACAGAAATAAACATGCTAGGATTTTATTTATGTACTGGATAGTGATTTTGCTTACTAGTCCAACTTATCAGATATTTAGAGTTTTGCCTTTTCTGCAACAGAAGCTAGCATATAAAGATTTGCCCATTTCTTGTCTATTTTATCTTCTCAAGGTGTATTATTACCAAATTCTTGGACTTCTGGGTTAAACCTAACTCTCTTGGTTCGGGGTTTCTTTTTCTCCTGACTCTTTTTAAGTATCGAATCCCTTTTCTCTGGGGAAAGAGGATTCTCATAGTTTGCCTTGCGGACAAAGATTCCTTCTTCTAGGTTTACTGGGTTTTTAGAAGAAGATGCAATATCTAATTTGTGGTAGATAGCAGACAGCTTTTGTTTACCCATACTGTAACTAACAAATAATCAGTTAATACAACAAATAATCACAGAATGATAACTAGTAGGATTAAGTATTTTGTCAAATACTTAATTCCGTAATAGACTTAAATCAGTGGCTCGATCAGTGGCTCAGTAGTTATTAATTATTAGCTCTGATACCACCTTCTGTCACGACCCCCGACCCACCCTGGACGGAATCGGGAGCCGCGAGCAGTCCAGTGGTACCCGTGGTATCTGATTTATGCGGCAGCGGAAGTCTTTTATTACAGGATCTTTTCACCGTAAAATGCTCGTTTAATATATTATACAAAGTTTTAGGGATAAATTCCCATAATTTACAATACGTTGATTCCACACAGAAATCATTATTTGCCAAAACATGTTTTATTTATTTATTCACAATGAGCCACTTTTCTGAGCTTGTAGTGCTTTACTGCACTTTTCCTGGATCACACAGATCACCTGAAACATGTTTGGAAAAGGTTTTATCAGCGGGGAAATACTGAGTGAATCAGTCTATTTTTCTAAAACGACCCGTTAGTTAAAAATTACAGTATTAAGGGGAATTACAATGTTTCTGATATCAAACCAACTACCCACAGTACTTGTCACTCGACCATCCATTGGCTAGCCCATTTGTCCAATGGTGTCTGTGACTGTGGTCAGATCACCCCTTGGCCACCCGTTTGTCCAAGTGTGACGGGAAATAAGTAATGTATACAAAACCCCACATACCGGCTGTAATATGGTGATTACATAGACTTAATCCCTGTAATTATAACCTTTGAAAATAACTTGGAGTTTTGTAAATTTACTCACAAACTGTGAGAAAACAGTTTTAAAAGGAGAATGACTCACATTGCAGATTAACGAGCAAGATATAAGCTTACTGATTAGCCTTGATTAAACCTAATTTATCACAATGCACACACAGGCAGGTTAGTAACTAATACAGCAGTTACGTCAATTCACGAGATTAAACCCTCACAACGATTAATCAGTACAATACTCGATAATTCAGTCGGATTCACAACGAATAACAGAGCATAGTCCGAATTCGAACAGCACTCTAATATTCAAGTCGAAATCACGACAAATAATCAAAGTACAAGCTCAATTCGAGCAGCACCCGGACTATCGTTGGATAGTTATAATCGATCGGACGTTGAATCGTAATAGCGATCGAGTTATTACCCTGATTGCGGCAGCACCTCGTGATCGTGTGTGTGTAATTGTGGTATAACAGTTCTAAATCGACGTACACAGAGAGTTTGTGTGTCGTTTTAAGTTCAACAGTTAAGTGCCAATGTCGGCTATTTATAGCCAGAAATTCGACTCGCTTACGGACCGTATGCCTTAACCCTTACGGTACGTAAGGCTGACTGGTACGCTTACGGTCCGTAAGGACCAACCCTTACGGTCCGTAAATGGTTCAGCCTATTTCCTAGCCTAGCTGAGTTCGGTTATAGCCTTGGTGAATCAACATTTTCAACAAATAAGAACTGTGCAACGTTTTAATAAAGATAATTATCAATTAGGGTTTGCCCCCCTCGAGTTTTAGGGGCCCTGATCCTGATTCCGATTGTTCCGGAAATTTCAGGGTTTACGCCAAATTACTTGGGTGTCTTAATTAGGGTTTTCTTATTGGATAATTATTATTCTAATTACGAGTTTTATTGACGGTTGTTACAATACGGAGGAGGATTCGGGAAGTGAAGAAAACACTGGAGGAATGCGAGAGTTGGATGAGAACGAACGCCAAGCCGCATAGGCTCAGATTGGTGATGGGTTCTACAATCCGAGCAGCACTAAGAGCACTAAACTGAGGGATCCGCTTTACCGCTACATTCATAGGCTCCTCGCTTACTCTCTTAGTCAAAGGCATGACAGCAGCGACGTTGTTGGGTTGAGAGATTTGGTAGTCCTCCACTGCATTCACACCCGAAGACCCCTCGATGTTCCATTCCTCCTACTCCGGAACATGCATTTGAACTGGCTGGCTCATGCACCAACCCCTATTTTCTTCGGGGGATGGGTGTACCGCCTCTTCAAGCACTTCGCGAACATCCCTAGGTCTTTCGAGAGGAGCCCATGGTCAGGACGGGTCGATGTACACATTTGTCGCTCCATGAACCTAATCTATGAGGTGGAAGACGGGTCGGTAAGCTTTCAGAGGATGCAAGGCCTTGCATGGAACCCGCAAGAGGCGCTAGTCCTTCACGCTGCACCTCCCCAATACCAGTACCAACCCCACGGTGAACCGAGCTCGTCCTCCTCATAAGGAGGTAGTTTTCCTAACTTTCAGAGTTTACATGATCTTTTGCAGGAAAACCTTATGTGCACCAGGAACACCTACAACCTCGCCAACAACACATACCACCGGGTGGGAGCCATTGAAAGAAACATCTTCGATATCCAAGATGACATCGGAAGCATTCGGGAGTACATGGCGGGGCATGGGGGAGGAGGTGACGACAGTGATGAAGACATGGACTTGGCGGGTGGGGTAGGAGTAGGAGCGGCTGGTTGGTGATCCTACAGGTTAAAATTCCCTTTCTATCGAACAATTTCCGGCCTGCGTGCCGAAGTGTTGAACAATTTACTTTTCCTAACTTATTTTTATTTTCTGCTTTTGTTTTTATCTTTAACTTGATGGTTTGGATGCTTAACTTGGTAATCTAGGACATTTGGTATTGTTTGGTGTGGTATTTATTGATAAAACAGGTACCTACGAGGCTTAGGGTGCTAAACATTAGTACTACTAAAGCCAGGGCTGGAAAACCGGAGAAAGAAACCTGTTTTTCAACTTTGCAGACTGTCCACACGGGGCCGTGTCCGGCCGACACGCCCCCGTGCCCACCTCCGAGACCTGCTGTTTGTTTAATTTCTGCAGATTTTTGCCAGACACGGGGTCGTGCCCAACCAACACGCCCCCGTGTCCACCTTCTGTAAGTTTTTGTTACTGGCAGTTGAACACGGGGTCGTGTCCATCTGACACGGGGTCGTGTCCATCTGACACGGGGCCGTGTCCAGGATGCCAGTAACATAAAATTTTGCTTTTAACACCCTTTTACACATTCAATCAACCTAAAAACTTATTTTTGGGACATATTGAGGACAATGTGTAATTTAAGTGTGGGGGAGATGCTAAAACCTTGAATCTTGCAAGTCCTAATAATAAGCCTTACACAAAACTCTATTGGAACCGCTAATCACCCCAGATTTTTTCAAAAATTTTCATTTTTTTACTTATCTAAGTTTAAGTTGGGAATTCAAGTTCTAACAAGGTTATATTTTTACAAGTTTACAAACGATAGCGTCATGATAAAAAGAACCAACATAAGAAAATTATGAAACGACATGACAAGCTTAGTTAAAATTTGATTATATATACTAGATCACATAAAAACCCTTTCCCACAAAAGTGAGTTTTGAGCCTTTATCGAGCATACAAATACATATCTTTACACTAAATGCTCATTTTTCGTTTCTTGTGTAAATAGCCGTTTGGTTCGTACGACTCTAGAACTTGCCACGACAATACATTCCCGGTCCATACCAACTTAAACCCAAGTAAGTAAATGATGGAGGCATTAGGACTAACCCTTTTTCTTTCTACTCCATTATTTTTCAATTTTTTTACCTACCCAAAATCCCCTAGTTAACCCCTTTGAGCCTAAACCTTTTCATTTCTTAACGCAAAACAAATCACCCTTTTTACCCCCTAAACCTTATTATTTTAACCCTTTCTTTTAGTAACAACATTCGGTTTTCTTATGACTTGAAAAAAAAATATGTATTTTGATGAAACCAAATAAACAAACAAGTCCATCAAAAATAAATTTGTTTGAAACAAATGGTTCATCAAAATGAAATAAAAATGTGAAAAATAAAAAGTCTTTCAAAAAACCGACGTTTGTTACGCTTTTCGCCCTTTTACTAACCACTAACCTAACCACCCACCTTTAGCCCAAGCCTAACCCTTCACCCAAAAAGTCCTCTTGATATTTACAAAGGTATATAGTTAAAAAGGAGGAGGATTGATTGCTTGGCAAGCTTATGGTAGAAGTAAGTTCCATGCCGCTCTCGAGTGATTCACTAATGTGACAACTGTGCTCTGTAATCAATGTACGATGTAAAACAATGTTGATTATTAATAAAACAATGTGCTTTGGTGTTATTATATGTGTTTTGGTGTTATTTTGTGTGTATTTGTGTTTGGTAATTTTATAATTCGATTCGATTCCAATTTCAAGCTCTAAGTCGCTTTCTGGAAGGTTATACGCGCACTGAGGCGTAAATATAACCAGTTTAATGCAACAAACACTCTGGAATAGTGAAATAAGCTTAACATACCTTAAATAACCTCCAAATAACTTAGAAATAAGTTTTGGATGGTTCGGTGTGTTAAAATCAACCTTGTTCGATCACAGGGACTAATTGTGTCAAACTGCGAAACTATACCGATTTGAATAGTAACGAACACTCCGGAACTTGATCATAAGTTAAACATACCCTAAATAACCTTTACATAGCTTAGAAATAGGCTTTGAGGGGTTCGGTATGCTAAAATAAACTTTATTGATCAATAGGGACTAAAAGCGTCAAAAAGTGCACAAGTTTGCATTTTCGCGCATATCTTACGTTCTGAATATATCCGGACATCCAAAAATTTATGTAAGCATTAAAATATTCTATTTTAGTGTTTGGCATGATAAAATTCCATTCGTCGCTTAATTTGGATCGTTTTTGCGTTCGTTACGACTTCCGTCGTAATTAAGCGAATAACGCAACCGTACGACCAAACGAACCGACATGTTTAGCTCGTCACTTGTTAGTTTAGTGCTTGTGTAGAGTCGTAAGTCAAGCGGACTAAACACCCGCTTAGACTTTCGAACACGACCCGTTTGGTCGATCATTTGGATCCGACCAAACATGTTTAGTGACCATAGTAGCATAGGGAATAACCTTTCGAGGTTATACCTTATGGTCACTTAGGTTTAATTAGTCGCATGATAGGTAGTTATATGCCTTTGGTAAATTACCAAAATACCCTTTTCATACATAATTGGTAATTAAGCATATGTAACCTAAACTTTTGACACGTAACTAATTATGTAACATAATTAAACATGTATGGGCATATAATACTTGTCATAGGACTAGTTAGACGTCTCGAACGCGCTTTTGCATGCACGACGCGTTAAAGTAGCGTAAGCTACTTTAATGGGTCGCGATGGGTCGAAAGCACTTAGGTTAGGTTCCGATTTAGAATGTAGGCTTTGTTAAACCATATCACATGAGTTCCAACACTCATTTGGTTTACAAGACCTCATTCTGTCCGATCTTCCGATTTAGGCGTCTATTGTTTGTCTAGTGGTTCGATTACTAGGAGCTACTTGATTTCTCTGGTTTGCTCGAGTTTGTTGAAGTTCTATTTGATCGAGGATACTTTGCACTACATGTGAGTATATAGTTCCCCTATTTTACTGTTTTTAAATGTTTTGGGTGATTCATATGTACGAAATGTTTTCAAAGTTTAAACGATGATTTCAAAAACGATTAAAACGATTTTTACTAAACTAAGAACGATTTCGATAAAGTAAACGAACTTGTTGGTTGTAGTTACATAACGATTGACATTCATTAGCATTGATCAAGCCGACCAGTATTAGGTTATGGTACCATAGGATCTGACAAATCCCGTTACTTTACTACACCCATGGTTATGTGTGGGGGTTGTGGGTAGCGACTGAATCTGATGTTTGTTAACTTACCCTTGGTGGTTTGTTAATACGAGAACGAGTTGAACGATGGACGAGTCACAAAGGTTTGAATGTTATTAACGAGACGACCATATATAAGTTTTCACAATTAAAACGAGGACGATTTAAACGATCTAAACGAGTAAACGATTTGGGAACGATATGAGAACGATTTGGGAACGATATGGGGACGATTTGGGAACGAATTGTAAACGATTTGGAAACAATGTTAAACGATTTCGATAAACGATTGGTTTTTGGTTAAGTGTATAAATAACGAGACGGGGGTAATATGGTGAAAACATGGTAGATATGCCGCTGGTACTTCTTATATATAAGTGTTTTCATCATATTACATATCGTGGCGTTATTTAGTTCACTTGGGTAAACGCTTTTGAAACGATGTCACACAACGATGTTTTTCTAAGAGATATAAACTATACGAGTTTTTAACGAGCTTTTACAAGATATTTTGCAAGTTGGTTTTCTAAAACAAATGTTTTTGGGGTTAAGAAGCATGGCTACAAGATTTTATAAACTATAATCAACTTGATTTGATTTGGTTAACTATGTTGCAATACATTTTTTCAAAACAAGGTTCGTACTTTGACTCTTGTAGTCTAATAAAGTACTGCAACATATAAACGAGCCATGATTCCGTTACTCT
This sequence comes from Helianthus annuus, assembly GCF_002127325.2. Taxonomy (NCBI): domain Eukaryota; kingdom Viridiplantae; phylum Streptophyta; class Magnoliopsida; order Asterales; family Asteraceae; genus Helianthus; species Helianthus annuus. The sequence continues at coordinate 67,654,053 of NC_035447.2, forward strand.
TATAAAACCTATGTACTCGCCAGCATTTCTTTGTTGACTAAGTTTTTACATATGTTTCAGGTGTTGATGCTTGATCGATTTCTAGGATGCATGCGTCACATAGGATCTGGACGGGGCCTTAGTGACATAATAATAGTGATAGACGATGTAAAACTTGTTTATTCTATGTTAAGACAATGCAATGTTTAATATTATCAATAAAACGAAACACTTTTTATATCCATGGTTATGAAACAATAAGCTTCTGTTACAACACTCCCCGACGTTTCCGCCACGGTTTGTTGTCCTACGTGGTCGGGGTGTGACAGAAGAAAGTTGGTATCAGAGCCAATGGTTATAGGGAATTAGGCTATTAGTAATGCTTTGACCTAGACTATAACTTTAGGACCCTAACACAAGTTTACTTGTGTTTAGATTTTAAAACAAAACTGTCACCTATCCTTAGGTGATAACCACAACGAGAACACAAATCCGAATCTGCTTTGAAAATTAATCATCCGTTCTAGGACGATTGATTACTAGGTTTTGAACCCTCTGTTATATGGTTTTGAACCCTTCCAGTTTGATTCATATTTGGCTTAGTGCCTTTTGAATTTTCAAAATCTCGTCAAAGTTTGGGTTAAAATAATGTGAACACGTGCAAACTGGAAGAGTGAATGCCTGTACCTTGAGTTTTCTGTCTAAGGCTAGAGTGTTCGTACAAATCCACATAATCGGACCAGTCACTCTTACCTGGGAACTCTTGGGGCGAGTGTTCACTTATAGGCGAGCATGTCTTCGCGATGCATTATTTTGATTCATTTACTTTGATTAGTCACTGCGTGTCGTTTGTTTGTTCGAGGTAACGAACAAATGATCGCCTTCCTTGTGTTTTGTCGATACATCTTTTGCTTTTCCTAACTATCAACCTTACTCGTTTCTCATATTTCCTTTTTAGACAATGCCTCCACGACGTGAAGCACAGTCTTTCACCGTTGAAGAAATCGCAGCCCTAGTCTCTCAGCAAGTGGCTGCTGTGCTTCCCGGTGTTGTAACTCAAGTTCATGAGATATAAAACAATAACAATAATAACAACAACAATGCGCAGTGTAATTTCAAGAACTTCAATTCTGCTAAACCTCTAAAGTTTTCTGGGTCGCAAGGAGCAACTGCGCTCCTACAGTGGTTCGAGAGTATTGAGAACACATTCAGGCATGTGCAGTGTCCGAATGCACGTAAGGTTGAATTTGCTTCAAGCGTGTCTGAGAAGCGAGCGCTTACCTGGTGGAATGGTATTATGCGCGATAGGGGTGCCGAAGTGGCGTTGGCACAAACATGGGATGAGCTTCGGGCTCTCATGATGAGAGAGTTGTGTCCCCGTCACGGGATTCGAGCTTTGGAGCAAGAGTTTGACGATTTAAAACAAGATGGGGCTGAGCACCGTGCGTACATGGATCGCTTTGAGGAACTCAGTCTATTGTGTCCCACCATGGTTACCCCACCAGACAAAGCAATCGAAAGATATATCGATGGTCTACCCGATTCTATGCTGGATATTGTGACCGCTGTTAAACCCACTACCCTTCGTCAAGCGATCGAGTTATCTGCTACCCTGACTGAATCCCAAGTCAGGAAGGGTAAACTCACCCGCAAGGGTGACAAGAAGAAATCGTCTGATTCTGCGAAAGACAAGAAGAAGGGTAAAGGTAAAGAAGGTGAGTCGTCGAAGAAATCAAGGAAGCGAAAGGGTGCACAGAACTTTGCTGTTATGACACAGACTGAACAGAACACACTGGCTCAACCTCCTGCGAAAAAGGCGTATGCCGGTACCGCCCCTCATTGTGCTCGCTGCAACGGTCATCATGTTGCACAACAAGCTTGTACGCAATGCACGACGTGTGGTAAACTTGGGCATACAGCCAATATTTGTCGTTTAGGGCAAAATCCGGTTGCCCAGGTTCAAGCTCCGGCACAAGGGAATGCTGCTAGATTCCCACCAGGTTCATGTTTTAATTGTGGAAAGTTTGGCCACTTCCGCAACAACTGTCTGAGGCTGGCAAATACTAATGCGAATCCGAATGCGAACGTCAACGCCAATGTGAATCCTGCTCGAGGGCGAGCATACAATTTGAATGCAAACGAAGCAAGGGCTGACAACGAGGTTGTCAATGGTACGTTTCTTGTTAACAATCAACCCACATCTATTCTTTTTGATTTTGGTGCCGATCGAAGTTTTGTTTCGTTATCTTTTGAACCTTTGCTTGCGATACCTAGAACTAAATTGAGGAAACCCTTATCTGTCGAAGTTGCTACTGGTAAACCTCTTGTTCTCGATTCTGTTATTCGTGATTGTCAGTTGAACCTTGATAACCACCTTTTCCCTATTGACCTCACGCCTATGCAACTTGGAAGCTTCGACATTATCGTTGGAATGGATTGGTTAACCAAACACCACGCTGAGGTGGTTTGTTTTGATAAGATTGTTCGTATTCCTTTGTCTTCTGGCGATATTCTGGAGGTTCGTGGCGAGAAACCTTCAGGTGGATTGAAGCTTATGTCATGCATGGAAGCCCAAAGGTATTTGCGAAAAGGATATGTTGCCTTCCTGGCACATGTCACCGAAGAGAAAAGCAAAAGTAAGAGTATTCAGGACATTCCGATTGTTCGGGATTATCTAGAGGTGTTTCATGATGAACTGCCTGGTTTGCCACCAGTTCGTCAAGTTGAGTTTCATATCGACCTTGTACCCAATGCCAACCCGATTGTGAAAGCACCTTATCGTCTTGCACCATCAGAGATGCAAGAGTTATCAAAACAGCTTCAAGAGTTATCTGATAAAGGATTCATTCGTCCGAGCTTTTCACCTTGGGGAGCTCTTGTCCTCTTCGTGAAAAAGAAAAGATGGGTCTTTCCGAATGTGTATCGATTATCGTGAGCTTAACAAGCTTACCATCAAGAATCGATATCCCCTACCTCGAATTGATGATCTCTTTGACCAGCTGCAAGGTGCTTCATGTTTTTCTAAGATCGATCTGCGTTCTGGGTATCATCAACTTCGTGTTTTCGAAGAAGATATTCCCAAAACTGCCTTCCGCACGAGATATGGGCATTACGAGTTTACAGTCATGCCTTTCGGCTTGACGAATGCTCCAGCTATCTTTATGGACTTAATGAATAGGGTCTGTAAACCTTATTTAGACAAGTTCATTATTGTGTTCATCGACGATATTCTCATTTATTCGAAGACTCGAGCCGATCACGAGCAACACCTTCGCTTAACGTTGGAACTCCTCAAGAAGGAACAACTTTTCGCTAAATTCTCCAAGTGTGAATTCTGGCTTAAAGAAGTTCAGTTTCTGGGTCATATAGTCAACGAGCAGGGTATTCATGTGGATCCATCCAAGATTATTGCTATTATGGATTGGAGTACGCCAACGACACCTACAGAGATTCGATCTTTTCTTGGTCTTGCTGGTTATTATCGTCGATTCATTTCTAATTTCTCGAAGATTGCGGTTCCACTCACTGCTTTGACTCAGAAGAATAAGCCTTTTGAGTGGGGACCCAAACAAGAAGAAGCGTTCCAAACGCTAAAGCAAAAGTTATGTAATGCTCCTGTTCTATCTTTTCCCGAGGGAAGCGATGATTTCGTTGTCTATTGCGATGCGTCCAACTTAGGCCTTGGTTGCGTCCTCATGCAACGAGGTAAAGTTATTGCATATGCATCTAGACAGCTGAAAATCCACGAGAAGAACTATACGACTCATGATCTTGAGTTAGGAGCTGTGGTTTTCGCACTTAAAATCTGGAGACATTACCTCTATGGCACGAAGTGTGTGGTTTTCACAGACCACAAAAGTCTCCAGCATATTCTTAATCAGAAAGAGCTGAACATGAGGCAACGACGTTGGGTTGAACTCTTGAACGATTACGATTGCGAGATTCGCTACCATCCTGGTAAGGCGAATGTCGTGGCCGATGCGCTTAGTCGAAAAGAGCGAGTCAAGCTTCATTCTGTTCAAACACTATCTGATATTCAAACTCGTGTTCTTCAAGCTCAGCAATCTTGTGTCTAACAATGATGGGTATGGAATTACCACATCAGCTTGAGCTTAAACTCGAAGCAAAAGGCGATGGTTTGCTTTATTTCAAGGATCGTTTGTGGGTCCCGAAACAAGATGATCTTCGCGCTCTAGTGATGGATGAATCTCACAAGTCTCGATATTCTATCCATCCTGGTGCTGATAAGATGTACAAGGATCTTCGTACTAAGTTCTGGTGGCCTAGTATGAAGAAAGATGTTGCCTTGTATGTATCGAAATGCCTGACTTGTCTTAAAGTCAAGGCTGAACATCAACGACCTTCTGGTTTGCTTGTACAACCAGAGATACCGGTTTGGAAGTGGGAGAGCCTTGCAATGGATCTCATCACTAAATTACCGCGTACATCTAAAGGTCATGATGTTATTTGGGTTGTTATCGATAGATTAACGAAGTCAGCTCATTTTCTCCCGATTCGCGAGGACCTATCTGCTGATAAACTTGCAAAGATTTATGTTGATGAGATTGTTTCACGACATGGTGTTCCTTTGGATATCATTTCTGATCGTGATGCTCGATTTTCATCTCATTTCTGGAAGACCATGCAATCTGCTATGGGAACTCAACTAAATCTAAGCACTGCTTATCATCCCCAAACAGATGGTCAATCTGAAAGGACGATTCAAACTTTGGAGGATATGCTTAGAGCATGCGTGATAGACTTTGGTGGAAATTGGGATTCTCATCTGCCAATGATCGAGTTCTCTTACAACAATAGTTATCATGCTAGCATCAATATGGCACCATTCGAAGCTCTCTACGGTCGAAAATGTCGTTCACCTGTCTGTTGGAACGAGACCGGTGAAGCTCAGCTTACTGGACCTAAGCTCGTTCTGGAAACAACAGATAAAATCAAGAAAATTCGCGATAATCTTGTGACAGCTAGAAGCCGTCAAAAGAGTTATGCGGATATGCGACGCAAGCCCTTAGAATTTCAAGTCGGAGATCGTGTCCTGCTCAAGGTTTCACCTTGGAAAGGAGTCGTGAGATTTGGAAAGAAAGGAAAACTTGCACCTCGATATGTGGGACCATTCAAGATTGTGGAAAGAATTGGGAAAGTTGCCTATCGACTAGAGCTACCTCCAGAGCTTGGAAATATTCATCCGACTTTTCACTTGTCCAATTTGCGAAAGTGTTTAGCTGACGCTGATCTTCACAATCCTCTCGACGAGATCTGAATCAATGAAACGATGCACTTTGTCGAGAAACCCGTGGAGACAGTGGACCGTACATTTAAGCAGTTGAAGAACAAACGGATTCATCTGGTTAAAGTTCGTTGGGAGTCCAAACGTGGCCCAGAATTTACTTGGGAACGTAAGGACCAAATGATGACCAAACTCTAGTTAAAATTTCGGGACGAAATTTCCTGAAGTAGGGGAGACTGTGACAACTGTGCTCTGTAATCAATGTATGATGTAAAACAATGTTGATTATTAATAAAACAATGTGCTTTGGTGTTATTATATGTGTTTTGGTGTTATTTTGTGTGTATTTGTGTTTGGTAATTTTACAATTCGATTCGATTCCAATTTCAAGCTCTAAGTCGCTTTCTGGAAGGTTATACGCGCACTGAGGCGTAAATATAACCAGTTTAATGAAACAAACACTCCCGAATAGTGAAATAAGCTTAACATACCTTAAATAACCTCCACATAACTTAGAAATAAGTTTTGGATGGTTCGGTGTGTTAAAATCAACCTTGTTCGATCACAGGGACTAATTGTGTCAAACTGCGAAACTATACCGATTTGAATAGTAACAAACACTCCGGAACTTGATCATAAGTTAAACATACCCTAAATAACCTTTACATAGCTTAGAAATAGGCTTTGAGGGTTTCGGTATGCTAAAATAAACTTTATTGATCAATAGGGACTAAAAGCGCCAAAAAGTGCACAAGTTTGCATTTTCGCGCATATCTTACGTTCTGAATATATCCAGACATCCAAAAATTTATGTAAGCATTAAAATATTCTATTTTAGTGTTTGGCATGATAAAATTCCATTCGTCGCTTAATTTGGATCGTTTTTGCGTTCGTTACGACTTCCGTCGTAATTAAGCGAATAACGCAACCGTACGACCAAACGAACCGACATCCGAGATATTTTTGAGTATGTTTTGAGTTCCCAATACTTTAACATCATTTTAGAGCCTTGAAATGAGGTTAACAGGGCTTAAACATGTCAAAAATGGGCCGAAATGCATGTTTTGCAAGTTCAGGGACTAAAACTGTCATTTCTGAAAGTTGTGCAGATCAGACAAGGCCAGGCGACCCGCCTGAGTTTTGTCTGTATGCTGACGCGGGCCGCGTGAGTTGCCCAGTAACAGAAAACCAGTTTTTGAAACAGCAGCTGGTTTGTAGGGTTTTTGGACATGGTTTTGATCATTCTATGGGCCAATTTTGATGGTTTTTGAGAGCCCATGGTATCCTAATACCATGTGCCCACTTGTACGGATGAGATCAAAGCTCAATCTTCGAGAAACGATCCTAACGGCTCTTGAAAATCTATAAATACCCACTTGCTTTCACTTGGTTTCCTCACATTTGATCTGATTCTTGCTCTCTAAGTGGAAGTAATTGCTTCCTCCCTGAGAGTGAATCGGGTCAAAGCTTGCGGGGACCGTTTGTAAGTATTCCTTCGTTCTTTTCGTTCGTTTCTATCGTTAAAGTCAAACTGTGTTTGACTTTCTGCTTTGACCAGTTTATGGTCAACGCGAAGTTCGTTTGAACTTCATAACGTGAGCGTAATCACGATGGTTATAGTCCCTAGTGACTATACCTACTGATTACCACGTTATCTAGGCTCAGTGGCGAGTCGTAGTTTCGGCCAAAATGCGTTTTCTCGCGTATTTTGTAACCAAACTACTCTAGGATGTCAAAACCGTTTGTTTTGATATCAAAACCTGTTTTCTAACTTAACTAAACATGTTTCGACATGTTTAGCTCGTCACTTGTTAGTTTAGTGCTTGTGTAGAGTCGTAAGTCAAGCAGACTAAACACCCGCTTAGACTTTCGAACACGACCCGTTTGGTCGATCATTAGGATCCGACCAAACATGTTTAGTGACCATAGTAGCATAGGGAATAACCTTTCGAGGTTATACCTTATGATCACTTAGGTTTAATTAGTCGCATGATAGGTAGTTATATGCCTTTGGTAAATTACCAAAATACCCTTTTCATACATAATTGGTAATTAAGCATATGTAACCTAAACTTTTGACACGTAACTAATTATGTAACATAATTAAACATGTATGGGCATATAATACTTGTCATAGGACTAGTTAGACGTCTCGAACGCGCTTTTGCATGCACGACGCGTTAAAGTAGCGTAAGCTACTTTAATGGGCCGCGATGGGTCGAAAGCACTTAGGTTAGGTTCCGATTTAGAATGTAGGCTTTGTTAAACCATATCACATGAGTTCCAACACTCATTTGGTTTACAAGACCTCATTCTGTCCGATCTTCCGATTTAGGCGTCTATTGTTTGTCTAGTGGTTCGATTACTAGGAGCTACTTGATTTCTCTGGTTTACTCGAGTTTGTTGAAGTTCTATTTGATCGAGGATACTTTGCACTACATGTGAGTACATAGTTCCCCTATTTTACTGTTTTTAAATGTTTTGGGGTGATTCATATGTACGAAATGTTTTCAAAGTTTAAACGATGATTTCAAAAACGATTAAAACGATTTTTACTAAACTAAGAACGATTTCGATAAAGTAAACGAACTTGTTGGTTGTAGTTACATAACGATTGACATTCATTAGCATTGATCAAGCCGACCAGTATTAGGTTATGGTACCATAGGATCTGACAAATCCCGTTACTTTACTACACCCATGGTTATGTGTGGGGGTTGTGGGTAGCGACTGAATCTGATGTTTGTTAACTTACCCTTGGTGGTTTGTTAATACGAGAACGAGTTGAACGATGGACGAGTCACAAAGGTTTGAATGTTATTAACGAGACGACCATATATAAGTTTTCACAATTAAAACGAGGGCGATTTAAACGATCTAAACGAGTAAACGATTTGGGAACGATATGAGAACGATTTGGGAACGATATGGGGACGATTTGGGAACGAATTGTAAACGATTTGGAAACAATGTTAAACGATTTCGATAAACGATTGGTTTTTGGTTAAGTGTATAAATAACGAGACGGGGGTAATATGGTGAAAACATGGTAGATATGCCGCTGGTACTTCTTATATATAAGTGTTTTCATCATATTACATATCGTGGCGTTATTTAGTTCACTTGGGTAAATGCTTTTGAAACGATGTCACACAACGATGTTTTTCTAAGAGATATAAACTATACGAGTTTTTAACGAGCTTTTACAAGATATTTTGCAAGTTGGTTTTCTAAAACAAATGTTTTTGGGGTTAAGAAGCATGCCTACAAGATTTTATAAACTATAATCAACTTGATTTGAGTTGGTTAACTATGTTGCAATACATTTTTTCAAAACAAGGTTCGTACTTTGACTCTTGTAGTCTAATAAAGTACTGCAACATATAAACGAGCCATGATTCCGTTACTCTTATAAAACCTATGTACTCGCCAGCATTTCTTTGCTGACTAAGTTTTTACATATGTTTCAGGTGTTGATGCTTGATCGATTTCTAGGATGCATGCGTCACATAGGATCTGGACGGGGCCTTAGTGACATAATAATAGTGATAGACGATGTAAAACTTGTTTATTCTATGTTCAGACAATGCCATGTTTAATATTATCAATAAAAAGAAACACTTTTTATATCCATGGTTATGAAACAATAAGCTTCTGTTACAACACTCCCCGACGTTTCCGCCACGGTTTGTTGTCCTACGTGGTCGAACACATACCTTAAACTCTTATGATCAGTGAATATGGTAAACTTACTACCATAAAGGTAATGTCTCCAGATCTTAAGGGCAAAAATTATGGTTCCTAATTCTAGATCACGGGTTGAATAGTTCTCTTCATGATTCTTAAGTTGTCTAGATGCGTAAGCTATAACCTTTTGTCGTTGCATCAATACACATCCATAACCTAACTTAGAAGCGTCACAATAGACTACAAAGTCTTCAGTTCCTTCTGGTAACGCTAGTATGGGTGCATTGGTTAGTCTTTGCTTAAGAATTCTAAAGGCTTCTTCCTGTTTTGGTCCCCACTCAAACTTAATGGATTTACAGGTTAACTTAGTTAAAGGATTGGCTATTCTAGAAAAATATCGAATAAATCTTCTATAATAACCAACCAATCCTAAGAAACTTCTAACCTCGGTTGGTGACTCAAGGGTTTTCCATTTGGTAATTGCCTCGATCTTGGTGGGATCTACATGAATTCCTTCATAATTAACTAGATGTCCAAGAAACTGTACCTGTTCTAACCAGAATTCACACTTTGAAAACTTTGCATAAAGTTTTTCTTTTCTCAATAAACTTAAAAGAGCGTGCAAATGCTTTTGTTGGTGCATACATCTGTCGACTTCGTCTTGTATCGAGTCTTGTACTAGAGTGTTAGATCAGGGCACGTTGTTCGAGAAAATAGGAGATTTAAATAGAATTAAAGATGATTTTGCTTGAGAGAGTTGATTTCGCTTGAAATGACATTTGTCACTTTCAAGCGGAATCACATCAATTCTTATTCCGCTTGAAGCATGTTCAAGCGGAATCCCAACTCTATAAATAGGTCATTCGAGCGAAATCAGGTAGAACAGTTCTGGATTTGGATACCGAGGTGCTGTCGGTTTTTCCTGTGAATGTAATCAGTGTTATATCAACACGATCCTACAAGTGATTTGCAAGCTATTTCGAAGTCTGTTTCTTAGTTTCCGCCTCTGAAATAGATTAAAACTCCTCTGAATGACTCGTTTGGGTCACAACACGATCCTACAAGTGGTATCAGAGCTCAGGAGGAGGAGTACTTGCCGATTCAGCTCGATATTTCTGTTTTCTACACCTTCTTTTCAAAATTAACAAGTTTTTACGGTTAAAATCGGCTAATTTTCTCATATGTTGTGTAAAACTGCATTTTAACAAACCCTTGAAAGTTTCAGACCAAAATTCGAATTAAAAATGATAAAAATGGACTAAAAAGGTAATTCTGCTTGAACGAACATCCCTGTTTCCGCTTGAAAAAGTTATTTCGCTTGGCTAATTCCGCTTGAAATAGCCTGATTCCGTTTCAAAGTTGTTATTCCGCTTGAAAGTTCAAGCGAAATCAGTGATTCCACTCCAAATATCTTATTCCGCTTGAAAAGTTTTAAACGAAATTAGTGATTTCGCTTCAAACGTTATTCCGCTTGAAATTCAAATGAAATCAAGTGATTCCGTTTGAACTTCTTATTCCGCTTGAAATGTTATTTCGCTTGAAGTTTTTTATTTCAGGTGATTTCGCTTGAAGTGTGTGGTTTTTGAAAAACGTGTTACCGAATCATGAGTGAAGAATTTTACAACGCGTTTGCCATATCTCCGACTACTCCGGCTTCCATTGCTCAAAACATGAATTTGGAAAATGAGACTGGAACAATGCAAAAATAGGTTTTGAAAACTGGGTTCAAGCAAACCATTTGAGGAGTATTACGGATGGAAAGATAGGTTTTGAAAACTGGGTTCAAGCAAACCATTTGAGATCTTGGGAATGTATTTTGAAGAAGTATGTTCTACCACGTACGGATCTGCAAGTTGAAAAAGAAATCTCGGAATTCAATGATAAAGAACGTGACATGTACAAAGCTGAAAAGATGATGATAAGTTTACTTCAGCAAGCCATCAAAGAAGACATCTTTGTGTTGCTTCAACATGACAAGACCTCAAAATCAATCTGGGATGCTCTTAAAATCAAGTTTCAGGGAAGTGAAAAGATGATTAAAAGTAAAAAGGCATTACTTAAGAAAGAATTTGATCTATTCACCAGTTTGCCCGGGGAAGATACAAAGAAATTAATTGAAAGATATTGCCATTTAGTGCGATCCATGTCAATGTTAAGCATAACTAAAGATCGAGAGGAATGGGTTAACAAGTTAGCTGACGCTTTACCTCAAAAGGAGTGGGGTACTTACTTGATGATCTTAAAGAACATTGGAGTGTATGATGGTTTGACGATTTCTCAGTTCATCGAGAAGATTGAGGGTCAAGATCTTGAACATCAAAAGATTGCGAGGATGACTAATCCGAGTGGTCAACAAGACGTGAAAATGTATTATAAAGGCAATGTTCAAGAGGTTGAAAGAAGTCCGAAAATACAAACTGCGTTTAGTGCTGGAAACTCATCTGAAAATGTTGAACAAAGTTCTAATAGCAGCAGTGGTTTCTCTTCATACCCAAGTGTCAATCCAAAAGGTTCAATTTTAAGTTTTCATTCTCAAAGTACAAAAGGTGGGGGTTGTGTGATACAGTGCAATATAGCTTTGAATCTTCCAGAGGGTCAAAGTTTTTCTGAAGAAATTGCAAAAGATCACATGTCTTTACTTGCAACTATGTTACAATCCTATGAAGGTTTAGTTGCAGGGAGGATCGGGAATCCTATGCTTACAAAAGGGGATTACGATCAGATAGACACGGAAGAATTGGAACTCATGGACATCAAATGGTGTCTAGCAAGTGTCTTGAGGAGAGCAGAAAACTTCAAGATGATTACTGGAAGAAATGATTTTCTTGATGCACATATTTCTACTTTAGGTTTTGATAAATCTAAAGTTACTTGTTTTCGATGCAGGGAGAAAGGTCATTTCAAGAGGGAATGCAAGAATAGAGAAGCAAGTGAAGCAAAGAATTCGTTTGGAAAAGATGACTACTACCGGAAAGCCATATATCAGCAAGTTGGTCAACAACAACAACAAGAACCACAAGTGGCTCATGGTAGAAAAGTGATAGGGGATTCTTCAAAAAGAGCATGTTTAGTCAATCAAGAAAATTTTTGCTGGGATAAATACATTTCATCCGACAGCAAAGCATGCTTAGTCAATCAGGATGATGAAAGGTTACCTGAAGGTTTTAGCTGGGATATGTTTGTTGATGAAAAAGGAGAATTTAAAGCTTTCATTGCTAAAATTGTGAAAGAACCAGATATGTTTACTGAGTGGATGAAAGCTATTGGTGTTAGTGTGAAGAATGAAGAAGAAAAGTCTGTTTCATCAGATGAAAGCTCACAAAGTTCAGATGAAAGTTCAGAAAGAGAAACTGTTTTTGATCAAACACCATCTGATTCTGATCTTTCAGATGATAGTTCTGATAAATCATTTGAGTTTGATCAATCACCAACTGATGATAGCGGTGATGATGAAGAAGAAAGACATATTAATGTTGCAAAAACTCATCTATCTCCTGAAAGCTTTCATTTTTATTTTGCAGATCGTTTGGAGAAGCTGAAGGAGAGACGAGCAGCAAAAGAACAAAAGCAACTGAAGTCTGAAAGTATTGTTCAAAATGAAGAGGTTAAAATTGTTGCTGAGGAGGTTGGTGAAACAGAAAAGGTGGCTGAAGCTGAAAAAGTTGTTGAATATGAAAAGATTATTGAAATAGAGAAAATTGTGGAAGTCATCAAGCCTTGCTCAAAGTGTTTAGAACCTTGCAAAGAATGTGCAGCAAAAGATGAGAAGTTGGCTGAGCTTGAGAAGATGAAGGAACAATTACTGTTCAATCTAAACTACGTGAAGGAGTCTTATGATGTATTAAACAGAACAGTAACTGGTCTTCAAAAGGCAAATTCTGAGAGAGAAGATGCTTTGACGATGATGAATGCTACAATGATGACTAAGCAAAAAGCCATAAACTATTACATTGAAGAATGTGCCAAGCTGAAACAAGAGTTGGAGACTGAGAAAATTGAGAATGAGAGAATCAGACGATTATTACAGAGTTATTCTAGTTCTAATTATCTTATTGATCGAATTTATCCAACTGTTGCAGGTTTCGAAGCATTTCAGGATGAGAAGCCAAAGAAGAAGGATACTGGCAAGAAACCGAGTGTTAGCTATAACAAGTGTCTGCCTCCGATATGGGAAGGTTATTCTCCCAGAAAACCAAATGAGGAGCAAGTTCAAAAGGCAGTCAATAATATAAAACTGAAGTCTGATGTAACCGATGAATTACCAGAAAACATTGACGTTACTTTCACATCGTCTAACACTGATCATGAGTCTGAGTTAATTAAAAAGGTGGTCGATCAGGTGTTGGATACAGATGAGGAGTCTGAGTCAAAGTCTGAATCTGGAGGTTCAAGTTCGTCAGTCAACAGTCCAAAATCGTCGGTTAAACGGGCTTATAGTAAAGAGTTTTTGTTATCAAAATCTAATTTGAATGAGGAAACATTTGAAGTTGCATACACTTTGAATGATTATGACAAATTATATTCTGATAAAGAATTTCCAATAAGAAGTGTTAGATTTGAAATGATCAAAAAGGTTTTCAAAATAACAGAAATCAATATTTCTGAAATAAAAGATTTAAATCTTACTGGAAAACCTAAAAAATACACTTCAAGAGTTCAACAGCGATTAAACAAGAAAAAGGGTTACAATTCTGGTTCTGGTTTTCAAAAGAAACCAAACCATAACGGTAATTTCAAAAAGAAAGGTCTTGGTTTTATTCCACCTGAAAATTATAAAAATGATAAAATTTCTAAAACAAACCCAAAATTTGTTTCAGGAGGAAGTGCTGAAGAAGAACAGAAGAAACCTTTCTAGAGACAATCAAGCCAGGAGTTTCTTGCTGAGAGGAAAGGAACTGGAGTTTTTCATCGAAAAGAGACTAGAACCTGTTACAAGTGCAATGAAGTTGGTCACATTGCATGGAATTGCTCTCAAGCTACAAAGACAAAACAGGGAGTCTCTGAAAAACTTAAAGAAAAAGTTGTTGATGTTGAACCACCAACTGAGAAATTCAAAATTTTTGAAAATTCAACTTATGAAGTTGGTGAGTGTTCTAAGAAAAATTTTTACAAAAAGAGAGCCAAGGACAACCAAATGTGGGTTGTTAAGAAGTTTGATGTGAAATTTGGCGATGAAACTGATTCCACAAAATCAGAAGAGCCACAAGTTAAGGTTAAAGAAGAGAAATCAGTACCTTCAGTGAGTGATGATAATTTTCCATCATTGAAGGATGAAAAATTTAAGCAGAAAATTAGTAAGGTTGAGATCTCGAATCAATTCTATTCTGAGAAGAGAGAATTTGATTTTGAGAAAGCTTTTAATGGCGATGTGAAAAAGATTTTTGAGAAAATGGTCGAGGGAAAGGCCAAAGGGGTTAAAGATTTTTATGCTACAAAGAAGGCAACTTATAACCCTACTAAACAAGAGTTAAAATCACCCAAGGTTGGTCAGACTTGGGTGGAAATTCTTTTCCCTTAAAAATCTGACTTGCCGGAGCTCCCAAGTTTGTAATCGCGGAGCAGGAACCGGCATCATTCTTGATATAGTTTGTTTTTATGAATGAATCTTAAAAATTGTTGATTTTTACAGGTTAAGTGTGACTTGCCAGAGCTTCCAGGTTGGTAAGTGTGAAGCAGGAATCGGCATCTTTATTGGTAAAATGAATTTGTGAAGATGTGGTATTCCTACAAGTGGTAAATCAGGGACATTAATTTGTACTTGATTTTCTTACAAATGATACAGAGGTTTGTTCTGGCAAAGTGATTCGTCAAGGTCATTAATTTGAACTTGATGAAATCCTCATACATGTGGTAAAAATGGACAATGTGATGAGTTTACCCCGAACCTACAAGTGGTTAAAACAAAACTTATTTTCCGGAAAAACCATTTTGATTAAAACAAACTTAAGTGTTTTGAAATCTAAATGGGAAAATAGTTTGTTGAAAGGGGGAGTTCTGATTGTTTATGCCAAATGGATGGCGATTTGATGCGATTCAATATCAGTTGTCAATTTTCTTGTATAGTTTGTTTTCAAATTTCTTTAAATGTGTTTGAATTTTAGGGGGAGTAAGAATTTCAGAAAATCCAAAAACATTAGAAAATTTGAAAAAGCCAAAAACATGATAAAATAAAAATGAGTTTTGTTGTGAAAAAAGAGGAAATGATAGTAAATCAGTGGACTATCACAACATGCTAAAGAAATGGAAAGTCAAAAATGTGATAAACAATCTCACTGCGGATATGCGAGTAGATTTTTGCACATTTAGTAGATTGTGACGAGATATAAACCTAAATTTCAAACTTACTTATATCGAGGGGAACATTTCTTGGATATATGGGTAACCCCCGAAATCTTGTTTGAAAGGTCCCTCTTTCTGAGATACTAGGTCTTTATACTCAGTGATATCTGGGGTATTATCCCGGGACTTCTGATTTTGCGGAAGCAATGGCCTAGTCCCCGTATAATACTTTCTGCAAATGCTTGAAATATAGCGCCGCCCTCAGCATAAAAAATGATGAAACGTTGAAAAATGTTAATCATGTGTTGTTGAAGAAAAGATCCTCTAAATGGGACACACCAAAAGTCGAACCGTCATCTCTCTGCTGAAAGGAAGTTCTAACCTGAGCTCTCATGGTTTCGCATTTAACCCCTTACAGATATCATCTAGGTATACTCACATGTAAGACTGAATATTGGGATCTGGATACGGGAGTATATTCAAGTAGTGGGACACGCGAATAAGTTTAAGTGTTTAAGACATTAATCTCGTATCTCGAAACAGTTGAACTTTGTGTGAAAATTTAAGTGGACCAATATACTGACAATCTAAGTGAAATGTTTAGAACTTAAAATGTAATGAAGCTTAATGGTGTTGGTGATTTGTCTCATAAACTGATATGATCCTCTTACACAAACTCACAAAAATATTGTCTGTAAATATTTCTTTACTACATTTCATTTCATTTAAAAAATCTAAAAAGATTTTCAGTGTGTTTTAGCATAAATTTTGAAAAATTCAAAAAGATTTTCGACAACTGATGTTGGAAAGCTGATTTTCAAAATTCCGAGTGCTGAACATGATGAACAGGTTTGGGAAAGTTTGTTTATTGATAATCATTTTGAGGGGGAGTCTGTTAAATCTAAAATGTTTGAATATTCTTCTACAAGTGGTCACAAATATTCTGAGTTGGTGCATACATCTTAATATTAAATTGTTAAAATTAGGTTTGAGTAAGAGCTGGGTTAATCGATCCTGAGAAGCTTGTGATTGAAGAGAGCCAGGTTTCGATACCTAAGTAGAATGAGAACCAGATTATGATCCTGAAGCTGATGATGCTGATGAACATAAGGAATGCCAGCACATCGATAGGGGGAGTCTGAAGACATTTGAGAGAAGGATTAGTTCGAATGGAGCATGTTGATGCTGATAGAAAAAGTAAAAGCCCAAAGACTGATAAAGATTGAAGATGAGAAGACTCGACACTGAAGACTCGCCAACATCTGAGGGGGAGTCTGTTGGTGCATACATCTGTCGACTTCGTCTTGTATCGGGTCTTGTACTAGAGTGTTAGATCAGGGGACGTTGTTCGAGAAAATAGGAGATTTAAATAGAATTAAAGATGATTTCGCTTGAGAGAGTTGATTTCGCTTGAAATGACATTTGTCACTTTCAAGCGGAATCACATCAATTCTTATTCCGCTTGAAGCATGTTCAAGCTGAATCCCAACTCTATAAATAGGTCATTCGAGTGAAATCAGGTAGAACAGTTCTGGATTTGGATACCGAGGTGCTGTCGGTTTTTCCTGTGAATGTAATCAGTGTTATATCAATCAGAAAGTGGTTTAAAGTGATTTGCAAGCTGTTTCGAAGTCTGTTTCTTAGTTTCCGCCTCTAAAACAGATTAAAACTCCTCTGAATGACTCGTTTGGGTCACAACACAATCCTATAGCTTTGCATGTTCCTCTTTACTCTTAGAGTAAATGAGAATATCATCTATAAAGACAATTATGAATTTATCCAATTATGGCTTACATATTCGGTTCATCGTGTCCATAAATTCGGCTGGGGTATTGGTTAAACCAAATGGCATGACAGTAAATTCATAATGGCCATACCTTGTTCTAAAAGCGATTTTAGGAATGTCCTCTTCCTGTACCTTTAATTGATGATATCCTGATCGTAAATCGATTTTAGAGAAAAATCGAGCTCCTTGCAATTGACAAAAAGATCATCGATTCTTGGTAGTGGGTACCGATTCTTAATCCTGACCTTGTTCAATTCAAGGTAATCAATGCACATGCGCATCGATCTGTCTTTCTTCTTAACGAATAAAATCGGTGCTCCCCATGGCGATGAACTTGGCTGTATGAATCATTTTTCCAATAATTCGTCTAATTGCTTCTTCAGTTCCTGCATTTCTGCGGGTGCTAGGCGGTAAGGTGCTTTGGCAATTGGTGCCATTCCTGGTAGCAGGTGAATTCTGAATTCAACCTCTCTGTCTGGCGGTAATCTCGGTAACTCTTTTAGAAATACATCTGAAAACTGAGACACTACTGGAATATCTTTTAGTTCTTTTTCTTTACTGTTAATGATTATGGAAATCAAATACACTAATGATCCTTTTCTTATATAACTTGCTGTTTTCATTACAGAGATGAATTTCGTGGATCTATATAGCTTATCTCTTTTAATTGTGATCTTTTCTCCTCTTGGTGAATTTACTTGAATTGACTTTTGATCACATAAAATACTGGCTTTATTGGCTATTAACCAATCCATTCCTAATACAACATCAAATCCTGCCAGATTCATTGGATAAAGGTTTGCCATAAACTTTTGATTTAAAAATTCTATTCTTGCTCCTGCAAGATTTCGGAAATCCTAACAGTTTCCCCATTGGCTGTCTCTACTAGACATTCTTGTGGGAGTTTAGTTAATGTTTGATTGAGAAATTTGCAAAATGAAGTATTAATAAAACTTTGGTTTGCACCAAAGTCAAATAATACTTTAGCAAAAACAACATTAACTAAAAATGTACCGGCTATCACGTCCGGAATCATCTTTGCTTCATCTGCCGTCAGAACAAATGCTCTAGCATTTTTGGTAGTCTTATTGCCCATGGCTGGAACTAGTTTCGGACAGTTCGGCTTGATGTGACCTTTTTCTCCACAGTTGAAGCACATCCCATTATTAAGCTTCCTTCTACAATCTTCTTCCTTGTGCCTTGGTATCTTGCAGAAATTGCAGTAAGTGGAGCATTTTCCTGAATGCTTTTTCTTGCAGGCCTTGCAGTAGGGTGCAGAGGTAGAACCTACATTTTTCCCACGATTGGAATTTCCATAACAAAATTCTTGGGTAAGCCTTTGAGCTAAGTTTCTCCTCTTGTCTTCTTCTCGTGTACGCACTAACTCATCTGTCAAGGTATTTGCTAGTTCTATAGCTTCCTCTATGGTTTGGGGTCTAGCTGCCTTGACTACATGCCTAATCTCCCCGATTAATCCCCAGATGTAACGGGAGATTAATACTGGTTCTGGTGATGCAAGGGGTTGTACTATTCTAGCATATTCAAAGAATAATGTAGTGTACCCCTTACTATCCACTCCAGTCATCCTAAGGTTTAGGAACTTATTTGCTATCTGTTCCTTTTCATTGGGAGGGCAGAATTTCCTTTCTACCATGTTTTTAAATTCCTCCCATTCCATATTATAAACCCTATCACTTCCCCTAGACTGGAGGATAGTGTTCCACCATTCTAAGGTTGAGTTCTTAAACAGATTGGAAGCAAACATTATCTTATCCTCTTCCGCACATTTGCTTATTTTTAAGACAGCCTTAGTCTTTTCTATCCAGCGTAGAGTTGCAATGGGTCCTTCATTGCCCGAGAATTCTATTGGTTTACAAGACCAGAATTCCTTATAAGAACAACCATAGGATATGGTTCTTCTTCTTTTGGGAATGGGCACTTAAAGTATGGGTCCATTGTTTACGCTGTGATCTGTTGGGATTTTAACATGTTTATCAAAGTAATTTCATCCATATGAAATAAAAACGCAGCGGAAATAATGTTTAAAACATGTTACTTTTATGATTAAGTAAAATCCCAAAACCCGGATCCATATATGAAGATGCATACTATCATACACAACCAACCTTCTGGGGTAGCCCAGTTGGCCAGCCTCACCCAGACCCTTCTTGAGGTCACCGGTTCGATTCCCGGCAATGCCCTTATGGGGTGTTGGGGCTCTTCACCGTGGGTAATCACCGCCAGGCAGCTATGGGGCTAAGCTAGCTTGCGGAGTTGCAATACTCCGGCGGATGGGAGGTCCGTGCAACTACCCCCCCCCCCCCTACTATCATACACAACCATAGGGTGTTTAGAAAACTACCTTCTTGGAGTAATAGGATGATGAAAAGAATGATGCTTCTTGAATGGTTACCTTCAAGTGTAGAAGGCCTCAAGCTTGTATACCCCAAGCTTCCAACAAACACTAGGATTGTAGCTAGGATTTCAACACTTGAATCAAAAACCGAAAACCTTAAGAACACCTTATGATGGCCGAATTTTTGAGAGAAAAACACAAGTCTTCCACTTCATTCATTTGACATCTTGGTATTTATAGATGGAGAGAGAATCTTGCCACCCATCTTGCCCAATCAAAAGGCCTCTAGTTATGACATTTGCATGAAATGTCATTGGACCATCATTCTTCCCCAATCAAGGTTCATGCAATTGCATGTAAAGTAATTGGCTTAAAATGTCTAGGGAAGAATACCCAATCAAATGCCATCTAACATGTAAGAAGTGCATGTAAGTTGATTGGCCATTTTGTCTTGGGAAGGGGGGTGGCCTAGCTTATTTTTATAAAAAAAATTCAATTCTTTTATAAAATTTAAGTCTTGTTTATTTTATACCTTTTATAAAATATAACATCATATGTTCACAAGACTTTATACAACTTTTTATCATGTTATTTAACCTATTAAATAACAAGATAAAATATTCTCTCAAAATAAATTATCCATATAATTTATTTGTTTATCAAGTGTAATTATTTAGAAAACCAATTTCTAAGTATTGTAAGTGTTAATATTTATTTGTTTGATCATATCATATATAAATATTGTAAGTGTTTGTCTAGCTTGTTATTGGGTATGACTCGACTTGGATCATAACGTATTAGCCACATCAATTTAATATGTGTCTTGGGCATACAGAATCCAACAATCTCCCACTTGCACAAGATACATAGAAGATTGATGCAAGCAGTAAATGACGCCTAACTACGGTTTACTACCCCCAATACGTATGACTATATTTGCCATTCAATAACATCATCCCTTTCAAGTCCCTTACTTGAACATGATTTAGGTGAATTTATCATTTTATCCTTTCGTTACAGATGTCATGTTAAATCCAGAGACATAGAGTGATCACTCTCTGTTGATTTAATTTTATCAGGCCTTAGACATCTTACTCTCAACGAATAAGAGGAACAAATCCCTTCTTGACTACATACGTTCTTACAATCACCTTGTACCACACCTGAGCTTAGCCTTGTGTACTGCCATATTACTGACAGCTAAGAACTAGGTCAAGGTTTAATACTTGGTGAATATCAAGACCCAATATGTATCTCAGGTCGGAGGATACTATGATATTCGCCTTTTACTCAAATTTACTTATGATCAATCACAAATGATTCCATGCAGTAATATTTGAGAGCGAGTCAGTCCAATATTTGTATCCCACAAATATCTATGAACTTTGGTAGCAACACTTTGCTCTATATTGATTCTAAATGAATATCCACCAATCCAAGTTCATAATAGTCTTACATTCATATTTGTTCCCACAATTATGATCGACTACGGACATTCAGAATAATTAAGTTATTCACGGATTTAAACATGCTAATATGAAACGTAACTCAAAATACCATAAATGAGTTAAAATAACAATTGTTTCAATATCCAAATACAAAATTAGATCAAATCCAATCACTAGAATATCGAAGTCCTAAGGAACATGTGTGACCCTTATGTTTTGCCCTATCAAGGAGCTTCGTGAGTGGATCCGCAATGTTTTGATCGGTGTGAACTTGGCGGATACATATCTTTCCTTTTTCAACTTCATCCCTTATGTAGTTGAATCTTCGCTCGATATGTCTAGTCTTTTGGTGCGCACGAGGTTCCTTGATTTGAGCAATCGCACCCTCATTGTCACAAAAGATCTCTAGGGGATCTTGAATGGTAGGGACCACCCCTAGGTCAGTTATAAATTTCTTCAGCCATGCAGCTTCCTGGGCTGCCAATGAAGCGGCGATGTATTCTGATTCTGTAGTGGACAATGCTACCACGTCTTGTTTTGAGCTCTTCCAGGAGACTGCTCCTCCATTTAAAATGAAGACATACCCCGATTGCGATCGAGAATCACTTCGATCGGTTTGGAAACTCGCGTCCGTGTAACCCTTTACAACGAGTTCCTCCTCACCAGATCCATATATTAAAAACATATCCTTAGTCCTCCTAAGATATTTTAATATGCTTTTAACAGCCATCCAATGACTGTTACCTGGATTTTGTTGGTATCTACTCGTCATGCTCAAGGCGCATGAGACGTCCGGTCTGGTGCATATCATTGCATACATGATGGATCCTATAGCTGACGCATATGGGATTCTTTTCATTTTCTCTTGCTCATCCTTTGAGCTTGGACATTGAGATGTATTCAAAATTGTCCCCTTTTGAATAGGTACAAAACCTCTCTTAGAGTTCTCTATTTGGAACCTATTCAAGACTTTGTCAATGTATGCACTTTGGTTTAAACCTATCAAGCGCCTTGATCTATCCCTATAGATCTTTATTCCCAGAATGTAGGCTACTTCACCAAGATCCTTAATGGAAAAACAACTTCCAAGCCAAGCTTTTACACCTTCCATGGTTGGAATGTCATTCCCAAATAGTATAATGTCATCGACATACAGTACTAAGAAAGTGATGATGCACCCACTAGCTTTCTTATACACACAAGTTTCATCGCCGTTTTTGATGAATCCAAAATTCTTAATTTCTTCATCAAAATGGTGATTCCAACTTCTAGATGCTTGTTTCAATCCATAGATTGATTTCTTTAACTTGCATACTTTGTCAGGATGTTTTGGATCGACAAAACCTTCAGGCTGAACCATATAGACATCTTCATCAAGGTATCCATTGAGAAATACCGTTTTGACATCCAATTGCCATATCTCATAGTCATAATATGCAGCTATGGCAAATAATATCCTGATTGACTTTAGCATCGCCACAGGCGAGAAGGTCTCATCATAATCAATTCCTTGAGTTTGAGTGAAACCTTTTGCTACAAGTCTGGCTTTATAAGTATCCAGGTTACCATGCATATCTGTTTTCTTCTTGAAAACCCACTTACTTCCAACTACTTTAGAGTTAAGTGGAGGCACAACCAATTCCCAAACTTGGTTGTCATACATGGATTGCATCTCTATGTTCATGGCTTCAAGCCATTTGTCGCAATCGGATTTTGACATTGCATCATGGTATGTGGTTGGTTCATCTGAATCTACCACGTAGCATCCATCCATGAAAAATCCATATCTTTCAGGTGGATTACAAATTCTACCAGATCTGCGAACATTTTGTGTGTTCTGATCAACCTCTTGATCATTTTCAACAACCTCTTGTTGAGTGCTAGTATCAACCAAACGTGTATCGTCTTGTGGTCCTTGATCCTCCTCAAGTTCCACTGTTCTATCACTGGTTCCTTCCATAAGGAACTTAGCTTCTAAGAACTTACCCTTTCGAGCAACAAATATCTTTTGCTTAGTTGGGTCGTAGAAATAGTATCCTATATCATCTTTAGGATAACCTACAAAGATACACTTAGTAGATCAGACTTCCAATTTATTTGGAGTGTATTGCTTAACATAAGCTTCACAACCCCAAACCCTTAAGAATGATAATGATGGAGGGTTTCCATGCCATATTTCAAAAGGTGTCTTTTCCACTTTCTTGGTTGGGGCCATATTTAATATACGGACTGCGGAGAGCAAAGTGTAACCCCAAAATGATAGAGGCAGTGTGCTTCTAGCCATCATAGATCGAACCATATCTAATAGAGTTTGATTTCTCCTTTCAGACACACCATTGTGTTGTGGTGTTCCAGGTGGAGTAAGTTGTGAGATAATCCCACAACTCCTAAGATGATCTTGAAAAGCACCACTAAGGTATTCACCTCCTCTATTGGTGCAAAGGACCTTGATTGTTTTCTTGAGTTGATTTTCTACTTCACTTTTGAAGTCTTTGAACATTTCAAATGCTTCATCCTTGTGTTTTAGGAAATACACATAACCATAACGACTATAGTCGTCGGTAAAGGTAATGAAGTATCTTTCACCATTCCTAGTCATCGGCTTAAAAGGACCACATACATCTGAATGTATGATACCTAATAAGTCCTTAGCCCTTTCAAATGTTCCACTAAAGGGCGTCTTGGTCATTTTGCCTTGTAAACAAGATTCGCATACATCAAATGAATTATCTTCATTTGTAATTAAAAGACCATTTTTCTGAAGTGTATGCATGCGATTCTTGCTTAGATGTCCAAGGCGACAATGCCAAAGATAGGAATCACTCAAATCCATTTTGAGTTTCTTGTTGGTTACTTGGTACATTGAGCTATCGTATGATGCGTTATCATGATCTAATTCATAAACACCATTTAAAGACATAGCTTTAAAATAAAACACATCATTCATAGAAACATAAATGTCTTGGTTAACAAATTCAAATTTAAAACCACATTGTCTCAAAAGGGAAACAGAAATTATGTTCCTAGTCAAACTAGGAGCATATAAAACATTCTTCAAAATAGCTTCCAAACCACTTGAAAGTTCTAAAACGTAGTCTCCTTGAGCTTCGACTTCAACTTTTGCTCCATTGCCCATAAAGAGACTAGCGTCCCCCTTCTTGTAATGTTTATTTCTTTTGAACCCCTGCAACGAATTGCAAATATGAGTTCCACATCCGGTATCTAGTACCCATGTGTTAGAAGAAATAACATTAAGCTCAACATGTATCATAAAGATAGTACCTGAGGTTTGCCCTGCATCCCTCTTGTTTTTCAACTCTTTGAGATAGGTCGGACAATTTCTCTTCCAATGTCCTATCTTACCACATTCAAAATATGGGTCATTCGTAGCAACCTTTTGCTTCTTCTCTTTTGGTTTGGCGGGTTCTGCTTTAGCTTTTCCTTTTCCCTTTCCTTTGACGTGTCCCTTTCTTTTAGCATAGGTTGCTTTAGAGTCGGGGTGGGGCCTCTTCTTGTTGCCTCCTTCATTGATCGCTAGGACGGGTAAAGCCTTTTTGCCCATACTTGCTTCGGCCGTTTTGAGCATTGCATGAAGCTCACCAATGCTCTTGTCCCATCCATTCATGTTGTAATTCATAACAAAGCTCTCAAATTTCTTTGTTAAAGAGTTGAGGATCAAATCCGTAGCCAACTCTTTGGAGACGGGACAATTTAGCCGTTCGAGGCGATCAATGTGGCTTTTCATCTTGAGAACATAAGATGATACCGATTGGGTTTCCTCCATCCGACATGCATGAAGCGCCCGAACAGTTTTGAAGCGTTCTACCCTTGCTTGTTGTAGGAACATTTCCTTTAACTGGGTAATCATGTCGTATGCCCTGTGGTGTTCAAAATCCTTTTGAATTTCGGGAATCATAGTTCCCAACATGAGGCACGAGGCTTGCATGGAGTCTTCGGTATACTTAACCCAATCGTTGTAGGCTTCCACATCTTCCACGTTAGGTTCATCGGGAATAGGATCGTCCAACACATAGGATATCTTCTCTTGCTTGAGAACGATTCTCAAGTTTCGAAACCAATCCATGAAATTGTTATGGTTGAGACGATCCTTTTCAAGGATGGTTCTTAGTGATAGGTTTCGGACGGTTTGGGTAATCGGGTTTGCATTGTTAGCGGCCATCTACAAAATTTAACAAGTTCAATTTTAGTATTTTCGATATTATTATATTTTAATCATTAATACCCTTTTGTGTCTTAAAGACAATTAACAATTAAAATCTAGAATCCAACGTTACATTTAAATATTGGTTACTTGACCTTTATCCCTCTATTTAAATTAACAAGGTAGTCAACGTTTGACAATTGCAACTCTTTGCAATTTCTAGCCATCTGGGATCGGTTAAACATCTTTATGTTTAGTTGGCATGTTTAATCCCATCAACACCTTTGTTCCCCATGCTTTGGTGACCCTAAGTTCATGGTTTCCAAATCATGTCGTCCAACTTACACATACGTGTGAGTTTATACACATAAGTGGTTAGGTGACCTTTATCCCACAAACATGGTAAACCCACCTCGAACATACAAGTTCCCTCAAATGTGGTTAGGTGACCTTTATCCCACAATAAGAGTTCCCAAGTGTTTCGAGTGTTGTATAAAAGGATGGTGTTTGACTTGTTTTATAAAAGGGTTTTTAATATTTCAAAATTCTAGTTTAGAAAATATTATGTACCATACATTTGCATGCATTCAAATCAATGGTACTTTAGTGAAAACTAATTTTCAAGGTTCTTTTTAATAAAACCCATTTTATTATAAAAATCATTAATTTTTTAATAAAACCTTTTATTAACCATTTTAATGATTTTGTTAAGAACCAATTTTACGCTTGTTGTTGATTATTAGTTTGTTAAGTCATGCATATCGACATATCATCTAAACAACAAAATAAGCAACCAAACAAGCACATCATTCATAATAATAGGTGCATAACCATATCCAACTATTTTGACAACACTTGTTAGCCGAAACAAGTGTGCCAAAAGGTCCTTCCTAAGGGGTGAAAAATGACACAAGTAATGTGTCGATGAACTCCCACTTGATCCCGCATCCAAATGCTTCAAATCTCCTTCTTGTGTTGTGATTTCTCCACCTTCTTTGGGCTTCCAAAAGTCTTTTATATTCAGCTCCAAATTCCTTTGGACTTCAAAAAATGTGTTTTGGTTATCGGGTTAAAATCCCGTTAAGAACCATGAAGTTCTTTGGACCGAATGTTATGATCCAAACCAAAACCGCATTTTTTTTATGTGCATCTTCTTTTACAAAATATATCCTAATACATTTTTTCTAGTAAAATAAAATACACCTAATCTATTTATTTTACATACCAAATGAAAATAAATAAATTACATATCTTCTTATGGAAGAACAAAATAATTATTACAACTCATTGAAATAATAAATAACAACACAATCATTCAACACAAGGTCATGGCTAGGTCATATGCACCAAAATATATATCCAAATATATATTTATTAATTCCAAGAAGCATAAAAAAATGGTTCCCTTTTATAACCATTTTTGGTTATGAACAAAAAACCTAAAAAGGTATTTTTTTTGACCAAACAAACAAATCATCCATATGAAATAATTTTTCAAGATTTCCTTATGCATGTAAGAAAATAATCTTGAAAAACAAAGGGATAACCATATTAAAATTTTCGGCCATGGGGTTTTATTCAAACCCGAAACCCGAAATTTTTAATCTGTTGAAGCATGCCCTCATATAAGCGGCTCTAGATGCCATTGTTGGGATTTTAACATGTTTATCAAAGTAATTTCATCCATATGAAATAAAAACGCAGCGGAAATAATGTTTAAAACATGTTACTTTTATGATGTAAACTTCATTTATAAGTAAAATCCCAAAACCCGGATCCATATATGAAGAAGCATACTATCATACACAACCATAGGGTGTTTAGAAAACTACCTTCTTGGAGTAATAGGATGATGAAAAGGATGATGCTTCTTGAATGGTTACCTTCAAGAGTAGAAGGCCTCAAGCTTGTATACCCCAAGCTTCCAACAAACACTAGGATTGTAGCTAGGATTTCAACACTTGAATCAAAAACCGAAAACCTTAAGAACACCTTATGATGGCCGAATTTTTGAGAGAAAAACACAAGTCTTCCACTTCATTCATTTGACATCTTGGTATTTATAGATGGAGAGAGAATCTTGCCACCCATCTTGCCCAATCAAAAGGCCTCTAGTTATGACATTTGCATGAAATGTCATTGGACCATCATTCTTCCCCAATCAAGGTTCATGCAATTGCATGTAAAGTAATTGGCTTAAAATGTCTAGGGAAGAATACCCAATCAAATGCCATCTAACATGTAAGAAGTGCATGTAAGTTGATTGGCCATTTTGTCTTGGGAAGGGGGGGTGGCCTAGCTTATTTTTATAAAAAAAAAAATCAACTCTTTTATAAAATTTAAGTCTTGTTTATTTTATACCTTTTATAAAATATAACATCATATGTTCACAAGACTTTATACAACTTTTTATCATGTTATTTAACCCATTAAATAACAAGATAAAATATTCTCTCAAAATAAATTATCCATATAATTTATTTGTTTATCAAGTGTAATTATTTAGAAAACCAATTTCTAAATATTGTAAGTGTTAATATTTATTTGTTTGATCATATCATATATAAATATTGTAAGTGTTTGTCTAGCTTGTTATTGGGTATGACTCGACTTGGATCATAACGTATTAGCCACATCAATTTAATATGTGTCTTGGGCATACAGAGTCCAACAATCTCCCACTTGCACAAGATACATAGAAGATTGATGCAAGCAGTAAATGACGCCTAACTACGGTTTACTACCCCCAATACGTATGACTATATTTGCCATTCAATACCATCATCCCTTTCAAGTCCCTTACTTGAACATGATTTAGGTGAATTTATCATTTTATCCTTTCGTTACAGATGTCATGTTAAATCCAGAGACATAGAGTGATCACTCTCTGTTGATTTAACTTTATCAGGCCTTAGACATCTTACTCTCAACGAATAAGAGGAATAAATCCATTCTTGACTACATACGTTCTTACAATCACCTTGTACCACACCTGAGCTTAGCCTTGTGTACTGCCATATTACTGACAGCTAAGAACTAGGTCAAGGTATAATACTTGGTGAATATCAAGACCCAATATGTATCTCAGGTCGGAGGATACTATGATATTCGCCTTTTACTCAAATTTACTTATGATCAATCACAAATGATTCCATGCAGTAATATATGAGAGCGAGTCAGTCCAATATTTGTATCCCACAAATATCTATGAACTTTGGTAGCAACACTTTGCTCTATATTGATTCTAAATGAATATCCACCAATACAAGTTCATAATAGTCTTACATTCATATTTGTTCCCACAATTATGATCGACTACGGACATTTAGAATAATTAAGTTATTCACGGATTTAAACATGCTAATATGAAACGTAACTCAAAATACCATAAATGAGTTAAAATAACAATTGTTTCAATATCCAAATACAAAATTAGATCAAATCCAATCACTAGAATATCGAAGTCCTAAGGAACATGTGTGACCCTCATGTTTTGCCCATTCAAGGAGCTTCGTGAGTAGATCCGCAATGTTTTGATCGGTGTGAACTTGGCGGATACATATCTTTCCTTTTTCAACTTCATCCCTTATGTAGTTGAATCTTCGCTCGATATGTCTAGTCTTTTGGTGCGCACGAGGTTCCTTGATTTGAGCAATCGCATCCTCGTTGTCACAAAAGATCTCTAGGGGATCTTGAATGGTAAGGACCACCCCTAGGTCAGCTATAAATTTCTTCAGCCATGCAGCTTCCTGGGCTGCCAATGAAGCGGCGATGTATTCTGATTCTGTAGTGGACAATGCTACTACGTCTTGTTTTGAGCTCTTCCAGGAGACTGCTCCTCCATTTAAAATGAAGACATACCCCGATTGCGATCGAGAATCACTTCGATCGGTTTGGAAACTCGCGTCCGTGTAACCCTTTACAACGAGTTCCTCCTCACCAGATCCATATATTAAGAACATATCCTTAGTCCTCCTAAGATATTTTAATATGCTTTTAACAGCCATCCAATGACTGTTACCTGGATTTTGTTGGTATCTACTCGTCATGCTCAAGGAGCATGAGACGTCCGGTCTGGTGCATATCATTGCATACATGATGGATCCTATAGCTGACGCATATGGGATTCTTTTCATTTTCTCTTGCTCATCCTTTGAGCTTGGACATTGAGATGTATTCAAAATTGCCCCTTTTGAATAGGTACAAAACCTCTCTTAGAGTTCTCCATTTGGAACCTATTCAAGACTTTGTCAATGTATGCACTTTGGTTTAAACCTATCAAGCGCCTTGATCTATCCCTATAGATCTTTATTCCTAGAATGTAGTCTACTTCACCAAGATCCTTAATAGAAAAACAACTTCCAAGCCAAGCTTTTACACCTTCCATGGTTGGAATGTCATTCCCAAATAGTATAATGTCATCGACATACAGTACTAAGAAAGTGATAATGCTCCCACTAGCTTTCTTATACACACAAGTTTCATCAACGTTTTTGATGAATCCAAAATTCTTAATTTCTTCATCAAAACGGTGATTCCAACTTCTAGATGCTTGTTTCAATCCATAGATTGATTTCTTTAACTTGCATACTTTGTCAGGATGTTTTGGATCGACAAAACCTTCAGGCTGAACCATATAGACATCTTCATCAAGATATCCATTGAGAAATGTCGTTTTGACATCCAATTGCCATATCTCATAGTCATAATATGCAGCTATGGCAAATAATATCCTGATTGACTTTAGCATCGCCACAGGCGAGAAGGTCTCATCATAATCAATTCCTTGAGTTTGAGTGAAACCTTTTGCTACAAGTCTGGCTTTATAAGTATCCAAGTTACCATGCATATCTGTTTTCTTCTTGAAAACCCACTTACTTCCAACTACTTTAGAGTTAAGTGGTGGCACAACCAATTCCCAAACTTGGTTGTCATACATGGATTGCATCTCTATGTTCATGGCTTCAAGCCATTTGTCGCAATCGGATTTTGACATTGCATCAAGGTATGTGGTTGGTTCATCTGAATCTACCACGTAGCATCCATCCATGAAAAATCCATATCTTTCAGGTGGATTACATATTCTACCAGATCTGCGAACATTTTGTGTGTTCTGATCAACCTCTTGATCATTTTCAACAACCTCTTGTTGAGTGCTAGTATCAACCAAACGTGTATCGTCTTGTGGTTCTTGATCCTCCTCAAGTTCCACTGTTCTATCACTGGTTCCTTCCATAAGGAACTTAGCTTCTAAGAACTTACCCTTTCGAGCAACAAATATCTTTTGCTCAGTTGGGTCGTAGAAATAGTATCCTATATCATCTTTAGGATAACCTACAAAGATACACTTAGTAGATCGGACTTCCAATTTCTTTGGAGTGTATTGCTTAACATAAGCTTCACAACCCCAAACCCTTAAGAATGATAATGATGGAGGGTTTCCATGCCATATTTCAAAAGGTGTCTTTTCCACTTTCTTGGTTGGGGCCATATTTAATATACGGACTGCGGAGAGCAAAGCGTAACCCCAAAATGATAGAGGCAGTGTGCTTCTAGCCATCATAGATCGAACCATATCTAATAGAGTTCGATTTCTCCTTTCAGACACACCATTGTGTTGTGGTGTTCCAGGTGGAGTAAGTTGTGAGATAATCCCACAACTCCTAAGATGATCTTGAAAAGCACCACTAAGGTATTCACCTCCTCTATCGGTGCGAAGGACTTTGGTTGTTTTCTTGAGTTGATTTTCTACTTCACTTTTGAAGTCTTTAAACATTTCAAATGCTTCATCCTTGTGTTTTAGGAAATACACATAACCATAACGACTATAGTCGTCGGTAAAGGTAATGAAGTATCTTTCACCATTCCTAGTCATGGGCTTAAAAGGACCACATACATCTGAATGTATGATACCTAATAAGTCCTTAGCCCTTTCAAATGTTCCACTAAAGGGTGTCTTGATTTTGAGAAAGCTTTTAATGGCAATGTGAAAAAGATTTTTGAGAAAATGGTCGAGGGAAAGGCCAAAGGGGTTAAAGATTTTTATGCTACAAAGAAGGCAACTTATAACCCTACTGAACAAGAGTTAAAATCACCCAAGGTTGGTCAGACTTGGGTGGAAATTCTTTTCCCTTAAAAATCTGACTTGCCGGAGCTCCCAAGTTTGTAATCGCAGAGCAGGAACCGGCATCATTCTTGATATAGTTTGTTTTTATGAATGAATCTTAAAAATTGTTGATTTTTACAGGTTAAGTGTGACTTGCCGGAGCTTCCAGGTTGGTAAGTGTGAAGCAGGAATTGGCATCTTTATTGGTAAAATGAATTTGTGAAGATGTGGTATTCCTACAAGTGGTAAATCAGGGACATTAATTTGTACTTGATTTTCTTACAAATGATACAGAGGTTTGTTCTGGCAAAGTGATTCGTCAAGGTCATTAATTTGAACTTGATGAAATCCTCATACATGTGGTAAAAATGGACAATGTGATGAGTTTACCCCGAACCTACAAGTGGTTAAAACAAAACTTATTTTCCGGAAAAACCATTTTGATTAAAACAAACTTAAGTGTTTTGAAATCTAAATGGGAAAATAGTTTGTTGAAAGGGGGAGTTCTGATTGTTTATGCCAAATGGATGGCGATTTGATGCGATTCAATATCAGTTGTCAATTTTCTTGTATAGTTTGTTTTCAAATTTCTTTAAATGTGTTTGAATTTTAGGGGGAGTAAGAATTTCAGAAAATCCAAAAACATTAGAAAATTTGAAAAAGCCAAAAACATGATAAAAGAAAAATGAGTTTTGTTGTGAAAAAGAGGAAATGATAGTAAATCAGTGGACTATCACAACATGCTAAAGAAATGGAAAGTCAAAAATGTGATAAACAATCTCACTGCGGATATGCGAGTAGATTTTTGCACATTTAGTAGATTGTGACGAGATATAAACCTAAATTTCAAACTTGCTTATATCGAGGGGAACATTTCTTGGATATATGGGTAACCCCTGAAATCTTGTTTGAAAGGTCCCTCTTTCTGAGATACTAGGTCTTTATACTCAGTGATATCTGGGGTATTATCCCGGGACTTCTGATTTTGCGGAAGCAATGGCCTAGTCCCCGTATAATACTTTCTGCAAATGCTTGAAATATAGCGCCGCCCTCAGCATAAAAAATGATGAAACGTTGAAAAATGTTAATCATGTGCTGTTGAAGAAAAGATCCTCTAAAGGGGACACACCAAAAGTCGAACCGTCATCTCTCTGCTGAACGGAAGTTCTAACCTGAGCTCTCACGGTTTCGCATTTAACCCCTTACAGATATCATCTAGGTATACTCACATGTAAGACTGAATATTGGGATCTGGATACGGGAGTATATTCAAGTAGTGGGACACGCGAATAAATTTAAGTGTTTAAGACATTAATCTCGTATCTCGAAACAGTTGAACTTTGTGTGAAAATTTAAGTGGACCAATATACTGACAATCTAAGTGAATTGTTTAGAACTTAAAATGTAATGAAGCTTAATGGTGTTGGTGATTTGTCTCATAAACTGATATGATCCTCTTACACAAACTCACAAAAATATTATCTGTAAATATTTCTTTACTACATTTCATTTCATTTAAAAAATCTAAAAGGATTTTCAGTGTGTTTTAGCATAAATTTTGAAAAATTCAAAAAGATTTTCGACAACTGATGTTGGATAGCTGATTTTCAAAATTCCGAGTGCTGAACATGATGAACAGGTTTGGGAAAGTTTGTTTATTGATAATCATTTTGAGGGGGAGTCTGTTAAATCTAAAATGTTTGAATATTCTTCTACAAGTGGTCACAAATATTCTGAGTTGGTGCATACATCTTAATATTAAATTGTTAAAATCAGGTTTGAGTAAGAGCTGGGTTAATCGATCCTAAGAAGCTTGTGATTGAAGAGAGCCAGGTTTCGATACCTAAGTAGAATGAGAACCAGATTATGATCCTGAAGCTGATGATGCTGATGAACATAAGGAATGCCAGCACATCGATAGGGGGAGTCTGAAGACATTTGAGAGAAGGATTAGTTCGAATGGAGCATGTTGATGCTGATAGAAAAAGTAAAAGCCCAAAGACTGATAAAGATTGAAGATGAGAAGACTCGACACTGAAGACTCGCCAACATCTGAGGGGGAGTCTGTTGGTGCATACATCTATCGACTTCGTCTTGTATCGGGTCTTGTACTAGAGTGTTAGATCAGGGCACGTTGTTCGAGAAAATAGGAGATTTAAATAGAATTAAAGATGATTTCGCTTGAGAGAGTTGATTTCGCTTGAAATGACATTTGTCACTTTCAAGAGGAATCACATCAATTCTTATTCCGCTTGAAGCATGTTCAAGCTGAATCCCAACTCTATAAATAGGTCATTCGAGCGAAATCAGGTAGAACAGTTCTAGATTTGGATACCGAGGTGCTGCCGGTTTTTCTTGTGAATGTAATCAG
This sequence comes from Helianthus annuus, assembly GCF_002127325.2. Taxonomy (NCBI): domain Eukaryota; kingdom Viridiplantae; phylum Streptophyta; class Magnoliopsida; order Asterales; family Asteraceae; genus Helianthus; species Helianthus annuus. The sequence goes on from NC_035447.2 coordinate 67,687,472, forward strand.
TGTTATATCAATCAGAAAGTCGTTTAAAGTGATTTGCAAGCTGTTTCGAAGTCTGTTTCTTAGTTGCCGCCTCTAAAACAGATTAAAACTCCTCTGAATGACTCGTTTGGGTCACAACACAATCCTACAGCTTTGCATGTTCCTCTTTACTCTTAGAGTAAATGAGAATATCATCTATAAAGACAATTATGAATTTATCCAATTATGGCTTACATATTCGGTTCATCATGTCCATAAATTCGGCTGGGGTATTGGTTAAACCAAATGGCATGACAGTAAATTCATAATGGCCATACCTTGTTCTAAAAGCGATTTTAGGAATGTCCTCTTCCTGTACCTTTAATTGATGATATCCTGATCGTAAATCGATTTTAGAGAAAAATCGAGCTCCTTGCAATTGATCAAAAAGATCATCGATTCTTGGTAATGGGTACCGATTCTTAATCCTGGCCTTGTTCAATTCAAGGTAATCAATGCACATGCGCATCGATCCGTCTTTCTTCTTAACGAATAAAATCGGTGCTCCCCATGGCGATGAACTTGGCTGTATGAATCATTTTTCCAATAATTCGTCTAATTGCTTCTTCAGTTCCTGCATTTCTGCGGGTGCTAGGCGGTAAGGTGCTTTGGCAATTGGTGTCGTTCCTGGTAGCAGGTGAATTCTGAATTCAACCTCTCTGTCTGGCGGTAATCTCGGTAACTCTTTCGGAAATACATCTGAAAACTGAGACACTACTGGAATATCTTTTAGTTCTTTTTCTTTACTGTTAATGATTATGGAAATCAAATACACTAATGATCCTTTTCTTATATAACTTGTTGTTTTCATTACAGAGATGAATTTCGTGGATCTATATAGCTTATCTCCTTTAATTGTGATCTTTTCTCCCCTTAGTGAATTTACTTGAATTGACTTTTGATCACTTAAAATACTGGCTTTATTGGCTATTAACCAATCCATTCCTAATACAACATCAAATCCTGCCAAATTCATTGGATAAAGGTTTGCCATAAACTTTTGATTTAAAAATTCTATTCTTGCTCCTGCAAGATTTCGGAAATCCTAATGGTTTCCCCATTGGCTGTCTCTACTAGACATTCTTGTGGGAGTTTAGTTAATGTTTGATTGAGAAATTTGCAAAATGAAGTATTAATAAAACTTTGGTTTGCACCAAAGTCAAATAATACTTTAGCAAAAACATCATTAACTAAAATGTACCGGCTATCACGTCTGGAATCATCTTTGCTTCATCTGCCGTCAGAACAAATGCTCTAGCATTTTTTGTAGTCTTATTGCCCATGGCTGGAACTAATTTCGGACGGTTCGGCTTGATGTGACCTTTTTCTCCACAGTTGAAGCACATCCCATTATTAAGCTTCCTTCTACAATCTTCTTCCTTGTGCCCTGGTATCTTGCAGAAATTGCAGTAAGTGGAGCATTTTCCTGAATGCTTTTTCTTGCAGGCCTTGCAGTAGGGTGCAGAGGTAGAACCTACATTTTTCCCACGATTGGAATTTCCATAACAAAATTCTTGGGTAAGCCTTTGAGCTAGGTTTCTCCTCTGGTCTTCTTCTCGTGTACGCACTAACTCATCTGTCAAGGTATTTGCTAGTTCTACAGCTTCCTCTATGGTTTGGGGTCTAGCTGCCTTGACTACATGCCTAATCTCCCCGATTAATCCCCAGATGTAACGGGAGATTAATACTGGTTCAGGTGATGCAAGGGGTTGTACTATTCTAGCATATTCAAAGAATAATGTAGTGTACCCCTTACTATCCACTCCAGTCATCCTAAGGTTTAGGAACTTATTTGCTATCTGTTCCTTTTCATTGGGAGGGCAGAATTTCCTTTCTACCATGTTTTTAAATTCCTCCCATTCCATATTATAAACCCTATCACTTCCCCTAGACTGGAGGATAGTGTTCCACCATTCTAAGGTTGAGTTCTTAAACAGATTGGAAGCAAACATTATCTTATCCTCTTCCGCACATTTGCTTATTTTTAAGACAGCCTTAGTCTTTTCTATCCAGCGTAGAGTTGCAATGGGTCCTTCATTGCCCGAGAATTCTATTGGTTTACAAGACCAGAATTCCTTATAAGAACAACCATAGGATATGGTTCTTCTTCTTTTGGGAATGGGCACTTGAAGTATGGATCCATTGTTTACGCTGTGATCTGGTTCAGTTGGTCGCTTACTGCCCTTGTTACTTTTTTTATCAGCTTCCTTAACAGTTTGAATAATAAATGGCATTGCATCTATGATTCCTTGTGCCACTATGTGTTGAATGGCACTGCTATCCACTTGATTTCCATTGTTATTGTTGTTCGGGTTATTGTCATTCTGGTTGTTATCATTCTGGTTTTCTTGATTCACTTCGTTGTCCATCTGAATTTTAAACATTTGCCACGTATTAATATCACAAGATAATATTTGATACAACCATTCACACAACACGCATGTTGATAAAAAACGTCGATCATTGCGACTTACTCTTTCTTATATAATATGCATCTAATACAAACCAATACTGAAATTTAAAATTACAATACTATTATGCATCAATAACTATTGTAGAGGTTTTTTTTTCAACATACACACATATTATATATTATTATTATTATTATTACTATTACTACCTCCACCATCACCTTCAGTGATATGGGTTCATCCAGAACTCCATATTACGCTCGTCGTACTTCCAGACGAGTCGCTCTCCAACCTGTCTCATCCTCTCGCTAATTTATAAAATCTCCTCTCCGAAAGTTCGGAGCTCTTGCACATTTTCTGCACTCATTGGGGGTGCAGGTGCTGGGATTGGGTTTGGGAACTGGGGCATGGGCTCCTGGCACGGGTATGGATTCTCTAAAATTTCCCTGATGTATTGGTTGTTATCGTAGTAGGGATCTAGAGGGTCCAAACCTGGGTAGGCTGCTAGATTTGGCATGGGTTCGTCTTCTTGGGTTGGGTAGCGTTGCTGGTAATCCCTAAGCTCATCTAGCCACGGGTCGTAGTCTGGGTCTAAGGGATTGGGTGCTAGTACCCTAGGTATCTCTTCTGGGTTGAAATCATGCATTTGGATTTGATTTTCTGGGTTGTTTTCTATTTCCATTGGCTGAGCGGGGAATAGTGGTAATGGTTGGGGTGCTATCAGTTGTTCCAGGTTAGGGTCGGTAGTTGTGGTTGCTAGGATATGGAAATTGGCTAAACTCCTATTAAGCATATCCTGTGTGTGGGCATCTATCTCTCTCTTGGCAGCTGCTAGGGCTCTCTGTTGTTGCAACTTTTTCATTCTTTTCCTACGTTCATGCGCTCCCCTACTGAACTGATGTGCGCAAAATGCAACATATAAATTACATCAATTGTGGCGTAAAACTAACCCTTTTTTAGTACTAATGTTGGAAAAAGTGTGTTTTTGTCTTCCTTTTGTATTTTCAGGATTAAATGAGCTCAAATAAACAAAAGAAGCAAAAAGACAACTAAATCTAACATAAATACAAGAAAAGGAATAAACGTGGCATGCCCAACCCCTCGACAGCATCCTCCCAAGCAAAAACAAGAGAACAGAAGGCTGAACACGCCCCGTACTCAATGAGCACGGGGGCGTGCCCAAGTTTCTGCAGAAAGACAAAATTGTAGAAGCTTCTATCACCCACCACGGGGGCGTGTCCAGCGGACACGGGCCCGTGATCAACTCTAAGATTCGTATAATCTAGGAAAATCTTGATAGTACAGATACGCTTCTGCACACGGGGTCGTGCCCAGCGGACACGAGGGCGTGGTCAACTAATGCAGACAAACTGCAATTAATGAAGAAAGAGAAGATGGGTGGACATGGGGTCGTGTATGGGCTTCTGTGTAGGCTATAAATAGGGGTGCTTGGCTCATTTGCAAACCATCCCTTGGCACACCACCTCTCTCACACTTCACCCACACTCCACCACCACCACCACCACCGCAACACCATCATCCACTACCATCATCCATCATCCATCATCCATCATAGAGTGTGTGAGTAGTCTCGGGATCCAAGATTGATCGTAAGAGTTCTTGACAATCAAAGGTCATGTTTGCCTAAGTCTCTTACATCACTTGGTGAAGACAAGTGTCTAGTGTAATACTTTTTATTTTTAATCTTTTCGCACTTTTTATTTGGTTATGTATTAATGACTTTAATAACTAGTTTCTTATGTTGAAGGTGAATCTTCCTTATCATTTGTCAGTGGTGTCTTGGCATTATTTTACTGTCTATATAAAATAAAAGATTTTCACCATTCATATCTCCACGGTCTATATGGAGATATGTTGGCTACCTGGTCGGGGGTTAAGGGAATGGTTTGGTAAGAGTCTTGCCTTGTTCAGTGTATAGATCCTGCAAGGACTTGGGTCAACTTTAGTAGGACCTCCTTCAATACCCACTGGTATTGGATGGCGGGGGTCCGAACTCCTTGATCCCCTCATATGTAAGCTACTATTAAAACATTAACCCGGCTATTTAGGATTGTATCCCTGCTTACTCAAACTACTTAGCCGAGGGTAACGTCACCTTTAAAAGAGGGGCCTACCACATTACGGATTAATAACTTAATTAATTATCTTTCAATAATCCAACCCTTTAGGATTGTATCCTTGCTGACTCAAAGTACTGGGTTGAGGGTAACGTCACTTTCAAAAGAGGGGCCTACTACAATAACTAAGATAATCTCTTAAAAAGTGCAAAAGTGCGGAAATAATCAAAGGTTACACTAAACACGAGTCAGATCCAAGTGATTCATCTTGTCTATCTGTTTTTATTTTTATTTTTATTTTTCAGCATTTTAGTTTTTATTTTCTAGTTTAAACATCTTTTTCTAAACTTTTGATTTGATTAGACGTTGAGGATAAACCGGTATTAAAAGCTCTTGTGTCCTTGGACGAGCTCGGTATCTTGTCAACACTATACTATGCTCGCGATGGGTGCACTTGCCCATATGTGTGTTTGGTGTTAGTAAAATATCGTGTTTTATAAATTTAAAACTTGACTAACGTGTAAAAAGGGGTAAAAATATACATAAAAACATACGACACTCATGCACACATCATGAACCATCCTCTCTTTTTAGGAGGGAATGGCTCTTCAGACTGATCCTTAAACACGAATATCCCGTCTTCATTATCAGCTGAATACCCTGAGAGGGCAGGCTGTGAAAAGGTGCCTTCGCTCCTAGGTGAGCTGGACAACTGACGATACGCGTCGGAAGGTCCTTGGTCGCTCATACTGTTAAACTAACAAATAGTCAAATAACACATAACAATAATATGCAAATATGCACGTATTTCCATAATTTATTTCCTAACAGATTGAATTAATATCTTGATGTCAGCAGAACACTTATGTGCCTGAATCAGTGGCTTAGCTCTGATACTACCTTGTGTCGCAACCCCCGTCCCCTAACAAACCCGGGAACGGGCGGCCGCGGCCAGTTTCGATGGTATTCATGTTTATCATTTTGCCAACGGAAATTACATCAGGACCGTAGTTAGGAAAAATTTTATCAGAGTAAAATACCATGCTTTTAATATATCAAACACATGGGAAAAACCCAAGTTTCAAGTACACACATTTTCATAGGGATAAATCCTATTTTATTTAAATAAAACATCTCTTTATTTTAGGTAACTGTATAGCCACTTTTCCAAGCCTTCAGTGTTGTCCAGCTGGCTTCTATTTGGCTTTCACATTTTGTTACCTGAAACGCGTTTAAAAACATATTGTAAAAACATATAATATAGTATAAATGTGTTAAACAGGTCAACCCGCCAACCCGACCTGGTTGACCCGAACCCGACCCGTTAACCTAAACGGGTTCACGGGTTCAACCTGAAACTAACCCGAACCCGTTTAGACTAAACCTAAACCCACGAATTTCGTGTTAGGTTCGTGTCGGGTTTTCGGGTCATGTCAGAAATTCACACCCCTAGTGGGAATACTGGTGAGTAAATCTCAGTTTAATCAAGTTTAGTAAAAACCATTGTACAGTATTGAGAGCGGTCGCGCAATTACATTTGTTTCCATCTATTCAATTACCACCCACGGTAGTGTCAACCCGACTTGTGGTCATGTTACTCCTCGCAAGGTAGTAACAAATTTTGTATACAAAACCCCAACATACCGACGACAATTGTAGAATAAATACTCAATCACTGTTTAATATATTATTAATTGTGTGAGGTTTTGTAAAAACACTTTGCAAAAAGGAGATTACTCACATTGCTGTCTTAGGTTTTCTTTAAGGGTTTCCTGGTGATTATATATAATTAACACAAATGCACACGCATTAGTATAATAACCCAATATTTACATTAGTAATACCCTCCCCGAGACGGCATTCCAACGACTACGTCGGGCAGAACCTCGACAGCCGTTACGGAACGCTGGATCAATCGGGTAGCGTATCTAATACGTAATCGGGGTTATGATACTTACAACGGAGCAGAACTTCATTTATTAGGGGGGTATTATGCCCGTGTATAGTGCCTACTATAGAGAAATTGAGAGAAAGAAAGAAATGAATGTTGAACGATTTGTGAACTGTGCTCGTCGACTCAATTTATAGGGCTGATTGTTGACCCTGTCGCGCCCCGCGAATGAAACCACAGAGGGCTTCGCGGCCCGCGACGCCAGCTAGGGTAGGCCCTAGCTTGGCTGACTCGGATGCTAGACTCGACACGGTTGTGACACGTGGCGGCACCGGAGGTGTCCTGGTGGCCTGGCTCGTCGCGGCCCGCGACGGAAGTGGCTAGGGGCATCGCGCCCCGCGAGCACCTCTGAAATTTTGTTTTTAATTTAATTTTATTAAATTAAAGGTATGTAGGGTCGTATTTTGTATTCGGGGTGTATTTTAAGACGTATTGGGATTATTTTAATATATTAGAGGTGTCGAAAAATATTTTAGGAGGGTTGTTATATAAAGTGTTTAACAAAGATACATAACATTGTTCAACAAGATGCTAAGAAAGCTACGAATAAGCCTTAAAAGTTTTTACTTTGCATCACTCACCACAGACTTTGATGCACCAGTTTCATCACCCTTAGCTTTCTTAGCTTTTTTCTTCTTCTTCTTACCTTCCTCAACGGCCGTCCCAGAGGCTTCAAGGCTTGGGTCCTTCGAGCCTTCACCAGCACCAGAAAAGGTATCTTCACTATCCCCCGAGCAGGAACGCTTCTTTGACAGAGATCCAAGCACTTCCTTGCAGACAGCCTCATCAAGCCCACGTGCTTTCAAATCCTTCAAAACAGATTTGGGCTTGCCAAAACATTTTGATACCTCACCAACGTAGGGATAAGTCAAGTATTCCATCTCTCGGACTGAATCCTGAAAAACCTTGAGAGCTTCGGGGCGGTAGAGGGAGGATTTGTCTTAAGAATCACCAGACTGGCAAGCTTTGTAGCCGGTAACATAACCCTGATGCCTCCCATGCTCCAAAAGCTTACCATACACACCACCCAGAACACTATTAAACTCAGCCGAATGCAGGAGGTAAGTGACTGTAGGATCGATTGCTGATCCGAACGAGTCGTTCAGAGGTTAACTCTTGCAATTCAGATGCGGAATAATAAGAAAAGCAAGTAGATATAGCTTGTTCTTCCTCCTAACTGCTTGTTTTACTGATTTGAAACGATTTACAGCTCAATCTTCACACCGGCAGAGCTTCAGCGTGGAATACAATGAATCACCCTTAAGGATCGCTCGAGACACACCTATATATAGTGTTTTGGAACCGCTCATGTGGACATGTGACACATGAGCGATCCAGACTTGACCACAAAAGCGATCCACCATGACACATAAGCGATCCTGGCCTATAAACCTATACAGACTCCCGTTTTCTCGTATTTCGTGCCCTATGCTATACAATACGATGCAAGATCTGATCCTAGACACCTAGACGGAATCAACAGATGTAGTGCACCAACAGACTCCCCCTTAGATGTTGATGGAGTCGTCAACACACCTTGACTTCAAAGTTGTGTCTTCACATCTTCAGTCTTGATCAGTCTCTGGGCTTTCTCTTTTTTCAATCTTCAGACTCCCCCTCTCGACTTACGGGCATTCATTTGTTCTTCAGTAATATCTTCAGGATCTTTGTCTGGCATTAAAACACTCTAATTCTCTTGATCAGATCTCTTGATTCCTTAATTTCATCAACATCAACAGTAGACGTGATCTTTAGAATCAGAATCTGACTCTACTCATTTTTTAGAATTGATTTCTTGGATCGAAACTTGCTACCTGCACAATCTTAACTTAGAAATAAATTTCTTTCACTCACATTTCAAATCACTATGCACTAATAATTTTTTTTTCTCAACTATTTATGATGAACCACTTGAAGAAGATTAGATTTAACAAATACAGTTAGATTTACACAAACACTCCCCCTCAAATTCAGCTCATCATGTTTAGCACTCGGAATTTTAAAAATCAGTTTTCCAACATCAGTTGTCGAAAATCTTTTTGACTTTTTCAAAAATTATGCTAAAACACACACAAAATCTTTTTGGATTTTCTGAGAGACATTAATTGACACCACTTGCAGATAAAAACAAACAGAAATATAATATTTACAATCAATATTTTTGTGAGTTCATGCAAGAGGATCATATCAGTTTATAAGACAAATCACCAACACCATTAAGCTTGATTTCATTTTAAGCTTTAAACAATTTACCTAGATTGTCAGTATGTTTGTCCTCTTAAATTCTCAACACAAATTTCAATCGATTCGAGATACAATATTAATGTTTTAGAGACTTAAACTTAATTGTGTATCACTCCACTTGAATATACTCTCGTATCCAGATCCCAAATATTCAGTCTTACAGGTGAGTATACCACAGCTGATATCTGTAAAGGGGTTAGATGCAAAACCGTGAGAGCTCAGGTCAGAACTTCCGTTCAGTAGAGAGATGACGGCTCGACTTTTGGTGGGTCCCCTTTAGAGGATCTTTTTGCATTTCAACAGCAGCGACTATCAATTTTATTGTTTCATCAGCATACTGAGGGTGAAGCTTATGTTTCAAAGCTTTAGCAAAAAGTATTATCCGGGGACTAGGTCAGAACTTCCATTCAGCAGAAGTCCCGGGATAATACCCCAGATATCACTGAGTATAAAGACCTAGTATCTCAGAATATGGAACCTTTCAAACAAGATTTCGGGGGTTACCCATATATTCAAGAATAGTTACCCACGAATTAAGCAAGTTTGAATTAGGTTTATATCTCGTTTCAATTTACTAAATGTGCGAAAATCTACTGACACATCCGCAATAAGATTGTTTATCACATTTTAACTTTACATTTCTTTAGCGTGCCGTGATAGTCCACTGATGTACTATCATTTCCTCTTTTTCGCAACAAAAACTCATTTTTTTAAATTTTATCATGTTTTTGGCTTTTTCAAATTTTCAAATGTTTTTGGATTTTCTGAAATTTCCCTACTCCCCCTAAAATGCAAACACAATTTAAAGAAAATTTGAAACCTTCTAGACTCTTGACCCACTAGAAACATAAAATGCAAAACAAACTGTACAGAAACTTGACAACTGACACTGAATCACATCAAATCGCCATTCACTATGCATAAACAATCTGAACTCCCCCTATCACAAATCATTTTCTCATTTAGATTTCAAAACACTTAAGTTTGTTTTAATCGAAATGACTTTTCCGAAAAATGAATTTGTGTTGATAACAACCACTTGTAGGATTATCAATTTTAAGAACGGGGATGTGGATCATCATCTTGTCTATCTATTGCCATGAATAGTAAATCAAGTACAATTTAATGTCCCTGGTTTATTTGCAATTAATAACCTTCTGTACCACTTGTAAATGTAATTACTCCAAAGTATCCAAACATCTCAAAATTTAACCACAAATACCACTTGTGGGATCAAGATTACCACTTGTAGATACCCCAAAAAAAAAAACTACCAATTGTAGGAATGTTACATCTACATCACCATTTTATCAATCAAAATGCCGATTCCTGCTTCGCAATTAACCACCTGGAAACTCCGGCGTAGTCCTTTCACCTGCAAAACATTCAAACATTAATCACAAACATTCATACTTCTCAAATACTAGAAAGATGCCAATTCCTGATCCACGATATAAACTTGGGATCTCCGGCATAGTCCTTTGACTATTCTGGGAAACAAACTTCCCTCCAAGTCTTCTCAGACTTGAGGGCTTTCAACTCTTCAGCTGTAGGGTTGTATGTCGCCTTTTTAGTTGCGTAAAAATCTTTTACCCCTTTAGCTTTCCCACTCAACATTTTCCCAAATATTTTCTTAACATTTCCGTTGAATGTTTTCTCGACATCAAATTCTTTTTCATCATCATAAACTTGATTTGAAATTTCAATTTTACCAATTTTCTTTTTAACCTCCTCAAACTTCAATGGTGGAAGAACATCATCATTTACTGAAATTTTCTCCACAACTTGTGGCTCTTCTGGCTTTGTGGAACCAGATTCATCGCCGACTTTTTCTTCTACCTTTTTTGCAACCCACACTTGGTTGTCTTTTCCCTTCCTTTGGTAAAAATGTTTCTTTGAACATTCCCCAACCTCATTTTTCGAATTTTCAAAAATTTTAGATTTTTCAACAACTTTTTCTTTCAACTTCTTAGAAGCTCCCTGTTTTGCTTTGATATCTTTCAGACAATCCGATGCAATGTGACCAGCTTCATTGCTTTTAAAACAGGTTTGAGCACTTCTCGGATGAAACACTCCAGTTCCATTCCTTCTCCTCTCAGCAAGAAACTCTTTGTTAGACTGTCTCCAAAATGGTTTCTGCTGTTCATCTTCAGAGCTTCCACCTGTCACAAATTCAGTGTTTGATTTAGAATTTTTATCATTTTTGTAATTTTCTGGTGGAACAAATCCTAAACCTTTCTTTTTGTAGCTACGATTTTGGTTAAGTTTCTTTGAAAAACCAGAACCAGAATTGTAACCTTTTTTCTTGTTTAGACGTTGTTGAACTCTAGAAGTATATTTTTTAGGTTTATCAAAACTTTTCAAAACTTTTAATTCAGGAATATTAACCTCTATTAGTTTAAAAGTTTTGTTGATTAATTCCGTTTTGATACTCATTATCGGAAACTCTTTGTTGTAATATAATTTGTCAGAACCATTCAAAGTATACACAACTTCAAATGTTTCATCATTCAAATCTGCCTTTGATAACAAAAATTCTTTACTATAAGACCATTTAACCGACGAATTTTGACTGTTGACTGACGACTTTGGCTTTTCAGACTCAGATTTCGACTCTGTCTCCTCATCAGTATCCAACACCTGATCGACCACCTTTTTGATTAATTCAGACTCATGATCAGTATCAGATGAGATAAACGTCACATCAATGTTTTCTGGTAAGACGTCAGTTTTAAGCTTTATATTGACAGCTTTTGCAAGTTACTCCTCATTTGGTTTCCTAGGTGAATACCCATCCCAAATTGGAGGCGGACACTTGTTATAGCTAACAGTTGTTTTCTTACCACAGTCTTTCTTTTCTTTCGGCTTCTCATCTTGAAAAGCTTCCATACCTGCAACAGTTGGATAAACACGATCAATAAGATAATCAGAGGTAGAATAGCTCAACAATAACCTCCTAATCCTCTCATTTTCAATCTTTTCAGTTTCCAACTCTTGCTTCCATTTGGCACTCTCTTCAATGTAAAAATTTATAGCTTTTTGTTTCGACATCAAAGTTGCATTCATCATTGTCAGCGCCTGTTCTCTTTCTGAGTTTGTTTTTTGGAGACCAGTTACTGTTTTGTTCAACACGTCGTACGATTCCTTCACATAATTAAGATTGAACAGTAACTGTTCTTTCTTTTCTCGTACTCAGCTATGATGTCATCTTTTTCTGTGCATTCCTTGCAAGCTTCCAAGCACTTCTCACATGGCTTGATAACTTCAACAATCTTCTCAATTTCAATTGTTTTAATAACTTCAACCACTTTTTCTACTTCAATCACCTTTTCTACTTCTTTCACAACCTCATCAATCTTCTTAGCAACATTTTCAACATTCTGAACATCACCTTCAGATTCAGATTGTTGTTCTTTAGCAGCTTGTTTCTCTTTCAGTTTCTCCATTCTTTCTGCAAAATAAAAATGAAAACTTTCAGGAGACAGATGAGATTTTGCAATATTTATATGTTTCTCTTCCTCATCATCACTGCTACTATGATCTGGTGATTGATCAAATTGAATTGTTTTTTCAGAATCAGCATCAGATACACTAGAATCAGATGGTTTTTTGTCAAATACAACATCCTGTTCTTGAACAGTTTCATCTTGTACAATTTCATCTGAACTATCTGAAACATCCCCAGAGTGTTCTGAAAGTCTATCAGTACTATCTGAACTTTCATCAGATGACACAGATTTTTCATCTCCACTTTTCACATTCTCTCCGATAGATCTCATCCAAGTAGCAAACAAATTTGGTTCTCGGACAATTTTGGCAATGAAGGCTTTGAACTCTCCCTTCTTATCCACAAACATATCCCAACTGAATCCTTCAGGTAGTTTCTCATCATCTTGATTGATAATGCGTGCTTCTGTGGCTTCAGATGATATGTAATCACTCCAGCTGAAATCTACCAAACATGCTCTCTTGGGATCTTCAATCTTTCTCCCATGAGCTGTCTGAGGTTCTTGGGATTGGCCGACTTGCTGATAGATAGCTTTGCGGTAGTAATCATCTTTCCCGAATGGATTCTGTGCTCCGCTAGCTTCTCTTCCTTTGCACTCCCGCTTGAAATGGCCTTTCTCCCTGCATCGAAAACAAGTAACTTTAGATTTATCAAAACCTAAAGTAGATACATGAGCATCTAGAAAGTCATTTCTCCCGGTAATGGTTTTGAATTTCTCAGCTCGACGAAGAACACTTGCAAGACACCATTTGATATCCATAAGTTCCATTTCCTCGGCGTCTATTTGATCGTAATCTTCTTTGGTGAGCATAGGATTTCCGATTCGACCAGCAACAAGACCTTCATAAGATAACAGAACAGAACCCAGAAGTGCCATATGGTCTTTTGCAGTGTCTTCAGAGAAGCTTTGACCTTCTGGAAGGTTGAGAGCTATGTTGCATTGAATCACATATCCGTTTCCAGTTTTTGTACTCTGAGACTGAAAGCTTGTGTTAGTCTCTTTCGGATTCACACTCGGAAACGATGAAAACCCGCTGCTGCTCTTGTTTGAACCCTAATCAACTTTGTCTGATGAATCTCCAGCACTGAAAGCGGTTTGAATCTTTGGGCTTTTTTCAGCTTCAGAAACTGGAATACTACCTTTATAGTACATTTTAACATCCTGTTGACCACTCGGGTTATTCATCCTGGCTATCTTCTGTTGTTCCAGATCATGTCCCTCTATTTTCTCAATAAACTGACCAATTGTTAGTTTGTCATAAACACCCGTGTTTTTCAGTATCATCAAATACGTTCCCCACTCTTTCTGAGGTAACGCATCAGCCAACTTATCAACCCATTCCTCACGACCTTTTTCAACTCCCAACATTGATAACGATCGCACTAAGTGGCAGTATCTCTCGATTAGCTTTTTAGTATCCTCTCCCGGCAAACTGCTAAACAAATCAAATTCCTTTTTTAGCAATGCCTTCTTGCTTTTGATCATACTTTCACTACCCTCGAATTTTACTTTAAGAGCATCCCAAATTGATTTTGCAGTTTTGTCGTGTTGTAGCAGAATGAATATATCTTCTTTAATCGCCTGCTGTAACAAACTGATCATCATTTTCTCTGCTCTGTACATTGCACGTTCTTGTTCTGAGAATTCAGATATCTGTTTAATGACTTGCAACTCTGTTCGAGGCAATGTGTACTTTTCCAATATGCATTCCCACGATCTGAGATGATTTGCCTGAACCCAGTTTTCAAACCGATCCTTCCACCCATAATACTCCTCAATGCTCATCAATTTCGGGGGCTTTTGAGTTGTTCCCATCTCATTTTCAAAGTTCATTGCTTGAGCAATTGCGGCTGGAGTAGTCGATGTAGCAAAGGCGTTGTAAAACTCAGAATTCATGATGACTTAACACGATTTTCAAGGCAACTGACAGAAAAGCGATTCAACAGTGAACAGATAAGCGAACTAAAAAGATCCTTTGGAGCGATCCAGCACCAATGTCCTAAGAGCGGTCCAATATTAGTCAAATGAGCGATCCAAAAATCTTTGGAGCGATCCTAGAATGAATTTTTGAGCGATCCAGAAATGTTCTTAGAGCGGTCCAAAAATGTTCACACGAACGGTTCAGGACAGTTCGTTCGAGCGATCCAGGGATTGATTTTCGAGCGAACCAGTAGCAACCAAGTACACACGAGCGATCCAAGATAACAATTTGGAGCGGTTCATGATGACGTCATTTGAGCGGTCCACATTACGAACATGATTTGATCTGTTTTTAAGCTGAATTTCGGCCTGAAACTTCCAAGGGTTTGTCTTAGTATGATAATGAACAATCTGTGAGCTTTTGAACGAATTTCAACCGTGAAATCTTCTGTAAATGAGAAAAGAAGATGTAGAAGTGAGAAGAAACAAAGAAATCCGGCTATAATCTGTAGAAAACCTCCTCCCAAGCTCTGATACCACTTGTAGGATCGATTGCTGACCCGAACGAGTCGTTCAGAGGTTAACTCTTGCAATTCAGGTACGGAATAATAAGAAAAGCAAGTAGATATAGCTTGTTCTTCCTCCTAACTGCTTGTTTTACTGATTTGAAACGATTTACAGCTCAATCTTCATACCGGCAGAGCTTCGGCGTGGAATACAATGAATCACCCTTAAGGATCGCTCGTGACACACCTATATATAGTGTTTTGGAACCGCTCATGTGGACATGTGACACATGAGCGATCCAGACTTGACCACAAAAGCGATCCACCATGACACATAAGCGATCCTGGCCTATAAACCTATACAGACTCCTGTTTTCTCGTATTTCGTGCCCTATGCTATACAATACGATGCAAGATCTGATCCTAGACACCTAGACGGAATCAACAGATGTAGTGCACCAACATTGACAACTTGTTGAAACACGTGTTCAATCAACCATTTGTTGTCATCAGAAAGTTGAACCCTCGAAGCCTCCAAGGCTTCCACCTGCTTCTTTAGCTCACCAACCTCTGCCTCATGCTTTTGGGTTAACTCTTCAACCTTCTTAGACAAAGTTTCCCCCTTCTTCACCAAACCTTCATTCTCTTTCTTCAAGGTGCTCATAGTAGCTTTCATTTTATCCTTTTTCTTCGAAAATTCCTCATACTCATGCATCCTCTTACAGAAACAGGCAAGTCCTTGAGGAAGCATAGCAGCAAGGTTGCAGGTACTTAATATCATACGAGACAGCATCATATCATCATCCATCTCAGTAATAGTACCATGAACCAAGGGAGGAGCAATATAGCTCAACACATCCTCACAAACAGTGGCATCTTTGAAACTATCGCCCAACTTCACACCCCAATCAGGAACATAAATTTGATGAACATCAAGGCCTTCAGAACCGCTAACACTTTTACCAGATGAGCCTGCTACAACAACCCCTTTACCAACAGACTTCTTCCCAGCAATAACCAACTCCTTCTCCTTGTCAACACCTTCATCCAGGGCATGATCCACAAAAACACCAATATCATCACTCAAGTCCACATGTTCCGGAGTAGATGGTGGACAAGAAGTATTCAAACGACGATTCGAACGTCGAACAGCTTTGGGAACAATAGCCTTCTTAAAACCCTTCACATCAGGCACACCTACATAACCCGAACCCTCGAACCTCTGTTCAAAACCCTTAACCACAACATTTTCACCAGGAGTAGCCTGGACATCCCCAAATGCAACATCCGATGTATCATCACTCTTAATGAATTCCAAAGCAGACATGACTGCAAAAAATGAACAAGAATATCTAAGGGATCATAAAATGCAAGTAAAAGAGGAAAAATACATGCGCAAAAACATACCCTGTCCATCCCTCATAAGAACCGGGTCTCGGTTTGGTTTATCCCATACCTTACTAATACCCAGTAACACCAACAGTTGCTCGGGAAAAGGACGAACCCTTGAGGGACATTCCCTGATAATTTCAAGAAAACGTGAGTTTATCTCAGAAGCAGAAGGTTCAGGTTCATTAAGAATGGCCTCGGGTCGCCTCCAAACCATTTTGAACGGAAGAATCTCATCCGAGACCCAGAAAAACCGATCCTTCCAGGCACCAAGCGTGGTAACCATAGATGAAACCAAGTAAATATCGGCTTTAGATGTCTCAAATGTAAACCAATCACCGTTCTTTTCCAACCGAAAGAAACGGCGGAACGACAACAAGGTAGGGTCATAACCACACACTCGATACAAAACCTCGAAATGCAAAACCCTAGCCAAACCCTGTGGGTGTATTTGACCAAAAGACACACAATAATACTCTAACACATTTAAAACGAAGATTGAAAACGGATGACGGAGATTAGAAAATTCAAAGTGTCGACAGTAAAGAGCAATCGAATCAGCCGGACAATGATCGATTGAAACATCCATCCCCGGAGCAACTGGTTTAAACTTCAGCTCAATTCCCCATTCCATACAAAACGTTTCAACCTACTCTTGGGTTAACGCGAATAACTTACGGCTAAATCCTTACGAGCACCCATAAGTTATGATTGAAAGAAAGAAAAACGAAAATAAAGAACTAACCTGGACGAAGGAAAGGGAAGATATGGAAGGAAACTTGGAGAAAATGAAGGAACTTTGCGATTATGTTGATAAAAAATGAAAAACAAGGCTAAAATAGGAGTTATGATTACACAGTAGTTAATTACACTGCACTCTGCAAAAACCGCCGTCAGTCACATCAACCGTCTCTTCAAATTTCAAATTTCAAAAAACTCAACTGTAACGAACCCTTCAAGCCTTGAAGCCTTCAAGCGATATAAATAAATGTGTAAAAGTCAAAAGTCTTTGAGCTCATTTCCCAAAAACCTCTGACTTGGGGGGCTGATGACGGGGATAGCTCAAGATTAAATAAAATGACTTAAACACATGAACGCTTAAAAGGTTAAAAGGTTAAAAGGTTCGAAGGTTAAAAACCCGGGAGCTAGGATAAAGCAATACGTGTACAGTAATCAGTCATGTCTCTGATTACTTCAACAACTCTCCTAGCCACAAAAGTAAGACGAATGCACAGAGGGTAGTCTTTTACCCGCAGGTCAAAACGCTTCAACCCCCAAAAGGGTAAGTCCCCAACTGCAGACATGTTTCACTAGTCAATGGTTTCTTCTTTGGGAGATGACATTTCCTATAAATTGACACTTCATTTAGTGCAAAGGATGCTCCGATTAGCTCTGATTTCATTGAGATCTCTGATCATTGTTCTTGAGTACTTGTTCCATACAAGTCATTCTTCATCACATCCAACACACACATTCCCATTGCTCCCACATCCGAAGCTGAACACATTTCAGTGGAGGATCTCGAGCAAACAACAAAATCTAACTAGTGAACCTCTCTCCACGTCTAGCAAACGTGGGGGGACCCACGACCTGCGTTAGGCAAAACTAAACCTTTCAACCCTTTTGCCTAACCAGCGCAGCTACCTCAATCGGTCTAGTATTTGTTGCATCAACATATATATATATATATATATATATATATATATATATATATATATATATATATATAAAGGTATATAAAGGGGTTCATCCCCCACCCCCTAGGTCCATCCCCTCCAAGCCGAGCTTACGTGGCGGTGATGTGGCGGCCCATCCCCTTGGGGATGAGGCTCTCCATACCCTCCAGCCTTACCGAAATTACTGAAGTTTCAATATTATTTATTGTTGTGGAATTATTATAAATGTTTAAAATAAGTGACATAAATGGAACATATATACAACTTGTTTTTAGTTTTAACATCAAGTATGAGGCAGTTGTAAAGAAAAAATCACTAAATAATAAAGGAATTTCATAAATGGTTAATGAAAAACTTCATAATAATGAGAAAATATTGTAACATCAGTGGTTTTTTTGGTTGAAAAATAATGCAACTGTAGTGAAACAATATAGAAAACTTGTTACTACTTCAAACAACTTATCAAAAATATTGAACTGCCACAAGAAAATTACCAAGATACCCACAACTTGAATTTTTTTTGGTAGTATAAGTATGTAGAATTTTATGTTAAAATTTAAAAGTAGAAAATTAAAAAAAAAAAAAAAAGCAATATAAGGGGAGACAACGGATGTGAAGAGAGGGGCAACCAGTATTCAATGTTGAGAACAACATTCCCCAAGTGGTGGGGTTGGGTGGGGTCAGCAATACAATTGACGAATTTTAGAGGTGGGTATTATATGTTATAAATATGGTACAAAAATGTTTGCTCGATGGTGAATGACAAAGATCGATCCGTGCAGGTCCGATACCTGTATTTTGAGGATAAGAACGTAGATGAGATCTTTCTTTATGGTTTAGGTATCGTGATAATATCAGTTGATCTCCAAGACAATATTTCGAGCAGTGGCGGCTTTGATGGTGTGCGGCCGGGAAGGACCTCCGCACAAGGACCGTGATTTCTAAGGGCACGCGATTTAAAAAAAAATACGATATGTATATGTTATTTTTAATTTTTTTTTAAATAGTAAACATATACCAATTCCAATATAGACCTATTTACAAATCATTTTTTATGGTTTAGAACTTAGCTAGGGGCGAAGTATAGTGGGTGCCCGGGGGTGCACCCGCCCACCCCAATGTTTCGGTTAGAAGTGTATAAGTTCCGATTTTTCGTCCGAAAATTTTAAAATTACATAGGATCGCCCCCCGATTATTTTTCCTAAATTGTATATCCTAAATATTTATAAACTTTATATATAAATGATGGATAGTTTGGTAAATATACACTTTGTTTTATTTGGAACTATTATTATTTGACCCGACTTGAATCGAATAGCCAACCTGACCCGACCCGAAACATAACGATAGGAAAAAAAATTTTGGGTCTCATCACTTTACGCCCCCTCGAAACTTTTGGTCAAGCTCCGCCACTGAACTTAGCTCACTTGACATTAGGTTTATTGAGCTCAATACTAATTTGATTATTTTTTTTAAATAATAATAATAAAACATTACGAAATGGCACATTTTTTTAAGCTCGAACAGAGTACGTGAATTCTCAGAGACGCCTCTGAATTTTCGAGATTTAAAGTCTTCATAAAAGAGTATATTGCATATATGTAGCATGAAGTTCTTTAAGTTTCTTCCAATTTTTAAGTCTCTGTGTTTTAGTAGTAAAATGAAAATTTATACGAGTTGTGAGAACTTAGAGAACTCGGCCTTACGAAAGGTTTTTTCAATTTTTTTACCAAAAATCTTTAAAAAATCAACTTTTCTATAAATAAATAACTTGTTTTTTTTTTCATTTACGGCAGCCGTAAATGCTGTAAAAAAGTGATGTCATCCTTATGTTATCAGCTTTTTACAGCTGCTGCAGAGGGCCGGAAAACACCACCTCGAAATTTTTTTTCGGCAGTCCTAAATATTTTAATCTAAAGGTGTGAAAAGAATGGGGGCAAATTCACACGGAAAGACTGAGTTCTCTAAGTTCTCACAACTATTATCTCGTTCTCAATATGATTGTTAAATGAACACATATGTAGATACATACACACCTCTTTTGGCTTTAGACTCTTGACCGAAAGCGTTTTCAAATATATAACTTTTTTCTTTTCATATGTAGAATTACTACTATCTAACATTTGAAGTTTGAACTACTCAATCAACTAGAGTTTACTTTATTTTTCTGCAAGTTTTTTTGCCTTTGCCTTTTACTTTTGTTTTATGTTATATATCTTTGTTCCTGGATTTTCTCTCCGGAATCTATGTAGGGTGTAGTCTAATTAGGAGCTCAATCCTACTCAAAAGCCACCTTAAAAAGCTCCTGCCTATATAACTATTTATATAATACTGGCACTAATTTTATTTACTAATGTTCTTAGAAAATTAAAAGGTTAATTATATCAAATGGTACTCACTTTAGCCCCGAGCTCGTGTAAACTCAACTCAGTTCATGTTTTTTAATTAGTTGGTCTTAAGTAGCTCCTGAGTGACTTAACTCGTTTACGAGCCTAGTACCCGAGGCTCTTTGATGACTATTAAATATTGGGCACAAGACTACGATTTTATCATGCTACGTCATACTTGGTAACACTTTTTTTATAGAATTTACGCATTATGCTATTCATAGAAAAAAAATTAAAACATCATTAGCTAATATAAAATAATATTTAAATGTCCCTAAGGCTAAAGAGTGTGGAGATCATGGTTGGAACGTAATTCACCACGTAGGAATATGAATGAAAGGCTACATCACTCCCCTCCTTGATTGATGGTTGTTGCTGTGGATTAAACCACGATTACCACGACCCTCCATTTGATGACCTTGAGACAAAAATATATTAAAATAATAAAGGAGATGGTGGCTTGGGTCATGATCAGTACCCTTACCCTTAGGGTAGTGGTTTTGGATGATGGATTAGAGGTTGGTGACATGACGCCTATGTGGATGGGTTATGGTGGTAATGAGGGTCATGACCACACCCATTAGCCTAATAATATAATATTATTAAAAGGATTTGACATCTTTGAAAAAAAAAAAAAAAAAAAAAACCCTTATAATATTATGGTAGCCGTGAATGGTGGAAGAACGTGACTACGTGAGATTGTGTGAAAGGTCAAACCTCTTTTGACTTACTATTAATAGGTCCACACTTCAGTCTGAGTTCTATGTTGATGGGGGTCTTAATTGTAACATCTACAAACTCTAGGGGGCTAACTGGTATCTTTTCGTAACGTAATTATCGGGATAATTTTGTTGAAAAAGAGAAATGATTTTAAAATCTTTTTTAATTAATTAAAGAGTAAATTACGTTTTTGGCCCCTGTGGTTATATCACTTTTACTATATTAGCCCAAAATAGGATTTTTTTTAACAACTGTGCCCCTGTGGTCTCTATAACTAACTATTTTGGCCCCTGAGTCTAACTCAACCCCTTAACCTAGTTAATTATTTGTCACATGGTAGGCACATGATGGGCATATTTGTAATTTCCACTCCCCCCTTACTTTTACTCACTTTATAAAAAAAAACACCAATTAAATCAACATATCTTCAAAGCACATCATCATCTTCAAAAACACTTCAAACCCAACCCAGATCTTCAAAACACATTTGAAACGCAGGTTACTTCCTAATCGCACAAAGATTAAAGAAAAAAGTTGTATTCATCGCCTACAAATGTTTCAAGATCTGAAATGGAAGCCGAAAACCATCTCCGTCCGCCGTGAACTGTCGCAGCCTCCTCAATCCACTCTAGATCTGAATGGCACCAGATAACATGATCAACTGATTCTACAGTCTCCCACGCCGGATTCTACAGATCTGAATGGCACCAAACAACATGATCCCAGCCTCCTCAATCCACAACACTATCGGATTCTACAGTCTCCCACGCCGCCGAATGCAGAACCAAAACCCTTACCCCTACCCCTTTCTCTCTCTTTCTCTTCCTCTTCTGACGGAGGAGTGTTGTGTGTGATATCTGATGGTTGCGATTACGGATGTGAGTTTCTGACGGTTGCGAAAACAGATCTGCACGAGATCCGCAACAGCAAAGCCGAATCTTAATGAAATCTACGTCGCTGGGTTTGGGTTTTTAGATGAGACAAAAGAAAAGATTAGGGTTCAAAGAGATATGATAGAGAATCAGAGAAAAAGATGTTGAAACTTTGTGAATGCAGTGGCAACGACAGTTGTGTGATAGTGGTGGTGGTGTTGTTGTGGCGACAGTAGGGCAGCGAAGGTGATGGTGTGCGGTGGCAGTGGTGGTGTGGTGTGCGTGGAAATAGATTAATTTGTGCTTTTCTACAAATTTCTTAAAGCATATTGCACTCTAACCACCCTTTTACTGTATTTTGCTTATATAATTGCCATCTGGTGAAACATTAATACATACTCATATATAAGTGTTCTTGAAGATGATGATGTGTTTTGAAGATCTGGGTTTGAAGTGTTCTTGAAGATGATGATGTGTTTTGAAGATCTGTTGATTTAATTATTGTTTTATTTTTTATAAAGTTAGTAAAAGTAAAGAGGGAGTGGAAATTACAAATATGCCCATCATGTGCCTGCCATGTGACAAATAATTAACCAAGTTAAGGGGTTGAGTTAGGTTTAGGGGCCAAAATAGTTAGTTATAAAAACCACGGGGACACAGTTGTTAAAAAATCTTATTTTGGGCTAATATAGTAAAAGTGATATAACCACAGGGGCCAAAAACGTAATTTACTCTTAATTAAATTGAGAGAAGTGGAAGTATGAATTTAAACATAATAAATTTATTAGACACCGCATCCAATCTTCTGAGTGCGATTTTTAGCTGTAACAATTAAGAGCCTGTAGTGTCGGAGGTTGAACGAAAATTTAATGGGGGTCAAACTTTCAAAAGTTAAATTGGTGTGGACCAAGCTCTTAAAAATCTAATATTTTACACTACAAAAATTTTCTTTTTAGAAATTTTAGGTAATATTAAGACTATGAGCAAAAACATCTCTGTGTGTGTGTGGGGGGGGGTGCCTCGGCCCCAATAAAGCTTCGCCAATAAGAGGGTGAGATGATGTTTCAGTTTATCTCGAATTATCACATCAGATTCCATCTTGAGCCTCCGTCCCACTTCTTTGTTTCTAATCCCCTTCAACCTACACCATTATCTCCCGCCTTCCGCTTTAAGTCTTTAACCCATCTCACTTGCGTGTCACCTTGCCCCAAACCATACTCCCTGCTCTTTTACCATTGATAAAATTTATGGACTTCTATCTATTTTTTTACTTTAATTTTTTATTGAATTTTTATTTTCCTCTAGGGGTGAAGCAATAGGTAGTCTATGAGTGCGAAAGACCACATGAAAATATAAAATCATAACTATAAAGATATTAGTTTAGCTAGTTAAAGTGTCACATAGATTAACTTAATTAGGATTATCATCATTGCCACGTTGCGGCGAACTTTTTTTGTTATCTAGTCTGTGTTTACATGTGTTTTGAAATCACTACGAGCGCGTTGCGTACGGAACCACCGACAAGAATAAAAAGAAAATGTAGAAAAAACACTAAAAGATAACCGAAAGAAAATCAACAAAAAAAGTTGTATGCTAATGATGTTGTTCGTATGAAACCTGTGGTCAGAGATATGCAAATGGTACTGGGTACCGGTAACGAATTTCGCTGATTCGAAAGATATTATAATATTAAAACTACTATTTATTAATAAAATTCTTGTTACTATTCATAATGTATAAAAGGAAATTTAATATACACGTAATTTTATTATTTGTTACTATTCATTGGCTTTGAAAATTAATATATAGATAATTTTTTATTGAATTTTTATTTTCCTGTAGGGGTGAAGCAATAGGTAGTCTATGAATGCGAAAGACCGCGTAAAAATATAAAATCATAACTATAAAGATATTAGTTTAGCTAGTTTAAGTGTCACATAGATTAACTTAATTAGGATTATCACCATTGCCGCGTTGCGTCGAACTTTTTTTGTTATCTAGTCTGTGTTTACATGTGTTTTGAAATCACTACGAGCGCGTTGCGTACGGAACCACCGACAAGAATAAAAAGAAAATGTAGAAAAAAACACTAAAAGATAACCGAAAGAAAATCAACCAAAAAACTTTTATGCTAATGATGTTGTTCGTATGAAACTCGTGATCAGAGATATGCAAATGGTACTGGGTACTGGTAACGAAGTAACAAGAATTTTATTAATATATCATGGTTGCAAAAGTCGCTAGGCGCTCCCTAGTCAGATTCGGGAGTACTCGGGAAGTACTCGGCTTAGGCGGAGATTACTCGGGGAGTAATTGGCCTGGGAGACCAGTACTCGTGCCTCGGCAACCTACCTTGTAGCGAGTACTCGGGGAGTACTCGGAGCCTAGGCGGGAGTTTTACAACCATGTAATATATACATAATTTTATTATTTGTTACTATTCATTGGCTTTGAAAATTTAATATATAGATAATAATTTTTTATTGAATTTTTATTTTCCTGTAGGGGTGAAGCAATAGGTAGTCTATGAATGCGAAAGACTACGTGAAAATATAAAATCATAACTATAAAGATATTAGTTTAGCTAGTTAAAGTGTCACATAGATTAACTTAATTAGGATTATCAACATCGCCGCGTTGCGGCGAACTTTTTTTGTTATCTAGTCTGTGTTTACATGTGTTTTGAAATCACTACGAGCGTGTTGCGTACGGAACCACCGACAAGAATAAAAAGAAAATGTAGAAAAAACACTAAAAGATAACCGAAAGAAAATCAACCAAAAAAGTTGTATGCTAATGATGTTGTTCGTATGAAACCTGTGGTCAGAGATATGCAAATGGTACTGGGTACCGGTAACGAATTTCGCTGATTCGAAAGATATTATAATATTAAAACTACTATTTATTAATAAAATTCTTGTTACTATTCATAATGTATAAAAGGAAATTTAATATACACGTAATTTTATTATTTGTTACTATTCATTGGCTTTGAAAATTAATATATAGATAATTTTTTATTGAATTTTTATTTTCCTGTAGAGGTGAAGCAATAGGTAGTCTATGAATGCGAAAGACCGCGTAAAAATATAAAATCATAACTATAAAGATATTAGTTTAGCTAGTTTAAGTGTCACATAGATTAACTTAATTAGGATTATCACCATTGCCGCGTTGCGTCGAACTTTTTTTGTTATCTAGTCTGTGTTTACATGTGTTTTGAAATCACTACGAGCGCGTTGCGTACGGAACCACCGACAAGAATAAAAAGAAAATGTAGAAAAAACACTAAAAGATAACCGAAAGAAAATCAACCAAAAAACTTATATGCTAATGATGTTGTTCGTATGAAACCCGTGATCAGAGATATGCAAATGGTACTGGGTACTGGAAACGAAGTAACAAGAATTTTATTAATATATACATAATTTTATTATTTGTTACTATTCATTGGCTTTGAAAATTTAATATATAGATAATAGATAATAATTTTTTATTGAATTTTTATTTTCCTGTAGGGGTGAAGCAATAGGTAGTCTATGAATGCGAAAGACCACGTGAAAATATAAAATCATAACTATAAAGATATTAGTTTAGCTAGTTAAAGTGTCACATAGATTAACTTAATTAGGATTATCAACATTGCCGCGTTGCGGCGAACTTTTTTTGTTATCTAGTCTGTGTTTATATGTGTTTTGAAATCACTACGAGCGCGTTGCGTACGGAACCACCGACAAGAATAAAAAGAAAATGTAGAAAAAACACTAAAAGATAACCGAAAGAAAATCAACCAAAAAGTTGTATGCTAATGATGTTGTTCGTATGAAACCTGTGGTCAGAGATATGCAAATGGTACTGGGTACCAATAACGAATTTCGCTGATTCGAAAGATATTATAATATTAAAACTACTATTTATTAATAAAATTCTTGTTACTATTCATAATGTATAAAAGGAAATTTAATATACACGTAATTTTATTATTTGTTACTATTCATTGGCTTTGAAAATTAATATATAGATAGTTTTTATTGAATTTTTATTTTCCTGTAAGGGTGAAGCAATAGGTAGTCTATGAATGCGAAAGACCGCGTAAAAATATAAAATCATAATTATAAAGATATTAGTTTAGCTAGTTAAAGTGTCACATAGATTAACTTAATTAGGATTATCACCATTGCCGCGTTGCGTCGAACTTTTTTTGTTATCTAGTCTGTGTTTACATGTGTTTTGAAATCACTACGAGCGCGTTGCGTACGGAACCACCGACAAGAATAAAAAGAAAATGTAGAAAAAAACACTAAAAGATAACCGAAAGAAAATCAACCAAAAAACTTGTATGCTAATGATGTTGTTCGTATGAAACCCGTGACCAGAGATATGGAAATGGTACTGGGTACTGGTAACGAATTTCGCTGATTCGGAAGATATTATAATATTAAAATTACTATTTATTAATAAAATTCTTGTTACTATTCATAATGTATAAAAGGAAATTTAATTTATATATAATTTTATTATTTGTTACTATTCATTGGTTTTGAAAATTAATATATAGATAATTCTTGTTACTATTCATAATATATAAAAGGAAATTTAATTTATATAATTTTATTATTTGTTACTATTCATTGGCTTTGAAAATTAATATATAGATAATATATAGATAATTCTTGTTACTATTCATAATGTATAAAAGGAAATTTAATATATACATAATTTTATTATTTGTTACTATTCATTGGCTTTGAAAATTAATATATATAGATAATAGATAATTCTTGTTACTATTCATAATGTATAAAAGGAAATTTAATTTATATATAATTTTATTATTTGTTACTATTCATTGGCTTTGAAAATTAATATATAGTTAATATATAGATAATTCTTGTTACTATTCATAATGTATAAGTGGAAATTTAATATATACATAATTTTGTTATTTGTTACTATTCATTGGCTTTGAAAATTAATATATAGATAATTTTGAAAGGATTTATCATTAATTAATATTGGTTTAATAATAATTACTTACTTATATATTGGTTTATGAAATGATTAACATGAAAATTAATAAATATTATTTAAAATATTTTTACATTTATTTCACGACAAGAACACGTTAGTATCTATTTTAGAATGAACTAGAAAACCGGCCCGCGCGCGTTGCGTCGCGGCAAACCAAATTGACGTGTAGTTGGCGTAGTCGATAGGGGCGAACATACATTGTGATGCGTGTGACCAAAAACAATTGTTCAACCTAACATCATTAACAACCACAACCAGGTTGTATCTTGATGGCCAAATGAAGACACAGACAGAGACTACCAAAGAGGCCAGACGGAAAAAGTGAAATGAATACTAGACACAACAGCAATTATAAAGCCCTTCTTAAATAGTTGGCTCCTGTCTCTATGTAAAACGGCAGCAACACACCAAGTACAAAAAGGTAAGAATACCCCTTGTAAAAAAAGACAAAATAAATTCAGTAAAAAAAGGTATATATGCTAATTGCATTAAAGAATATAACACTTTTAATTCGAGTAGACCAGAATCAAAGGCCAGCCAAAAAGTATAGAGGTTGAATGGAATTAAGAAAACAACTTAGGATTCAAAACGCCAGCCTAACCGATGAACATAAAAGAACATCCCACACCTATAGAGGTTCAATGGAATTAACAAAACAACATAAGATTCAAAAACAACATGATTAGGACCCAAAATACAAACACTTAACAAACGTCTTCAACCTTCACACATACCAAGTTGTCCACAAACTAAGGATAACGCAACAATTTATGCTAATCTATAATAGTTTCATAAAGCCATCGATTAAAAAAAAAAAGTAACAATCCACACAACAAAACACAAAGCATTCTATAAACAAAATTACAATGTCAACAAACCTGTGCCAGCTCAACCCCAAACAACTAACCAAGCAAAATTCTGGTCACAACGGATGTCAAATATGTTGTAAGAATTAAATGTCAAGGTACGCCAAATACGTGCTTAAAAGGGTCAAAATATAGAGAGCTCAAATGAAGAAACAGGTCAAAATATAACAATAAGCAACATACGTATATAAACACATAGTCATTGTCAACATTGCACGTCTTCGGAAGTTCAGAATCGATTTCCATTGTCAATGCAGATCCCTCCTCCGCCTCGCCCGCATTGTAACCTCATACTATCAAAACCCTAGAAAATAAATTTAATTTGTTAAAACATATAGTATGAATTAATCTCATTAAGATTTTATGATCACTAAAAATGGCCAATATTCAAAATTATTTATATATTTTTATATTATCAGTTATAAGCATCTACAAACAGAGCATCCACACTTCTACACTACTGCAAATCACTCACCATTGCCAATATTACTCCCTCAAGAGACTATAATAGTCCCATGTTAAGTTCTAATTTTGGGAGTTCAAAGAACATATTCCAAATTCAAATTAATATGAATGGATCAACTTATTCACCAAAGCAAGTGAAATTTCTTCTATGAAAAAATCTACAGTTAATTCAACTACAGAATTGTAGAAAACGTACCTCGATGTGTAAGGTTTGAGTTGTTCGTTAGAAGTGCCGTTGATAGAGAAGATTCTTACGTCTCTTGACAAAATTCACCGTGTCTCAGTCATCGTTTCGACCATATAACAACATAAGAGATTTAATTACATACCATAAATAGTTAAAAACAGAAGTGAGCATCATATTTATCATTCTGTTAAAAAAATAGTATGGTAATACAACCTAAATTGTAACAATCCTAATATCCTATACATGTTTCAGGGATGTCTGCAATCCAAAATATAAGATTAATATTGTCGATTTTGCAAATAAAAGAAGAATGTAAAAATGGTTAATTTAAGGAACAAATGCTGAATTCTCATGCTAAAACTAACCACTATAGACTCAAAATAGTGCATCTTGAAGCAAGGGCAGACCTGGAGTTTTTTTTTTCGTTTTTATATGTAATTTATAGTACTGGATAATACTTTTTAGTTCACTTTTCCGACCGTGCTTTATTTGTTTGCTTAAATCATCAATTTACCTGGCTTGGCTGGCAAAGTTCACTTTGCGATTACATGGCATGCGACATTAAGACGTTTGTGCAATGTGTTATTTTCCCAAGTAATCCAATGTGGTTCAATCTCTACAAACACCAAACTTTTAAGGAGAGTTACTTGAGATCATCACTTAGAAATGAGACTTATGGACAAAACTCCTAGAGCACAGTCACATGTAAACTTGTAAGACTATAACCTAATTGTACATAGAAGCCATTAAATGTGGAGATGAGGGGATGTGGCTCCTATTTTCTTATAACTGTACATTTGGAATTAAGAACTTTTTGCTGTGTAGCTAGCATAACTAAAAGATTATTGATAATTCAAGTCCAAATTCTACTTGCTGATTTGATTTCATTCAACAAATACATATTGATGACCTGACATTCATCATATCAGTAACCAGTTCAATGCATAAACATATTAATGGTAACCTAGGTTAAAACTATATCGTGTTTTGGCTACGAATCAAATAGCAAAGGATGCTAAATCTAGAGAAGATGATTCATATAACAAATTCAAAATTAGAAAGTTCCCAATCAGTAGTGACTGTCAGAGGAAAAGAAAATTCCACAACAGATTGTTACTTAAAAAACACACATGTCAACAAAATAAACTGAACATATTAAAAAAAGGTGTAGCTCAAGAGAGAAAAGATAACAAAGACCTCCAAGTTGCTTGCCGAGAAGCCATCTATCATATTAGCCACTGCTTGAAGATGAATATCTCGTCCCAAATACTTCACACGTTGAACTTAAAAACGCACGTTCCTGCAGTAATGCATACTTCATTAACCCTAATCAAAACAGGAATAACAAATCATTCAATCGCATAATCACAAATAATTAGGGCATCAAAATTTATAACAAAATGAGGAAACAGATATGTGAACAACGAATCTAAGATCATGCGTAGGATTATTAGGGCAATGACCCCCACATCCGATTTGAACACCACCGTTCGCCCCGTCCATGCTCAAACACCACCGCCGCAAACTCCACCCGCAACCACCGCCACTCCGACCTCCAATTCCAATCACCGCTTGCTCGAACCACCACCACCACCGTTCGTCATCATCACCATCCGGATAGAAACCACCACCCATCGCCACTAAGGGGGCAGCCAAAGTGTGCTCAGATCCCCTCTCTCCCGATTCTCTTTCAACCAATCACTTCTCTTTCAACCAATCACTCTCCTTGTGTGGGGGAGTAAAATGAAAAGAGTGATGATAGATTAGGGTTTTCACTTCTTACAGTACACCGTCCGAACTATCCAATAAGAAGAGCAAACCTAAAAAGTTAGAGTACACACCTATAAACAGAATGTACAAACTTCATTGTATAAAATTGTTGTAAATTAGAGTATTATATAATATACAACACAACTCATAAAATAAGTATAGAAGTTTTAGAAACAAAATGTAAGACCGTGCGTAGTCGTTACATTATGGAGCGTTTCTATGCCCAATAACGCTCAAACACGCCCGGCCACGGCCCCGCGAGACGTTTTTTTTTTTTTTTTTTTTTGACAAAATTTGCTTTTGGCGTTGTATTTTTCACGCCGAAGATAGATATCAATTGACAAATCACTGTTTTAATTGAATATTATTTGTTTTAATAATTAGGAAAAAATAATAATTGGGTAATTATGGGTATTTGAGACTCGGCTGTAGCTATTGAGTAATAGCGTTTGATGGCCTACTACACTTCTAAATGTCATGTCGAAGCCTTAAAGGTGCCTTACGCTATGTTCATTGGTGACCTAATGTTAAGTTGGTCACCAATAAACAAAAGTTTGAGTAATTAAAAAAATTAAAAAAGAAATTAATATCAACCAAAGTTGACAACCAGGTTGGTGGAGCAACCTTGGTTGCAACCAAAACTAATACCCCTAATCATACAATTAATCAAATAACTTAAAATATTTAAACTTTAAAGAAAAACTAAATACACGGTATTTCTTTTTTTTTTTTTTTTTTTTGTGAACATCCCGATATAAATTTTTTTTAAGTCGAGTTTGTTGAAAAACATATATTTTTAGGTTGGGATAGGTTGTGAATGTGTGTTAAAAAATGAGTAGAGTTGGGTTGTGTAGGTGGAAGAAAGAGATATTAATTTTTTAATAAAAGATTGGGTTGGGTTTGGTCACCAATGGAGATAGTCTTAGCACCTCACTTAGGGTCAAATTTACAGGTTTGGATAATATACAAGTTTAGGTCTGGAATGTGAATTACGTTGAAGACAACCTTAAATAATACATAAGTATAATTCACTCTAATCTAGCCACTAATGTAATTATAAACTTGTATAACAAAAATAAATAATAATCTATCATGGTCGATCATGGACAGAACTCCATTGAACAACTGGTGTAAATGCTTATGTTAGTTTATTTTTGTATCGTGTTGCTATTGTGTGTGAATGTTTGTTTGAGTCCGGTTTTTTAAGGGTAGCCGTGTCATCGATCTTGATTGCCTAAACACAATCGATCTGCCCTTACCTGTCTGATCAAACTAGAACTAATTAACGTGGGCTTATCGAGTATCCTTTCATCTAGGCTTAATGAGCCTAGGTTAGTTATATTGAGATTCTAGCACAAACTCGTTTAAAACAAGTGTTACTAGCTTGCTATATATACTAGCGCCAAGCGGGGTGTATTTTGGGCTTTAAATAACAAAGCCCAAATTAAATGTGACTTAATTTCAGTATTTGCACAAGCCCAATGGTAATATACTAACTAATTTTAATTAATTCATAATCTGACTTGTCACAAATAGGGTGTTCGTTCACTGAAAATACAAAATCTTTAAATACCTAGGTTTGAGAGGGGAGGTCTAAGGTTCAAGTCTCGGAGACGATATGGATCCAACTCTAACCGTATCTATGATGTATTTTATAATTTATTATTTTAAGGCTTGGTGGCTCGGGTATGCATCCAACTCTGACCGTTATGGAGGAGTGGATGCATTTGCTCGACTGAGGCCTAAGAGTATCCCATGATGCTTATCCGATGATTTAAACAAAAATTAAATATATTTAATATTATTTCATGTCTTTCTTCTTTGGATTCGATGCTAGTTACTTTTTAGTTGGTTAGTGATCATTTTCCTGTCCTATTTCTTTTGTTGTTTTGTTATCGGTGTATCATTTACATGTTATTTGTATTTTTTACAGTAAAAATAAAAGATTTTATGAGCTGATGTCTCACTGAAAATTACATGTTATGTACTATTGTTATATACTTTATCTTATTTTAATTAGTTCATATAATTATACAATTAAAATAGGATAATGTCGAAATTAATATAGAATAGTCAGTTTCGATTATATCAGTACAGTACATTTCTAATATTATTAGTAACTAAAATTTGATTTGTAAAATAAATGTTTTTAACAGCTGAAATATTGTTTAGAACTTTGAAATGAGTCCGAATTGCGGAAAATTTTAGAAAAAGCTTATTATTCATCTATACATTTTTGTAAGATTATACTTTTAGTTACATAAATATAAAAGGAAAAATGATTAAATTTAAGTAAAATAAATTACATAATGTTTGATATAGATTGCATTGCATTGTATACTTGTAGCCTTAAAACACTTAAAATGTAGTCACCTCTAGTTAAAGAAACATGAACACCTAAAACATGCAGATTTTCCTTTTCACGTTCGTTCATTAAAAAATAAATAAACGTGTCCTTGTTCATTTATGTTCATCTATTAATATTCTAAATATATGTAAATGAAAAATTATAGATGAACATAAATGAACAAGCATAAACAAAAAAAATGTGTTCTTGTTCGTCATTAGCGGATTACCTAAGGTCTGGTCCTAAAGTTTGATTATGTTTAAAAAAAAAATGTGTTCTTGTTCGTCATTAGCGGATTACCTAAGGTCTGGTTCTAAAGTTTGATTATGTTGATGGGATTAATGCATGATTCACCAATAAGTAATTCTAAATTACTAATAACTCTAAAATAAATATAAAGAATATGTAAAAGAATATAAGCAAATGTAAATGAACAAACATAGACAAATGTAAATGAACAAACAATGACGAACGTTAATAAATGAACGTTCACACATGAATGTAAATGAACGCTCGAAATGTGTGTTTATGTTTGTTCGTTCAACTAAATAAACACGAAGTTTTGTCCAATATTTAATAAACAAACGTCCCTCTAAACGGTTCATTTATCATTTAGTTCCTTTTCATCCAACAAAAGCATGACTTTGCGTGATGTCCATGTAAAAGTGAGGGTTTTGGTGGAAAAGGCCATTTAATAAAAGGGTTGGAAGTTTAGGACTCTCCAACGAGGACGAGAGTGACTCCATTTACATTTGCATTGGTTAGGTAACACTACTTGTTAGCTTATATGAGCATATGGGTTGGTCATGGGTCAAAAACAATTAATATTTTAGAGTCACGCGACTCAGTTTTCTTGATACTCTTAATACTCTATTCTTAATAAAAATAATATAATCTATATCTATTTATTTAGGCGGGAAAATACAAATGAGATCACTTTATACATCACCATGTGTTCCATATATGATTTACTTTATTATATAGAAGTATAGATATAGATATAGATATGGAGAAAATACTAAAAAGATATTAAGACCTTTAGAAAAACGTAATGATAATAATGGAGAAAATATGTGAAAGATATTAAGACTCTTTTAAAACGTAATGGATAAAATATGTAAAAGATATTAAGTCTCTTTTAAGAAAACATTAGCTTGTGAGATATCAAAAGTTAAATATAAGTCAAAACTAGTTATTTGTTAAAATGATGTCACGTACCCGTGGTTATAAATGGAATTTCAAAGACATTGATTAAAGTTGATCGATAGTCCTCTAATTATAAATGAAATAATCTTCTGGACTAAAAAAAAGAAGGACTTTTCAAAATTGACTTTGAAAAGGCTTATGACCACACATTGGGATTTTTTGGAAGAAATTCAAGCTCAAATGAATGTTCCTTCAAAATGGCATAGATGGATGAAGGTTGTTCTAGCGTCAGCTAGATCCTCGGTTTTAGTAAATGGATCTCCTTCTTTCGAGTTCTAATTCACACGAGGTGTTAGACAAGGTGACCCTATTTCTCCATTTTTATTCCTCATAGGCATGGAAACTTTCTCGTGGATGATGGAAAAAGCGACGATTGAAGGTATTTTTCGTGGTCTTAAACTTCCTAATAATGGTCCGTTATTGTCCCATTTATTGTTTGCGGATGATGCTCTTTTGGTGGGAGAATGGAATCGAGAGAACGTGAAAAATATGGCTCGCCTCCTAAGATGCTTTAACCTTGTCTCGGGTCTAAGTATCAATTATGGGAAATCAAATTTGTTCAGTGTCAATGTGGTGCAAGAAGAGGTTGCGGGGGTAGCAAGAGAGATTGGTTGCAAGAACGGGATTTTCCCATGTAACTACCTCGGGTTAATGATTAGAACTAATATGAATAAAGTGGTGAGCTGGAAATCGGTCTTGGATGCTTTTGATAAAAGATTGGCGGTTTGGAAGAAAACAACTTTATCGGAAGGGGGGCGTCTAACCCTCCTCAAAGCGGTAATGGAAACCATCCCCACTTATTACTTTTCGCTTTTCAAAGCGCCCGTGAAGATTATAAAACAACTTGAAGCGAAAAGAAGATCTTTTTTCTGGGGAGTATCGGAAGACAAAAATAAAATGTGTTGCGTTAAGTGGGAGAAGGTTACAAGACCGAAAGAGGACGGGGGCCTTGGCCTTACCCCGTTACGGGATACAAACATTGCTTTATTATCTAAATGGTGGTGGCGGTTTAAATTAGAGAAAAATGCACTTTGGAGAAAGGTTATTGAAGCGATCCATAACAACAAGAAAGAATATTCGTATATGCCAGTGATTAAGTCCATTGCGGGTGCCTGGTAGACTATTGTGGGACTGCAAAAAAGTTTAGTTCAAAAAGATATTGACCTGGAAAAGTTAATAGAATGTAAAGCTGGAATGGGTGATGAAATACGGATGTGGTGGGACACTTGGGCAGGGAACGAGCCGCTTTATAAAATTTTTCCAGACTTATATAAGATTGAAAAAAAGAAAAGGATTATGCTTAAAGATTGTTTCTGCAAGGAAAATGGGGATATGAAGTGGAAATGGAGATGGAAGAAACAAAGACTTAATCAAAAAGAGAAAGAGGAGCTAAAGAATTTAGAAGAATTATTACAACAGGTGAACATTTCGGGCGAAACAGATCAATGGATATGGAAGCCAGATGATAAAGGTATATTCTCGGTTGCCTCGATGAAAAGTCTTTTAGTCAAGTCCTCTAAGATTCCAAAAAGCTTCTCATGGAAATGGAATGGATGGGTTCCAAAGAAAGTAAATACTTTCATGTGGAAGGCTGTGAACAATAACATCCCTACAATGCTGGCTCTTAAAGGAAGACAAGTGAATGTGACCGATACGTTATGTAAATATGTGGAGAAGCGGATGAAGACGCCGACCATTTCTTGACCTCTTGCTTGGTAACTACAATTGTGTGGCAGTTTATTAGTGAATGGTGCAACATATCAAGTCTGTTTGCCTTCTCAACAAAAGACTTGATCAATATTCACAGCCAAGTGAAGGTTAGCAAGAACAAGAGGAAGGGTATTCAAGCAGTGATCTTCACAGCTGCATGGTGTATCTGGAACCCTAGGAACGAGGCAGTTTTTCAAAACAAGGTGATAGGTGTTAACAAGATGAAGGAAAACATTAAAGCACTAGGCTATCTTTGGGTTAAGAATCGATTCCCATGCTCAAATTTAGAATGGAAAGAATAGTGTAATTTTGCCTTGTAATGTTTGTTTTGTCGTGGGCGCTAGCGATTTGCTAGATGCGCTTTTGGTTGAATAAAAGTTGTTGTTCAAAAAATTAAAAAAACTTGTAGTCATACCTATAAATTTAAAATAATTAAATAAAAAATCACCATGTAACATAGTTTGGATATCCCTATCTTATTGTATTTATATTTTATTTTAAACCTTTATATTTTATATGATACTAGGTTATAACCCCGTGTATTACACGGGTTGAATAAATGTAATTTTATATATTAAAAAGTTATACATATATAAACCATATGTATTGTATGAGTTGAATAAATGTAATTTTATATACTAAATAATAAAAATATTATATCTTTAAAACCATGTATTTTCCTATCTATCCCAATTTGATTTATCAAACTCCTCTTTATCCGAATTTTATTTTTAAATAAACATATAATTTGTTTGATTTAAGATATAAATTGAATAACTTAATCCACGTTTATCATCATTCTTTTAGGAAGTTTAATTGTATTAGTTATGAAATTCTTTGATAATCTGATATCAAGATTTTAAAATCTAAATGACTAAAAGTAAATATATAATAAAACACATATAGTAATTAATGTTTAGCCTTTAAAATTTCTAAAAAGATTGAGCACATGTAAATGGCAGCTATATTGTCATCACTTATATGCTCGTAAAGTTTAATGGTTTAGGAGAAATATTTTAAGACTAAAGTATATTTACATTTGTATCAATTATATTTTATTAGTGTTTCTTTAATTTGTATTTATATTTAGATGTTGTTATAAGTAAATATTATGTTTTTTTTAATTATATGCTACCATCAATATCTTTTTATTTTAATTATTATTTGTATAGATATAAATATACGCTGCCCGCCATCTGGCATCCCCATCCCATCACTTCCTGACGTCGCAGCTTATCTCGAAAACGGGTTCGCACCCAGTGTCGACAGCTGTTTAACATCAAAGTTCAAACAATAGCCCGGTAAATTCACCCGCGGGCCTGAGCCCCCAAGCGGCTTTTCTTAAGAAGAGACAACGGGACGTGTTTAGCAACCCTGCAGGCCAGGCTAGCCGAATGGATGATGTTTGGATTTCTTGATGCAAAATTGTATCGCGGAAATGTCATTTTTATTCTTTTTTTTTAATTTATTGTTAATATGTGATCAACTAATCATTCTCAACCAACTGTAACATTTTAGTGTTGTGAAACGTGAATTGCAAAACAACAAACAGACTATCTTTAATCAATATGTGTTGTTATTTACTTAAAAAAAATAATAATTATCTATAATTAGGTAGAAGAGATTAAACTAAATAATATTTCGTAGGAGATTTTCTATAATTAATTAGAATATATTAAACTAAATGATAATTATTCATAGAGTACATGGCCTAATATGATGACAAGTGTCCCAAACATGGTTTCTTTTATCTATTATGTATATTAAAACAATACATTTTGGTGCCACTTGGCATAATTTTAATCCACTAATTGCCACCTGGCAAGTTAATACTCCTCTCAATATTGTTTTAGGCGCTAAACCTTTTGTTTCTTACACACGCTTCTTTTTTCAATTCTTTGTAACCCTAATAAGCATCTCAGTCTTCCCATTCTCTCTTCTTCCTCTTCATCTTCTTTCATCTTCTTCCATTAAACCATCTTTGTTCCTTATCAACACCTTTCATACAATGGCATTCAAAACGTCGACGAGGAGAGCTCCGATTACCCTTTAATCCACCGCCTCTGACCCGATTTCAATGACACCTGACTCTCAAAACCCTAGATTGCAACTGGAATCTTGAGATAGGTTAGAACGATGGCTATCGGGAGCCTCCTTTTAGGCATTTTCAAAGTTTCAAACGGATTGATCGCCGGATCTTCCATTATAGGGTTTCAGGTATATTTTTATTCTTTTCTTATTTCATAATACAATTAAATTTACTTTTGTTTCATACAAATCTTTTGGTATGAGAGTTTGGTGATTGCTTCGTTCAGTGTGTTAACTTTGAGGCTAAATTTTGCTTTCTTTCTTTGGTTTTGATCAATGTAGTTAGGGTTAGTTAAGTATTTAAGATTTTTTGTGATATGGACTTGAAATTGTAACGGATTTTGAGTGAAGGAGTTGAGTTCGCTGCATTTAGGGTTTCAAACTAACCAGGTATCCTTTTCATTTAACTCATTTTTTTCAAATAATCTTCAGTGTATGCCATATTTTCTGTTGTACTTACTGCACATAAGTAAATTTTTTAGCTAGAAGATGCTTTTTGATGTTTACTATGTTTGAATTGTGTTAGTCAACTGAATATATTGGTGATTTTGAGGTTTTCAGATTGAAAGATTGTATATTTATAAGGACCCCTTATCATCGCTTCTCTGGTCCTGAAAAGTCTCTAAATTAAAGGTAATTTTCATTGATTTTCAATATGGATTATGTATATTTCTGTGATTATGATTTGCATGTAGTTGTTTCTGGCATTCTAATCGAGTTAATTACATCTTATGATGTTTCTAATGGAGTTGTTATGTTTTAAGGATTTAAACTTTGAATTGACTGCACATGAAGTGATTGTTGTACTTCTTTACTGTCACACCCCAAATTTCCACGTGTCTCCGGTGGGCCCGGTGGGGAGTACCGTGACGTAGTTGACATCATCATAGTCAAACAACACAATAATTAAATGCACAGCGGAAGCAAAAGATAAATATATTACAAACCGATATAAAGTAATATCAAATATTACAAACGGAATGTAAAGGATCCACAGGCGGATAAAAAAAAATGAAACATTTGTTCTACAGACTTTAAGGCATCCAAGCTTGCGAGACTTATTGTGGACACTAGAAGACAGCCAGCCTATTACGTGTAGTACCTGCACTTAACCTTTTGGAAAATACGTCAGTTTACACTGGTAAATACAATTTAACTAACTCATTTTGAAAAGGGTTGAAAATTGGTTTGAATGCACGTGGCACAAAACATTTTATAACTTGGGATAATTATTTTATATTGTAATCTTGTGAACGAATTACATGTTACTTGTGCGTTCAGTAGCCCGGATCTTGTCCGGGTTAAAGATCAATAGACACACCACAATAATGAGTTATACACTGACAGGTGTACGCCTACACCTCGTGCTCTGGTCGTGGCCATCTCATAAGATGATGCCAAGGATATCCGGGACATGGTCATTAATCCCCCAAAGGCTTAAAGTAAACAAGACTGTTTAAACGAGCCGATCAAATTATTCAATTAACCACCCAAGGATGTAAGATTTGATGCTCGATCAAGCGGTATTCTATATACCGTAACCCAAGCCCGTATAGGGAAAATAAGTTAAAAGTATTTACCTGAGCTAAATATAAATTCAATCCCAGCCGTATACCACCAAGCAAGTACAGATAGCTTTTACTGGGCTCCTAAATCTGGAACGAAGGTTTTTAATAACCTATTAGATTCCTAACGGGTCTTTAATTAAGCCTAAGCTTAGACCGGTTAGTTTTCAAAAGGAAGACATGGTTCAAACGCGTGATAAAGCGAAGACCAGTTTAGAATGTGGTTTTGACCCGACGAGCTTGTATACTTGTTTAATATGGGTAACTTAAACACATTCTGAATTTTGAGCAAAAACGATATGGTTTGACCCGTTTCGGCTAATATGTGCAAACTAGTTACATACGCCGATCCGAACGCGAAAAGTGCGTAACGAGTAACCATAAGAGTCATATGTAAGTTCCCTGAGTTAACATGCCTTAAATATGTTGTGATATCAGTAAGGTATCTTCTATTATGCCCAAAACGGATTCAAACACAAAATTATGCCTCGTAAGGGCATTTTGGTCAATTAAAAGATTATAAAAGAGTTTAATTAGTAATCTGAGTTACAGGTCTGATTTATACAGTAAATACACTTAATTTAATAAGTTATAACAGTAGGGTATGACCTATATGTGAAATTTATCATTTAAAACCAAACTATGCACCTTAGGGGTATTTTGGTAATTTCACTTAGGCTTAAAAGGTCAAAACTGGAAACCTGAGTTCAAAAACTTTTACTTACTGGTATTATCTCAAAATATACTATAAACATCAGTAGGTATTAACCTTATATGTTTAATATAGTTTTAGTACATACTATGCGTTAAAAACGCTTAAAAAGGCGATTTGGAGCCATTACCGGGTTTTTAAAGGAAAGCTGATATTTTTATAATTCCAGAAGGCTCAAAATATTTTATTTAACAAGTTTAATCAGTAGAAAAAGGTTTGGGGTCAAAAGGATTTGTAAAACTCATTTTATGGCTTAAAAGGGCACAATCGGTATTAACCGAATTAAGCTTAGAGACCTATGTTATGCTCAGCCAAAAATTAAATAAAAATCTTCAAAAATCCCAAAATATTATATTACATCAGTGGGTAAAAAGTTTGATATCAAAAAGTGGGTTTAAATAGGTTATATGCTAATTACGCCGTTTAAGTAACACAAAGCTTTCAAATTACGCTAACGAGCATAACTTCTAATCTAGACCTCAAACTGATGTCAAATTTTAGGTGCAAGTTTATAAATCAGTAATTAAGGTTTCTACTCTTTCACTTTTTCAAAAATCACGTTTTATAGTCAAAAGGGCATAATAGTCAATATTTAAGCATTAATCGGAAACATGCATGTGAATCGGATAAGTAATGAACCAAATTGTATAATCTCAGAGAGTTATACTTATATGAAACCTGATCCAAAATAAGCTCTAAAGCATTTCTAAAACAAGGTTAATCAGGTCAGATTTGAGAGTCAAAGCATTAGTCAAACTGTTAGACTTTTGATTCAAAACAAGCAATTACACCAAAGTGATCAGTTTGACACGTTCTTGTAACATTTACCATATTATTTAAGTGACAAAACATGATCCATAACCTCTATATTATCAGTTTTGATTAATTTAAGAATCTGCCCAGTTTGACTTTTAGATTACTAACTTTGACTTATCAAATAGACTAGAATTCGTGGAAATCAGAAAGCATGATCCTAATGGATTATAACCAACTTGATTACCATCATAAAACAAGATTCAATTGGATTTTTTTGCTGATCAATTCATGATCAAATCAGAAAGTCAAACAGAAGTCAAAATATAGTGTTCTTGGCCAAATTAAACTATGAACAAGAATCAAAACATGATTGGAATACTTACAATTACTGAATGAAAGATCAAGAACACCAGAAAGATCCAAGATGCTTGTGCAAATCGGATTGGAACATGTTTGAGTGTTTGAAGGTTGCAAAAATTTATAAAAATGAAGGATATGTGGTGTTCTATAGGATTCTTGGAACGAATCGAATCACAACAGGTGTCGGGTGGTTTAAACATACTATGGGCAGCCTCTAGTATCGATCTTGTGGTATTAGAAACCAGTTTGGTCATGAAAACAGCAACGAACATGCTGTTAATAGCTGTTTTCCACTTCTGATGAACTCATGCGGCCCGCCTGAGAATACCCAGGCCTGTAAGCGGGCCGCCTGCAGGTTTATAACAGCAAGCACAGTTCCAGAATTGGCAGAAATGGTCCCTGTGATCTTTAAGGTCATTTAAGGCACGATTAAGGCCCGTTAACCTCAATTTAAGGCTCCATCATGAAGTTTAAACATAGGGGACATGAAACATGTTCAAAAACATGTCGGATGTCGGTTCGTTTGGCCGTACGGTCACGTTGTTTGTCTATTTACGACGAAACACGAACGGACGCTAAAAACGAACCAAACGACGCGACGAAAGGAATTTTATCAAGGCGATCACGAAAATAAAATATTTTAGTGCTTACATAAATTTTTGGGTGTCCGGAGATATTCAGATTGTGAGATATGCGCGAAAATGCAAACTTGTGCACTTTTTGACACTTTTAGTCCCTGGTGGACTTGAAAGTTTATTTTTGCGCACCAAACACCTCTAAGCCTATATCTAAACTATAGAAATGATAATTAGGGCATGTTTAACTTATGGAAAATTTCCGAAAGGTCCGTTACCGTACGAATCGACATACTTTTGCAGTTTGACGCAAATAGTCCTTAAATTGCGCAAAGTAGCGCGAATTGCCGATTAATGTTATACAAGCCTTCCATGGCCCATATTTATCCTTCCCAAGCATATACTTAAATATTAATACGATCTCGTTCGCTTAGATGGTCGCCGAAAGGCATAGATTCAAAAGTTGACGCTTTAGGTCCCTCTATTGCGCAAACTTGCGCATTTCATCATTTAATAGTATTGAAGCCTCATCTAATCCATATTAGACATTCTTGAAAGTATTATTAAATATCACGATGCTTCGGATTCGCTAAAAGGTCATTCAGAGGTATTAATTAAACATATTGACATTTTTAGCCCCTCTAACTTGCAAAGTTGCGCGTAACTTTACTTATAGGCATAAAAACCTTAGATGGCCATTATTTGGCATTCCCGAGAGTATAATTAAATATTATTAAGCTCCCGGTTTGTTAGAAGGTCACTCAGAGGTAAGAATTAACATGTTGACGCTTTTAACCCTTTATTGCGCAAACTTTCAATTAATTACGCAAACGGCTACACTTATACATCAAGTGGCATATTTGTGAATATAAACATCGTAAGAAACTTATTTTAGGAACCTTATCACTTCCAGTCCTTACATAATCAAAGTTTTCGATTTTTCGAAAAATTAGTCCCTCAATTTCAGTGTTTGACTTCATTAGGGTTTATTACACGTGTCACTACATCATTGGACGTGATTTTACGAGGTGTTACATTTACCCATTTACATTTTAGGGTTCTTTGTTTTTAATTTAGGGATTGATTTAGAGCTCGAATTGATTGTTCTTTGTTTAAGCCGAACCATTCACAACCCTAATTTTCATCTATCTCCTATTCATGTCAGCGATGATGGCTATTGAATAAACGCTAGATGATGGCGATTGAACAAACCGAACAACCCAGGTAACTTTTTCGTCAATCTTTAATGTTCTCCACATGAGTATTTTTGATGATTCGTGTTGAATTATGAAAACGTGTAACTTATATTAATTTTACATGTGTAGGAAGAACCTTAAGTAAATGCTTATAAACTGCAATATGTGGAGTATATAATCAGTTGATCCTTTGAAACTACTTCTGCAAGGTTGTTGGAACAAGAAGAATGGTCGGCAAGTTTTTCTTAAACACTGATTCCATGTACTGATTCAAGGAAAATATCCTATTAAGTATAAAAGTTTCAGTTTCGTATAAAAAATGTCTATCTCAAATTTGAATTTCGAAATATCAATCTTATGATGCATCTTTTAAGGAATGGTCTATGAGTTTAGGCTACTTTTGTCACTTTATTCCAAAAATGAAATCTTTTGTATCTGGGTCACTGATGTTTCAATTTTTTTGCCATTTTCATCCAAATGGCAAATTGCGTTAGCATTTTCTGTTAAACTCCATCTTTTTTGTCGTCTTCCTCATTTAAATGAAGGGCATATTCGTCATTTTAAGTATGAGGATGGAAGTGAGAAATTTATTAATGGGTGTTTGATATCTTGATCTAAAATTTATTTCAATGTCTTGATTTGCCAGATTTGTGGTGATGAAAGTTACAGTTGATGGTGAGCCATTTGCTACTTGCAATGAATGTTCCTTCCCAATTTGTAGCCCTTGCTATGTTTTCTTGGAACCAAAGATATGTTGCGAAAAGCCTTAAATGTGCAACTCATGGAGCTGCTTGGAGCTCAGGTACTTTCATTTTTTATGGCCCAGGTTAGTATTTATCAAAATTTGATATTTTTATTTAATTGAAGATTGGTTATATTTGAATCAATTAATAAATGACATGGATATTTGGAGTATTCTATGCACATGGATTCTCTTGTGAACCATTTTGGGGCATAAACTGGGATCTTATAATACTAATTAGTTATTTGGCCTGCAGTTATTCCTAGCTGGTGGATGACGGTCTAAAGTTATTTGAATCAATCAAGGCAGAGTATAACATCGTTCCGTCACTTGAGCATTATTGTTGCGTTTTAGATATGTTAGGGAGAGTTGGTAGTGTGTCAGAAGCTTATGATTTTGTTGAAAGATTTGGGGAAAAGGTAATTATTTGAAAGTTTAGGGTTTACTTTTGGGCTCTTGCAGAACCCATGAGAATTTCGATTGGCGAAAGTTGTTGCGAGTAAGTTGGTTGAAATGGGTCTGGTAAATAAGAATGTGGGTTATCATGCGTTGTTGTCAAATATATATCCGGGTTCTAAAAATTGCTATAAAATCATTTGTACAATAACATCTCAATGCCTATAAAAAATGAATCAAAACATATTTACCTAAGTGAGAAAAATCATATTTTTATACGTTTATATTGAAAAGTTCTTTCATTACAAAGTTCATCTCATTGCCAGTATATATTATATGTTTGTGTTAAACCACCCGCGAAGCTCGCGGGATCTTAGGCTAGTTATATAGTATATAGATACATTGTGTTTGTTTAGATTTATAGTATAAGTAAACTAGATTTACGTTAGTTTGGATATTAATAATTTTGAGGGATTTACTTTTGATGTTTATTTATTTATTTATTTATTATTTTTTTTTATCATTTTCATTCAAAGATAAATAGAGTTGTAAATTTCTTTTAACCACTCCTCTTTTTGTCC
This sequence comes from Helianthus annuus, assembly GCF_002127325.2. Taxonomy (NCBI): domain Eukaryota; kingdom Viridiplantae; phylum Streptophyta; class Magnoliopsida; order Asterales; family Asteraceae; genus Helianthus; species Helianthus annuus. The sequence goes on from NC_035447.2 coordinate 67,731,706, forward strand.
TTTTCCTCATTAAATGAAGAGTATAATGGTCATTTTATAAAAACAATTAGAGTTAAATGCTTGGTTGGTCCCTATGGTTTGCAAATATTACAGACTTGGTCCCAGTGGTTTACTAATTACAGAGTTGGTCCCGATGGTTGTTTGCACTCGGGTGATCCTTATCACTAACCTATGTTAACTTTCTCAGTTAAGTATTGTTAAATGGTTGTAATACCCTTACTTGTTAAGAAAATTAAAAATAAAACAATATATCTTCTAACCTACCAATTCTTCTTCTTCTACCCTACACCACCACCACCACTATAAGCACTACCACCATCTTCCCTCCTCCACCACTGCTGAACCCCTCCTCCACCACTATTGAACACCCACATCCACCGTCTCCCCTCCGCCACCGTACACCCACCACCACCGGACACCTAACCAGTCGAATTCTCAATTTTAATAGCAAATCCATTATCCACCACAACCAGTCAAAATTCAATTCTCCATTTAATTGATCACTGATCACAAAACATTTCATATTCCAATTATAGTCTCATTCCATACAGACCGTTCATAAATATCTTCATCTAACATACTCAAGGATTTATGATTCTCCTTCTCTCAAATCCTAATTCTCTCCGGCGACACCTCCATCACCATCAAACTGGCGATCGGCAACCAAAATTGCACCGCCGTACACAGATTCGTATAAGTCTGAGTGTAACATGTACTGTTTGGATTGTGTTAATCAACCTCTGTGTTCGCTTTGTCTCACTCAGCATCAGAATCACCGTCACATTCAGGTAGTTGAAATTCATTTTTTCGCCATTGATTTTATGCTTTTTTTTTTTGCTCTATTTGTTGTAACAATTTCAAATGTTTGAGTGTTGTAATGACATGATTTTGCTCGATTAATGTACATATTTTGAAATTCATGTTTCCGCCATTGATTTTTACTTGTTGTTGTTCTAGTTTCATTCGTTAGATCTCGTTTCAACTGATTATTGATCATCGATTGTGGTGGAGGTTGAGTGGTTTGGTGGTAGGGTTTTTAAGAGAAGGATAAAGAAAAGATGAAGAAGATGATGGTCCACCTATCTTTATATATATTTTTTTATTTTTTAGTTGTTCAGGGGCAATCTAGTCATTTCACACACACTTAACTGAGAAACTTAACACTAGTTAGTGATAAGGATCACCCGAGTGCAAAATTTGTGACCACTGGGATCAACTTTGTAATTAGTAAACCACTGGGATCAAATCTGCAATATTTGCAAACCACAGAGACAAACCAGACATTTAACTCAAACAATTATTATCATCACCCTCACCCTCTCTCTCTCTAACACCACAACTGTACCACCACCCAATCTACCATCATCAACACATATAATTGCCATTTTATGTCTAATTTTATAATTATAATAATAATAATAATAATAATAATAATAATAATAATAATAATAATAATAATACCATCCTCAGTCTCTCTCACTCTCTAACACCATGTGTCATAGAAGATTATGTTAATGATGGTTGTGTGGGTGGTGGTACGGTTGTGGAGTTAAGAGAGAGAGTGGAGGTGGTGATAATAACTATAAAAATTATTATTATTATTATTATTATTATTATTATAAATTATAAAATAAGATGTAGAATAACCATTATACCTTTCATTTAAATAAGTAAAAAGACAAAAGGGAAAGTGGTTAATAAAAAGTTCTAACCCGGTTTGGCTTCTTCACTTCAATTTTCGGCAGTCAACATTAGCGTTCATTAGTCTCTCTCCAGTCAACATTAGCGTTCACGAATGATTGTCGATGATGTTTCGGATGATGATCGGACTTGGTCGGATAAGGATCCGAAGTTGTTATTGAAAGGGAAGCCTTTGAATGTGGAGGTGGTGGAGATGTGAAGAAGTCGGTTGGGAGGAAGAAGTCGGCTAGGGGAGGAGAACTAGTGTTAAGGATTGTGTTTTGAAAATAGGGCAGAAGAAGAGAGGAGAAGATGCTAGAAGTGGAGAGTTCACATCTGCCCTATAAAGATGTTTGAAAGACCTTTTTTAATGAAATCATTTCGAAAAAACAAACACACTGCAGACTCAAACGTCTACGCATGATCTGCGTGAGACAGACATAAAAGATCAAGAAGTACTTTTTATAAAAAAAACAAACACCCCTAAAGTTACAAAAGTGAAGTAAAATTAAAAACTATTTTATCACTTTAGCAATTATAAAACTTTTAATTTAATTATTAGAAAATAGTGTGATGGGTCACCCAGCACTTATTATATCGGGTTAGAGCATTCACATCCAAATAATCAAATTGTGTGTGTGGTGTTTTTAAAATATAAAAAGTATAAAAAGTGGTTGTGAGTAGAGGAGAGAGAAAATGTTACTGTTTATCTGTATATTTGGGGGGACACTGTTCACCCCCTATAATTTTTTTAATATATTTTGAAAGTGGTTGTGAGTGAAGGAGAGAGAGAAAAGGTAATGATAAAGGTATAAAAAAATATTATTTAATTGAAAAAAAGAGAGAAAATATAGTGTTTTTTAATGTAATTTAGGATGAAAATATGATGGAATGGATGTGAATGCTCTTAGATTACACTCAACGGATAGCTTCTGTTGTGGATAAGGACGTTTAATTTAATAATACTAGTATTTCCATCAAACTCTGAGATTGATATTCACTCACAGTCAGTTTCTAACGGAAAGTTATGGCGGTAGTTGAGTTGTTCGTGTTAGGGTGCACCGGAATCGTCATGTTCTTTCACGGCGTCAATTTCATGTTTCACGCTCTCGCTCATCAAATCTCCGTTCGATCTCTCAGGTATAACTGTTTCTGTTTGTTTCTTCTCTAGATCTGTACTTCTACACTTTTTTCATCGAATTAAATCCAAATTTTCATTAGTATCGATGAATGTTCATCGATCTGTTGATTCATTCTCAAAATTATGCGATTCAATCGTTAATTTTGCTTGTTCAGATCGCAGTATAAATAATTTGTTCCGTGTTGATCTTCAAAATCTATACGCAATTTTGTATTAAATTTATCGATGAGTGTTGTAGGTTTTTTGCATCGATATATTGATTTTGATTGATTAATTTTCAAAATGATGCGGTTGAGTTGTTTGTTTTTAACGGTTATTAAGAATACAGAGTGAACGGTGAACTGAAAGTGAGTTTTTGAGAAGTTGATGATGATGATCAGATCTCAGTTTAAATAATTCGTTCATGTTTGATCCTGAAAATCATTTAATCGGATTAAATCGGTTAGTATTGATGAGTGTTCTGTTCCTAGGTTTTTTCATTAGGTTATTGATTTACATTTTGATCGATTAGTTCATGAGAATTGTTTTGAATTTACGATTATTATCATGAATGTTGAAGGTTTGTCCATCGTTTTGATTCTCAAATGTTTAAGAAGCAACTGGATGAAGAAGATCAAACCTTACATTTTAAACAATTTGTTCATATTTTTCATCAGTTTATTGATTGTGAACCTGTTTTTGGAACTTTGCAGTTTCTTGGGGTGTGTTTGGTGACAAACAAATGAACAGATGAGCCGGAATTTGGTTTTCAACGGAATGGAAATTGTGAATATTTTTTGTAGACAATAATAAATGTAAGATGAATGAGGAATGTTTTTCATCTTATAATATTTTTGTAAAGTTTGGTTATTATGATAGGGTGCTACTTTCTACACCCCCCCCTATTTACTTTTTTCACCCCACTCCTCTCACATACTTACAGGTGGGGCCTGCGTGGGACCGACAGTTCTCCTCTCACAAAGGGGGGTGTAATCAGGAAGAGGGGGGTGCGTATAGAATGAGCCTTATGATAAATTCATGATATGAGGCTTTAAACTAATGAATGAGGAATATTCCGTCTTATAATTACTTAGGCTAATTGTTGTGGGCCACCTTCCAAACAGAGGGTTTTAATTGATTATCAATCCAGTCATCAACTCATAACCTTTCACGCCCGTTAAACTACTTACGTCCATCCATGGGACCAACTACTTACGTCCGTCCATGGGACCAACGACGTAGCAACCCACGTTGAAGAAACACAGAACTAATTATTGGGATTAATCAGTTGGGTTTATGTTCCTATCATGATGGTTAATCTTCTAATGATTGTCTAAGCTTCGTCTGGAACGTCTAATCCTGCAAAACAGAACACCGTTACTCGTTAAGAGGGGAATATGGGGGGTTTCCCTCTTAACCGGGCTCCGTCGTGAGAATAAGCGACTGCTTTGGGGAAGATAATTAAGTATTAAGAGTGAGAGTAGAGGGAATGGAATGTTTAACCTGTGAAGTGAGGTCTCTATTTATAGCCGGAGTGGTGTAAGAGGATGTGGGCTGAGGGGCCTTGGGCCGGAAGGCGACAACATAGCGTATATGCTCCTTGTCTCACTGGTGTCGACCATTAGTGGCTTCTAGAAGTTCTCCGGCGCTGGCGCGCCTTGATTGGAGCCACGTGTCGCCGTTGTCGGCCTTGTTGTCCTTCTGCCATCAGCAGACAAGTGGAGGTCGTGGGGCAGATGTCTCTGCCCTTTGATTGGTGCCACGTAGGCGTCCTTATGTACCTTTCGTCTTCTGCACGTCAGACGATCGTGGTGCACGATTGAACAGAGCCTGCAGGATGCGGATTGGCTCCTTTTTCCTGCCACCTGGACCTTTTGTACCTATCGGCTCTGGTATTGCGCTGCAACCTTTAGGCGATTCTTGCTGATTAGGTTGCGCAGTTTTACAGGTACTGAGGACTCTTTATCAGAATGCTAAGTGTCGTAAATGTACTTCCCTTCTGGCTTGACCTCGCGCCTTGTTAGTGGAATATGGCGTAGATCGCGCGAGGTTGCTACTAAGAGAATTGTTGAATAAGGAGTATGGCCCTGCGCGCAACCTTGATGAAGGCTCGCGCGGCATTTTTGGGGCCATACCCCTTCAAGTCCCCCCAGTCCAGTGCTGCACCATGCGCAAGGCAAGTGGTTGGAGCTCTGGACTTAGAAAAAGAAAGTTGCAGAGATTGCTCGCTTTTTTATTTGTAGGAGCGCGCGTGTAAGTACTGACGATTGTTGAGGCGCGACCACATATCTGTTAGCCGACGTTATGCCTTTTAGAGCTGATAGCGCACGAATACCTTGGGTACCAGGTATATTGCGCGCCCCTCGGTAACTTCTTTGTTAAGTGTTAGGGAATTTGGGCGGGAAATTCCTCGAAATTTGAATTCTGACGGTTTGGTGAAATCGTCTCTGATTGTGACGTTTGAGTTGACTCCTGGCACGGATGTCATCATGCTGGCTCTGACGGTTCCACTTTCCATAAGGAGAGTGAGGCCCACGAGCGCGTGGTAACCGTCACTCCGGGTTTTACGCCTTACGTGGCATCCTCTCGTTGGCCACGTGAGCGGCAAATGCGGCACGTTTACCTATCGCATTAAATGCAATGGGTATATATATCCGACGAGATAAGGAGGATTTACTCGTCTTATACTCTTTCTACCCTTTTCTCTCCAATCATCTTCATCTAGTCTTCAAATCTTCAAATCTTTGTAGCAGTTCTTCAAGTTCTCCTTCATATCTTCAAGTTTGTTCTTGAATATTCAAATTTTGTCCAAGAACATCGATGGCTGAAGAACATCCAGAAGAAAATCCTGGAGAGGAAGGGCCTGTCCCGGTTCTCCGGTGGGATTTGGGTCTTTTTGAGCAAATAGTACGAGGGTTCCGGTTTCCACCGGAGTGGGATGCCAAATACCCCGGTCAAAACCAGACCACCGCCGACGCACCACCGGGGTATATTACGCTGTATGAGGATTTCTTTCAACAAGGCGACTTCCGGTTGCCGGCTACAAACTTTATGGCTCACATCTTGCAGTTTTACGGGTTCCATATTTCCCAGATGAGCCCACCTGGAATTGTTAGGGTTCGACACTTCGAGTTCTTGTGTCGAGCTCATGGTGTTGAGCCTACTGTGGAGAAGTTCCATGCCTTTTATCAGCTCATCCGGAATATGAGCTTCTTCTCGTTTGCTAGCCGGGGAGCAGCGAAGAAGATATTACTGAATCCTCCCAAGAGTTTCCATAATTGGAAACCAAAATTCTTCTATATTCGTGAGGAGGTTATTCCAATTGCCATGATTTTCCGCGCGTGGTCTGAGCCGATACCAAAAGAAGATCTGCCGATCCCGAAGAAAGCGAACTGGTATTTACAACTTACTCCCACTCCGAACCGAGTGTTTGGAGAAAATGTTCTGGTTGCGGCGGGAATGAGTGACCAATGGGCGCCGGATAGCAAGGATATCCCCCTTTTGAAGCTTGGTGACCAAGGTTAGGCTTTTTTCACATTGTTTTTAACTTGGTTGTTGGCCTGCTTATGATCTTTTCTTTGCGCGTGTAGAGGTGCAATTGTACCAGGCTGCCTTCGCAACGTTTGGAGGTGTTATAGGGTCGCGCCCACTTAAAGCGGGGGAGCAATACTGGTACGACCAGATCAAGGGATACTTCATGTACCCCGTTGCTGACGCTTTCACTGATCCTCCTACCTCTACTGAAGGTGCGCATATACCTAACCCTCGACCCTTGCGCTCCGTGACTTCTGCTGGGAAAGAGATTGTTTATCTTTCCAGCGAGGAGTCCGTAGGTTCGTCAAATGGAGAGCTAAGCCCGTGGTCTCAAATCTTTGCAGGTGTGTTGCGCGACCTGGGGATAGACCCTGAAGACAAGAAGAAGAAGCCTGTGAAAAGGAAGAAAGTTATCACCTTGGATCCTGAGGTGACCAGCAAGGGAGCTAGGAGTAGTCGCGTAACCGCTCCTGCTGCTGACAAAGGTACTCTCCGCCTTCTTCAAAGTAACTTAGAGGATTACTTTCTTATAAGTGACTCACTTGAGGGTTTGGCGCGCATAGGCGAGAAAAAGGCTGGAGCTGCTGGGTCAAGGAGCTCTGGGAGCGCGGGTTCTCGCAACCCGGATGCTGGGACTACCCCGTCGTCAGCTGCGCAAGAAGAAGGCGATGAAGAAGAAACGGAAGAAGAGCCGGCGGTGAAGCTCATAAGGAAAAGGAGCAGGGAGGCTGTGCTTGGGGCCTCCGTGTTGTCAAAACCTGGTGGCGCTCCTTTGATTGGAAAGAAGAGCAACTTGCGCTCGCTTTACAAATTCTCTCCTGGTTAGTATATTGTTTTCTTGTACTTGTTATTTTTCTTTCTAACACTCTCTCTTTGCAGAGGCTGAAAGGACGACCCCTGAGAAGAAGGGTGTCACTATCACAGAACCCTCAGAGCCGATGCTGAAAAGGCCCAGGGTTACCAAGGTTACCATCAAACCTTTCACTGCTCCTCAATCTGAGAAGGAGAAACAGAAAGTTGCCGAGAAGCCTGTTAAGGAAAGAGAGGTTGAGACAAAAAGAGCTACTGAGAAACCTCCTACTGGGCCCAAGGAGCCCGAGGTTGTCGCCACCTTTTCAGCTGACAAGGCGCAGGGTTTGGGGCCAACTCCTATTACTGGGCTTGACCAGCCCACCTTTGAGAAGGGAAAAGGCGTGGAGGTGGAAAAACCCGTTGAGCCCTCGCCCACCGACGCCTCTGTTCAAACTGCGCAGGTAACTTCTGCTGGAGAAACTGGTCCAGCGACTAAGGAGCAGACTGCTGCTGCTGGTTTTGCTGCTGGCCAAGCTGGTGCGTGGAGGCCCGGTGCAACGTCTCACTCTCCTATCGGCCCAATGGACATTTTGGGAGACGTTTATTACAAATCCTATACTGAGGAAAGCCGAGGAGAAGCGCTGCATCAGCCGCCATGGGGCTTGAAACAGAAAGATACTTTCCTGGAGTTCGCGCCTTGCCGAGACTGGCTTCTTAACTCCATTCCTCCTGGTGAGGTTAATCGCCAAAGGGAGCAAACCCACAGCGCGCTCTATCATGCTTACGTTGTTGGTGAAGTCAACACCCGCGCTGCTAACCATCAGATCGTTCGCGAGTGGCGGACCGTGGTTAGGGAAAGGGAAGAGTGGGAGAAGTACCGTGAGCGGTTGCTGAGGCAAGTGAAAACTTTTGAGAAATCGAAGGCCGCCTTTGACGAGGAGAAGGCGAAGTTTGAAACAGACAAAAAGGCTGAGGAGTGGGGCCGTGAAGGCCTTAAAGGCAAACTCCGTGCCGCTGAAGAGCTCCTCTCAAAGGAACGTGCCGATTGGAAGGCTATTTGTGCAAAGGATAACGAGCGCATGTATGCGGCTCACTCCAAGATCACCGAACTTGAAGGTCAAGTTGCGGATCTGAAGAAGAAGGTGGAGGATGCGCAAGCTGTGAAGGAACAGGCTGAGGTATGTTAACTGTCCCTTCTTGCTTATGCTTCAGTTTGTAAAAAATTCTCTAATTCTTATTTTTTATAGGCTGAGCTTAAGGCGCAAATTTCTGGCAAGGATAGAGATCTATCTGACAAGGACGTTGAAATCGCTGAATTGAAGCGTCGTTTGCACGAGCAGATTGAAAGGAGTGAGTCCTTGGAGATTGATCTTGAAGCTGAGAAGTACAAAGCTGCTACTGCCGAGGAAGCCAAGCGTAAGGCCGAGGAGGCGCGAGACATTAGTACAACTGCTCTCAATGTGGCGCAGAACAACTATTCTGAGGCTCAAGGTATCGTTGATACTTTGGTCTCTGAAGCTGAGTGGCTGCGCAGCCGAGGAATAGCTCTGGTATGATTTCTTTCGACTTTGGCTTGATTTATTAAAACCTGTTTGTCTTATATGTTGCGTTTGTTGTAGATGGCCAACTCCGTCTTGAATGCTGGGGAGCTAGATAAAGCTGTTGCTACTTTGATAGATGCTTCGCGCGCAATTGGTCACCGGGGTGGTTACTTGGAGTGTGCGCAACATGCTTTAGAGATGTTTGGTCAAGAATTTGACACTAGTCACTGCTCTGTAACTGATCAAGCTGAGGCCGAGCTGACTCGCGCTGAACATGGTTATGATCACTCATCTCTACCGGTGATGGATTTGGTTACTGAAGCGCTGAAGCATGACGACTGGTGTCATCGGTTAAAGACCATCCTTGATCCACCACAGATGGTTGAAGTATCTGATGAGGAGGAGTTGGCAGGCGACGATAGAGAAGGTGATGATGACGGCGGAGATGGTGATCAACCTGAATAGGAATTGAAGGCTTTGTGCCTTGTAATTTGTTTAGTCTTTTGCATATATCGTGTCGCGTGGTCGCGTTTCACTTAGATCGAATGGATGATAGGTTTTATGTAACCGTTGCGCGTTTGCGCTTATTTAAATATGATGTTTTATGTTTATCCTGACTTGTTACAATTATTGCACTGTTGTTAGAAACTTTGGTTAAGTTAGCGCGAATAAACGTAAGTGTGACTCTTGTGGGAGAGTAATTGTTCGGTCTCGCGCTACGTTCGCGGAGAACCTTGGAGGCATAAACACAAGAGCTCGTAATTCACTGATGTGTTTTCGTGCTAATCAAAAGTTGAACATGCATTTGTAACTCGAGAAACAATGATAAAAAAGAAAACATATCGTATGCTTTCATTAATTGGGAAACAAGCGCTTAGGCCAATCATACATTGCGGATACGTAATATAAGGGGCGTTTAGCCAACATGGGAAATTAAGTAGGCGCGTGGCCAACATGAAAGAAATGGCTCATGGCCTAAAGTAGTTACATATAGCACTTGCGCAGTTGTTGCGCGTTCCACGTGCGCGGGATGATATGGCCATCTAGGGTTCGCAATTTGTATGCCCCCTTTCCTAGCACTTCATGGACCAAGTATGGGCCTTCCCATTTGGGTGCTAGTTTTCCTGGGCGTTCGGCGTTTGAAGCTTTGTTGTCACGGAAAACGTATTCTCCAGGAGTGAAGGTACAAATGCGGACTCTCGCATTGTAGTACCTTTCCAGTTATGTCTTGTATTTCGCCTCCTTAATACGCGCAATCTCGCGTCTTTCCTCCAAGAGATCCAGATCGAGACGGCGCTCTGCTTCATTATCAACTGTGTTGACTACTGTCAAGCGCGGTGAGGGGAGTCCAACCTCTGCCGGGATAACTGCTTCCGAACCGTATACTAGGCTGAAAGGAGTTTCGCCTGTGCTTGTCTTCGACATGGTTCGATGAGCCCATAGGATACTTGGGAGCTCATCTACCCAGCCTCTTCGCTTTGTGCCCAACCGGGCTTTTATCCCCTCTACAATACTTTTGTTGACGCTTTCCACTTGGCTGTTGCCCTGAGGATGTGCAACGGACGAGAAGGTATGCTCGATCTTCATTTCCTTCATCCAGATTTGAAGATCCTCTGAAGCAAAATTGGTGCCGTTGTCTGTGACGATTTTGAGTGGAAGACCAAATCTGCAGATGATGTGCTCCCAGATAAACTTGCGTACCATCATTGCAGTGGTTGATGCGAGGGCTTTGGCTTCCACCCACTTGGTGAAATAGTCAACAGCCACGATTATAAACTTTACGGCTCCCGGGGCATCTGGGAAAGGTCCCACCATATCAATCCCCCACTGTTGGAAAGGCCAAGCAGTGGACACTGGGATAAGATCATTTTTGGGGCGCAGGGTCTTTGGAGAATGCCGCTGACAAGAGTCACATTTGCGCAGCTCCATCAGGGCGTTGACATGCATCCCTGGCCAATAATATCCGGCGTTCATGATCTTCGCAACAACCATGCGTGGTCCTGCATGGATACCACAGATCCCTTCATTGATTTCTCTGATTAAGTAAGTCGCGTATTGGGGGTCCACGCAGCGCAATAAGGGCCCCAAGAAGGACTTCCGATATAAAATACCATCATTCATTTCATAATGCAGGGCTTTGTGTTGGATTTTCCTTGCCTCTACTTTGTTTTCGAGGAGTATCCCTTCCTGCAGATATTGGATTATAGGGGTCATCCAGGATGGCTGCCCTATTTCGATCACATTCACCTGGCGCAACAGGACTGATGGGTTTTTGAGTACTTCAATCCTTACCTCTTTCGCGAGATGCTGAAAGGAAGTGGACGCAAGCTTGCTTAGAGCGTCTGCTTGTTTGTTTTCAGAGCGATTGATGTGTACCACCCTGTATGACGTGAATTTCTGAAGCAGCTCTTTCGCTTGATCCAGATATAAGGCCATAACGTCGCCTTATGCATCATAGAATCCGTTGACTTGACTGGCGATCAAGAGTGAATCAACGTGCGCCTGCAGGTTTTTAGCTCCCATTTTAATGGCGAGGCGCAAGCCTGCCAGAAATGCCTCGTATTCTGCTTCGTTGTTGGTATTTTTAAAATCCAACCTGATAGCGTATGTAAATTCATGTTTTTCAGGGCTCACAAGGCGCAATCCTGCTTCTGCGTCGTCCTCGTTTGAGGCACCATCTGTGTATAGTAACCATAGCCCATCTGGTGTGTCTTTCGTGGGAGTTTCGACAATCTCACAATCTTTGACTTTTTCCGCTGGGACTTCTGTGATAAAGTCTACAAGGACTTGACCCTTGATGGCTGGGCGCGGCCTATACAAAATGTTGTGGCCCCCCAGCTCGATCGCCCACTTCGCTAATCACCCGGATGTCTCCGGCTTTTGTAATATCGTCCAAATGTGGAAATTGGTGAGTACGGTGATAACGTGGCCCGTGAAGTAGCGGCGCAGCCTTCTGGAGGCATGTAGCAACGCTAGTACCAGTTTCTCCATCGTTGAATATCTTGTTTCTGGATCTGTGAGCATTCTACTGACATAGTAGATTGGAGTCTGAACCCCGTTTCTTTCTACAAGCAATACCGAACCCACTGCCTTGTCTGATGATGACAGGTACAAAATGAGCGGCTCCTTTTCGAACGGTGCGGTCAACGTTGGGAGTTCGATCAAACACTCCTTCATCTGCTGAAATGCGCTTTCTGCCTCAGGCGTCCATCTGAACTCTTGCTTCTTTACGCAGTTGCGCAAGGTACTTATGAAAGGGTACGACTTTGCGGCGTGATTTGACAGGAAGCGGTTAAGCGTGGCTAGGCGGCCGGCTAACCTTTGCATCTCTTTGATTATTTTGGGTGATGGCATGCGCTTTATTGCTTGGACCTTTTCTGGATTCACCTTAAATCCGCCATTAGTGACTATGAAGCCCAAGAATTTCCCTTCCTCCATACCAAAGGAACATTTGGCTGGATTCAATTTCATGTTCACGCTTCTCAGTGAGTTGAAGGTTTTCTCGATGTCCTTCAACATTTGGTCCTCTTTAGGACTTTTTACTACCAGGTCATCGATGTAAACTTCAATGTGCTTCCCAATATCCCCAGCGAAGGTCTTGTCCATCAGGCGCTGGTACGTGGCGCCAACGTTTTTTAGACCGAATGGCATCTTTGTATAACAGAAGATCCCGAGATCGGTCCTGAAAGCTGTCTTGTCTTCGTCTTAAAGCGTCATCTGAACCTAATGGTACCCCTTGTAACAATCCAAGAAGCACTTCCATCTGTATGGCGCGAGGGAGTCTATCTTTTTGTCGATCTCAGGCAAAGAATAGCAATCTTTAGGGCATGCCTTGTTGAGATCAGTATAATCAACGCACATTCGCCATCCTCCGCTCGACTTTTCCACCATTACTGGGTTCGCGACCCAACTTTGATAACGTACTTCTTGCAAGATTCCAGCTTTGAGTAGTTCACATACTTGCTCATTCATTGCTTTTGTTTTGTCTGCCCCTAAGCTGCGCCTTCTTTGGACCTTCGGTTCAACAGAGGGGTAGGTGTTTAAGCAATGCTCGGTAATGTCGCGCAGGACACCGGTCATGTCTGCCGGGGTTCAGGCGAAGATATCCGTATTCCTGAACAGTAGTTGCTTCAGATACGTTCTGATATCTGACGAAATGGTGTGGCCTATCGTTACCGTTTGCTCTGGGTACTTACGGTTTAACACCCACTTCTCTGGCTCAGTTGTTGAAACTTTCGCCGCTTTTGTTGGGCGCAACTCTTCCGTTGACATTACTTCTTTTTTGGCATAGATGATTGCCACCCCCGTCTTGGTTGGAAACCCTATCGCTGAGTGGGGGGGTGGAAGTTACCATGTTTAGCTCGCCCTGGGTTTCTCTCCCAATCAACACATCGTGCCTCGATTTGACAGGCATCACCATGAAGTTTACGTTTGTTGTTCTTGAATGCTTCCCGTCAGAGAGCGTGACGGGGAAGCTGATTTGGCCTAGTGGGAAAACCATTTCGTTGCAAAATCCAGACAACGGATAATCAACTGGCTCGAGTCTTGCTTTGTCATCTTCATCAAACTGGTTAAAACACTGTTCATAGATGATATCAGCTGTGCTTCCTGGGTCAATGAAGACATACTCCGTTTCGTAATGGCCGATAATACCGGTAATGACGACGGGTCGAGTGGCGTGAGGGCCGCCGCGCACTACCGGGAAAATGACCTGTTGCTCTTGCCATGAAGGTTCGCAAGGGCGCTTGCCTTTCTCTTTTGCACTGTATCTTGGTCCGTTGACCATACGGGTTTCTAGGCGCCGGACTTTCTTGTGATTTCCTTCATCATGGCGTTGAAGCTGTCGAGTTTCTTTTCGCACGTTTTTCACAAGGTGACTTAGCTTCCCGCTTTTTAGCGCTTTCTCAATCTCTTGACGTAGACTATAGCAATTATCTGTCAGGTGCCCTGTATCTTTGTGGAAGTCACAGTACAGGTTGGGGTCCTGCCCCTTCTTGTTTGTCATAGGCCTTGGAGCCTTGAAATCATGATTCTCCGTCATCAACACCTCTTTTGGTGTTTTTATGAGCGGAGTCCAGTGCTTCTCTCGGTTATCATCCCTGACTGCTTTTCGGTAACCGATTCTATCAATTGTGTCACGCGCATCTTCTCTATAGCGTGGCCTTTCGTCATGGCCCCTTGATCTTCCAGATTTCCAATCATTACCTTTGTACTTGTTGCGCTTGTTGTGATCGCGCGAATTCCCTTTGGAAAATCGGTCTTCAGAATAATAATTCTTGTTTCCAGCGAGTGATTCTTCAGTTTGCGCGACTATCTTTGCGGCTTCCATGAGTTTATCCCATTCTTTGGGCATTCCGTCTTTGCCAGTGATAGTTCTGATGAGACTATCACAGCGAATGACTTTCTTGAAATGGCAGCACATGAGTTGCTCACTTACGCCACCGATTTCCAAACACTCCTTGTTAAAGCGAGTGATGAAATCTTCCAAACCCTCACCATCTCTTCGCCAGATGTCTTCTACCTTAGCTGTGTCGTGCTGGTAGCGTCGTTGTTGGCTGAAGTAACTCAAGAACTGCGTCTTGAAATCTACCAATGACTTAATCTTTCCCAGAGGAAGGCTGTCGAACCAGGCGCGAGCAACCCCGGTAAGAGTTTGAATAAACAGATGGCACCACATAGGCATATTCCATCCTCCCATGCAACCTACGCTTGTGAAAGTTCTGACGTGATCATCAGGATCAGTCAATCCGTTAAACTTTCCAACCGTCAGAGGTAACTTCTCTCTTGAAAGTGGCGCAAGCGCAATTTTTGGGATGAACTTTGAATGTTCCGCAGCTTCCGCTGGCCGATACGCGAGGCGAAAGTCTCTTTCCGCTTCTTCAGTGTACCCGACGTGTTGTCTTGGTTTGTAGTACTCGTGATTTTTCTGCAAGCGATTGAAGACTGATGAACGCTTGTCATCTTCCCAAGTTGGATCGTTCGGGTCAGTCTCCTCCCATTTATTGTTCATGTTGCGCGGCGTGAGCCGGCTATGAACAGGACCTCTTTGAAGGTGTGACGGATAGTCGTAGTAACTCTCTGTCTCTCCCCTTGTATCGCGCGTGTCATGCACGCTTAGTCGCCTGGTAGGGGGAGGCCTATTGATTCTGCCTTGGAGATTTGGCTGTGGGGGTATCTGGCGCGTCCCCTGACTCTATGCTTGAGGAGTGACCAAGGACGGTTCTGCCGTTAAGACTGCTTGCTGTGCGATCAAAGATTGATACGCTGCGTTAATGGTTGCAATATTCTTGGCGTACCACGAGGCTGGAGTTTCGCCCTCTGGTAGCCCTAGTAGCGCCGAAACGTTTTGAGGTGGGGCCAGGTTTGAAGGTCTCTCACCATTGTTTCCTGGGGTGACCGTCTGAGTGATGCGGGTGATGCTCCCGCGCGGTCCCCCAGTGTTTGTGACTTCGATTTCCCCAATTTCTTCAATGTGTTGGGGTTGGATATTTTGATTACCCTCGCCCAACACTGTGTTAGAGTTTGCTCCGAAATCAAACTCGGGAACGATTCCTTGACCAGCCATGATCGAAGGACTAAAAACGACGAAAAACTCAGAAAAAAGAAGATGAAAGTGATTGTAGAAAATCGATGGGCGCCAATGAAGAAACACAGAACTAATTATTGGGATTAATCAGTTGGGTTTATGTTCCTATCATGATGGTTAATCTTCTAATGATTGTCTAAGCTTCGTCTGGAACGTCTAATCCTGCAAAACAGAACACCGTTACTCGTTAAGAGGGGAATTTGGGGGTTTCCCTCTTAACCGGGCTCCGGCGTGAGAATAAGCGACTGCTTTGGGGAAGATAATTAAGTATTAAGAGTGAGAGTAGAGGGAATGGAATGTTTAACCTGTGAAGTGAGGTCTCTATTTATAGCCGGAGTGGTGTAAGAGGATGTGGGCTGATGGGCCTTGGAGGGGGAATTACTTCATGAGACTGTGTGTTGTGGTCAGGTTATCAAGGGCGCTAGCCAGGTGTAGTGCCACCCTGGCTCGCGCACACCACAACGTCCAGGCTTCAGCAGTGGGCGTGAGCGGAGGCTGGCGCGATTGGGCATGTGTAGTGTAGGAGTGTTTTGGGGTGCTATCGGTGAATTATCACAACAAGCTCAAGTGAGGGGGCGTGATTGGGCAAGGTGATGAGTAGGCGTCGAGTCAGCATCATGTGTCACAATATTAGAGGATGATTCGGGTATTAGCTTGAGCCACAACGGATAGTCTAAGGTTGGTAAGGCTCTCTCGACGTGGAGAGGGCTTAATCCAATATTAAAGTTGGATGAGAATGAGTAATAGTGAGACATGTTTATTGACCCAAAGAAAAAGACTTTGTTAAACAAAAAGTTGTAATGCTTTGTTTAAGATTTACACATGGAAAAGACATCTAATTGGTAACGAGTTTACTCCGGAGTCTACACACAAACTCATGGTAGACCAATTGATTTCAAAGTAAAATCATCAAAACCAAAAGAACGAAATGATTAGTAAGATTAAATAGAGGGGAGGGAAAAATACCGTTGAAGAGTTTTCAGAACTGACTTGACAAGTTACAAGAATATGCAAGTGATAATGAAGATATCGCATTAAATTGTGTTGTGTCATGTATTAAATTATTAAATTGTGTCATGTATATTAAGAGAAAAGATCAAATAGGAAGTCAATTTTCGCTAGGAAGGATAGGAAGCCATATGATTATGACATGTGGTAAATTTTAAAATAAAGAGAAAGAGTATTTTAGTCAATCAAACTCCTTCTTCTTCCTTTTTCAAAACCCAGTAACTTCAAAACCCACCATTTTCAAAACCCACCATCTTCAACTATTTCTTCACTTTCTATCTCAATAATCACTACATTATAGTGCGATTTTCATCACCAATCAATGATTCAAAACCCGATCAACGTGTTCTTCAGCTTTTTTTTGAAGAAAACCCAGTTTAATTTCATAAAAAAATCTCGTTTTTTCCGGTGATTTTGGAGATAATCACTCGATTCGTTTGATTCGAGCGTTGATAAGTGTTTCTATCATTCAAATTTCGTCAATTGATGAAGAAATCGGCTTCGATCCATGTAAGAAGTTCTTTAATTTCGTTTTCACGATCTGGGTTTTTGATTTAGTCATTGCGTTTTACGATCTTTGCGGGGGTCCGGGGGCGGCAGCCCCTGGTAGCGGGGTCCCAGGGGCGGTAGCCCCTGGCGGGGTCCAAGGGGCAGAGCCCCTGGCTGGGGTTGAGCTGTACTAAAAACACATCAGAAAAATTAATTGCTGTACTAAAAAACGCATCAGAAAAATTAATTTTCCAGAAATTGACTAATTTCGAAGACAGTAATTCGTAGACAATTCAGACAGTTCACAGTGACAGACAATTTTATGTGTCCATTGCGTTTTAGAAATAAGAGAGTTTTATGTGGTTTCTGGCTATTGCGTTTTAGAAAAAAACACATTTTTAAGTGTTTTTAGTCATTGCGTTTTAGGTAAAACACATTTTTTAGGTATTTTCAGTCCATTGCATTTTAGAATGAGTCATTTTTAAGTGTTTTCTGACCATTGCGTTTTACATATAAGACATTTCTTTGTGTTTTTGTTGCATTGCGTTTTAGGTAAAACACTTTTTATGTGTTTTTTGGCCATTGCGTTTTACAAATAAGACAATTCTGTGTATTTTCTGGCCATTGCGTTTTACAAATAAGTCATTTCTTTGTGTTTTTGGTGCATTGCGTTTTAGGGAAAACACATTTTTATGTGTTTTCTGGCCATTGCGTTTTACAAATAAGACATTTCAGTGTGTTTTCTGGCCATTGCGTTTTACAAATAAGTCATTTCTTTGTGTTTTTGGTGCATTGCGTTTTAGAAAAATGTCGTTTTTTAGGTTTTTTTTTCATTGCGTTTTACGTAACTGGTGGTTTTTCTATTGCGTTTTACGCAACTGGGTTTTAAATTTTTTTTTTAAATATAGCAATAGTATACTCGTTTTAAAGATAAAAAAACGCTCGTTTTTTTGGTGCAATTTTTATTAAAAAAATAATGTCGTATGAAAGAGTTATTAACGTTTAAGAAATGGGGGGGATTGGAGGAGAGAGAAACTATTGGCTTGGATTGACTAGAATGCCCTTGAACAAACTCACGCGCCTCTTTTCTTCCTTTCAATTTCCCTGATTTAATCTTAGCCCTTGATTAACTTAATGGATGGTCAAAATCACTTCCTAGCCAAATAAACTTCCTATTGTATCTCCACCCACTAAATTAAAATGAAATGAAATAAAGTTGGATGTTCATGAATATAATAGTGAAGATCATGAAAGCACACCTACCCAAACGTGAAGACTCGAGGGATAATTGTCCAGACTCAACATGTTATTTGAAGTTTCTTGTGTTGTTTTATGTTTTGAGACATCAAGTCCATACACTTAAACCAATGGGGTGGTGGTCTATTGGTAAAGATAAAGCCTTTAAAAACACCTAGGTTTGAAAGGGAAAGTCTTGAGTTCAAGTCCCACAGACAATAAAGGGTTAAAGAAATTAGCCGTTCAAAAAAAAAAAAAATCCATACACTTAAATGTGTAAAACCTTGTTGGATATAGATCAGTGATTGGTAAATGTGTGAAAGTGAAATGAACAATAAAATTATGAGATATGAAGGGTATGTTTGGCAAAAGTAGCTAGTGGCTGGTGGCTGGAAGCTGAAAGCTGGTAGCTGGTGGCTGGAAGCTGTAGCTGGTAGCTAGTAGCTGTAGCATTTTAAATATATTTGGTGTTTGGTAGAGTAGCTGGAGCTTTTAATAAAATGTATAAAATGACCAAAATAGACATAACTAAAAAATTAGAAAGTTGGTGCATTAAAAAGTTCCTTATTTTTAGTGGTTAAAATAGTCATTTTTTCCCTAAAAGCTTGTAGCTCCTTCTAAACGCTACTAGTAGTAGCGTTCAACCAAAAACTTCAAGCTACTAACCTAAAAGCTTAAAGTTACTTCAACCAAACAAGGCTTTTTATTGAGTTGGAGCTTTTTTTTAAAAGCTTAAAGCTAGAAGCTCCTAAAAGCTCCTAAAAGCTTCATGCCAAACATACCCGAAGTGTGATTAGTGGCACACTGATTTCACTAAGAGTAAGAGCCGAATGAAATCTTTTAATTCCCCTAAGTTGATCCACACTTAAACAAGAAAGTTAAATTAAAAGACATTTAGATTCTAATTTCGACTCCGAAGAGTAATTTGATTTTCTCATTTAAATTTGTTAGCAATATATAGTTCAACCCCTATAAAGTGGCATTGGAATACAACAAAGCAAATATTTATCTTTAAGATATGAAAGCCGTATTTTATAAATTACTAACACATCTATGACAATTTTAGTTATTATTGTTCATGGTACATTTTCGATCCTCACACCAATCGGTCACCAACTATATATGAGAAACTTACTCTTAAATACTCTTATAAAAGGTTTCAGTTTTTCATAGGACATGATGTGGTGATAAGGTATCTCTTTTTTTATCCTAGAAATGGAGGAGGATTCAAAATTCATAAAAAAAGTGTTTTATATACAAGTTCATTAAAATAAGAGCAATCACAATGGATCCTCAATATTTATGTGAGTGTATCTTATATATTTGTAAGAGTGGTTGTAAATAGTTGTGAGTGGATAAGAGAGAAAAATGAGAGACTGTTCATCATTAATTTGAAGGAGATAATGTTCACCTATATAATTTTTTAATACTTTTTAAAAGTGATTGTAAGTGAAAGAGTGGGAAGAGATAATGATAAAAGTATAAAAAAATATTATTTAATTAAAAATGAGAGAGAAAAAATAATGTTTTTTAGTGTAATTATAAAGATGAAGCAAAAGATTTGATTCAGAATGCTCTATGAGTGATTATTACCTTTTATTTATATTTATTTCATTTTATCCATTCATGGTCACTCTATTGATAGAGAGTAGAGACCGACAATACGGAAATAAAAATTTATAAAACACAACTTGTATACCGTACCGATTATATCAGTATGACACCAACTTGGTATCAATAACACAAAAATACCGAATATATCAAAACAGACAAGTATCAAAACCATAAACTATAAAATCAAATACCGGTACCAACACCTATGTTATTCGATCGGTAATTTCACGCATTTGTAAATTTTGATTGTTTTATTGTATAGGAGAGTTGAATACAAGTATAAAACACCCATGAACTTCACCGATTAACTATATGGACCCGACCCATGTCTCTTCGGCGATTATTTTCCCACAATTTTCACCTTCAACCACAATTCAAACTCAATAAACCCATAATTTTCACTAAATCCATCCAAGCTCTTGCAATAATCACCGAAAATTCATCAACCACAACTAAATTAAACTTAACCCACGATGTCGAATGGACACCCGGCTCGATTTCGTACTCGAAACTCCTCTCTCAATGCTGCAAAACTCAGTCTTTGAACCCCGGGTTACAGATTCACACCCATTTGATCAAATTAGGATTGAATCATGATCCAAAATGTAGAAACCATTTGATCAATTTGTACTCAAAATGCCGGGTTTTTGTCGGTGCACGCCAGCTGCTCGACGAAAGTCCTGAACCAGATTTGGTTAGTTGGTCCGCGTTGATATCGGGTTATGTGTTGAACGGGTTTGGGGAAGAGGCTATTTCGGGTTTTAGGGAGATGCACGCGTTGGGAATTAGGTGTAACGAGTTTACTTTCCCGAGTGTGCTCAAGGCGTGTTCGATGAAGAAGGATATTGTTGGGGGAAAGCAGATACATGGGGTTGTGGTGGTGACGGGTTTTGAGTCGGATGTTTTCGTTGCGAATACGTTGGTGGTTGTGTACGCGAAATGTGGCGAGTTTTTGGATTCGCGGAGGCTTTTTGATCAGATTCCGGAGAGGAATATTGTTTCTTGGAACGCTTTGTTTTCTTGTTACACGCAGGGTGATTTTTTCGAAAAAGCGATTGAATTGTTTCGAGATATGGTTGGTAGTGGGTTAAGGCCGGATGAGTTTAGTTTATCGACTATAATTAACGCTTGCACGGGTTTACGCGATATAAACGAAGGAAGAAAAATTCACGGGTATTTGATGAAACACGGGTACAGTTCCGACCCCTTTTCGTGTAACGCGCTTGTGGATATGTACTCTAAAGTCGGAGATTTCGAAGACGCTAAAACCGTCTTTGACCAGATCAAAAACCCCGATATCGTTTCTTGGAATGCGGTTATTGCCGGATGTGTTCTTCATGAATACAATGATACGGCTTTGGAGTTATCGCTAAATATGAGACGGTCCGGAACAAAACTGAATATGTTTACGTTTTCTAGCATTCTTAAAGCTTGCTCCGGGTTAGGTCTTCAAGATTTAGGTCAACAGTTTCACGCCGTTTTGATAAAGTCCAACATCGAATTGGATCCATTTTTGTGTTGTGGGCTTATAGACATATATTCTAAATGCGGTCAGATGGAAGACGCTACACGGGTATATAACATGATGCCAGAAAAAGAATTGATTGCGTTTAACGCGCTGTTATGTGGACACTCGCATAACGACAATGATATCGAAGCTTTAGCACTTTTTGTAGAGGAATATGGAGACGGTATAGGATTTAACGAGACTACGTTACTTGCAATCCTTAATGCCGCAGCTAGTTTGCAAGTTGTTAATGTAACCGAACAGATTCATGGACTTTCGTTAAGAACAGGGTTCCAATCGGACCCGTTTGTGATAAACAGTCTCATTGACTCTTATGCAAAAGGCGGTAGTGTGGAAAAAGCAAGAAAGGTGTTCGATGAATCGCCTATTGCTGACTTGGCGACTTTTACGTCGTTAATATCCGCGTATGCTTATTCGGGACAAGGTGAAGAAGCGATAAAGCTCTACTTAAAAATGCAAGATTTGGAGCTTAAACCAGATTCGTTTATTTGTAGTTCGCTTCTAAATACGTCAGCTAGTCTATCGGCTTATGAACAAGGTAAACAAATCCATGTTCATACGCTGAAATTTGGACTTTTATCGGACACGTTTACTGCGAACTCGTTAGTCAACATGTATGCTAGATGTGGAAGTATAGACGATGCGACTCGCGCGTTCTCCGAGGTACCCGAAAAGGGTATAGTGTCGTGGTCGGCGATGATCGGAGGATTTGCTCAACACGGGCATGGAAAAGAAGCGCTTTCGTTATTTGACGACATGTTAAAAGACGGTATTGCCCCTAATAACGTCACCCTAGTAAGCGTCCTATGTGCATGTAACCATGCTGGGCTAGTGACTCAAGCAAAACAATACTTCGAATCAATGGAGGATGTGTTTGGAATTAAACCGACCCAAGAGCATTACGCCTGCATGATCGATATTCTCGGTCGTGCGGGGAAGTTACATGAAGCGATGGATCTTGTAAATAAGATGCCGTTTGAGGCTAATGCTTCTGTTTGGGGGGCGCTTCTCGGTGCTGCGAAAACGCATAAAAACGTTGACCTTGGTCAAATCGCGGCC
The DNA here is from genome assembly GCF_002127325.2 of Helianthus annuus. Taxonomy (NCBI): domain Eukaryota; kingdom Viridiplantae; phylum Streptophyta; class Magnoliopsida; order Asterales; family Asteraceae; genus Helianthus; species Helianthus annuus. The sequence continues at coordinate 67,753,893 of NC_035447.2, forward strand.
CAGAAACTCATGCTTCTTGATCCTGAGAAATCAGGAACACACGTACTTCTAGCGAATATTTACGCGTCAGCCGGTTTATGGGAAAACGTTGCGGATATACGGAGACTGATGAAAGATAGTAAGGTCAAAAAGGAGCCCGGAATGAGTTGGCTCGAAGTCAAAGATCGGGTATACACGTTCATCGTAGGAGATAGAAGCCATTCGAGGACGAAACAAATCTATGAAAAACTTGACGAATTGATGGAGTTAGTTGGTAAAGAAGGGTATGTACCGGTTTTAGAAATCGATCTACACAATGTTAAAACAAGTGAAAAGGAGCTTCTTTTATCGTACCATAGTGAGAAACTAGCTGTTGCGTTCGCGCTCATAGCAACCCCTACACGAGCTCCGATCCGGGTCAAAAAGAACCTTAGAGTTTGCGTAGATTGTCACACATTTCTTAAATTTGTCAGTAAAGTTGTCGCAAGAGAGATAATTGTCCGAGACATCAACCGGTTCCACCATTTCAGAGACGGCTTGTGTTCTTGTGGCGATTATTGGTAAACTTTTCACAAGCGAAACAAGCTTTGGATAAAATTTTACCTGCGTCTGCGGTTAGTTTTTTTTTTTTTTTTTTTTTTTTTGAACGGTGTCTGCGGTTAGTTAAGGTGTGAGAAGAGCTATTTTTCCTTGAAATTTTGTTTACAAATATTTATTTGCCATTAATGGTGCATAATGATAAGGATTACTCTATTTGATATCAGAATTGCAACTATATATACAAGTTAAGAGGGGCAAACACAGTGGGTTGGCTAACGGGTCAAAATAGATCGAGGTTAAGTGTTAAACCAAAAGTTAAAACCCATGAATCAGGTCTGGAATTCGGGTTAAACACTAGTTACTGGGTCAAATGCGATTGCTTTTTCTAGTAAACTGAATTTTACACATTTTCTTTATTTGATCTGTTAGGAATTAGGATATAATAACCTACATCGACCCATCGACAAGTAAGCGTGTGGAAACAGTTGATAATTTGAATCTCCAATTAACATAACTGAGATACAAAATGTACAGTTGATAATACAGCATGTACAAAGGATGATTAATAATAATAATAATACAAACAATACCTAATCCTTAAAATGTTGTGTCACATAAACATAGAATCCTCAGACATTATTGTCAACAGAGAATACTTAACTTTCACTCTAATTCTACCACCCTCCACACATAACTTCGCTCCGCTGACCACCCAGTACCCCGGCGGGTCTTCCGGGCCCCTCACCATTTCCCGAGTATCAACAAACGACGACATTTTCGGTGTTCGTAAAGGCGGGCCATCAGGATATATAGCCGAATTCAATTCCACCTTTACGGGCTTCGGTTCAGGTGCAGTAAGCCCCATACTAAACGGTGTGCTCATTAACGTTGACATAAGTCCCGACTTCCGCGAGTGCATGGATGGCCCGTCCCATTCTGACCGTCGGATCTTTGCAGACGCAACCATCGAGTATCCTAACCGAAGAAAGAGAGTCTTTTTTAAGCCCAGACCTTTGACTTCGAACCAAGCTTTGGTGACGATGAAAGCGGAGTCGTCAATGCGGGTCTCAGTGTACTCGACCGGGAGAGTGCAGACCTGGGAGAATATGCTCCATTTGACGGGTTCTAGATAGCCTTTTCCGATCGGCTCGTCGCTAGGTTTATAGGTGAAATCGTCAGTGAGTTCAAGCAGTTTAGGAATCGAAGATAGGTGTTGCAGATGGATGGCTAGCCGATCACTCTTCCGTCCTTCTAAGTATAACCGTACCCCAGTCACTGGCCTGTTCTCAGAATCGACCTGTAAAAAGTCAAAATAGATTTAAGCGAAATCGGGTTGGTTTAGTTAAGGGGTGTTCAAAAAGCTCGTTGCTCGAGGCTCGCTCAAAAAAAGCTCGTTTTGTAATCAAGCTGAGCTCGAGCCAGTGGTGCTCGGCTCGTGCCTCGACTTGTGGCTCGGCTCGATGGATCGACTTGATGGCTCGGCTCTATGGTTCGACTCGTATGTATGTGTGGGTGTGCATATATATATTTTAGAAATGTGTGAATTTTTTTATTTATGTTTTTATGTTATCAATATCTGTAAAAAAATATAACGAGCCGGCTCGATTCAGCTCGATCTGACTCGAAGTTTTTACGAGCCGAGCTTGACTTTTCAGCTGGAAAAAATAATCAAGCTGAGTGAACTGGCTCGTTTAAGTTCGAGCTCGAGCCCAGCCTGCCTTGGCTCGATTACAGCCCTAGTTTAGGCTGGCCCGACCCACAAACCTTATTTTTGTCCACTTTTTAAATTTTATCAATGTTTAACCCCTTAAAAAGGGTTGGCTTTCGATCTATTTGACATGTTTCTTTTCTAGTTAAGTATTTTAGCTTAACCTGTGTGACGCGTTAGATATTAAACATAAACTTTGGTAATGAAAATAGGCAATATTTGACCTTGGTGGTGTTGACATAGAGGCGAGGACCCAAGAAAGTGAACTGAAGCGAAGGAGATGGGGTTTTCTTGCGTCTAGGAGCGAGCGGAAGATCACCGTATGCCGGGGCCCATTGTCGTGGCAATTGGAACTCTAAAAATTGTTCAAGCTCCTCGATTGGTGGTTTGTCTGCAAAATATGAAGCAAGTTACAAGGCAAGTTTTAACGAAGCCCCTCTACTTTCTTGACAATCAACATTACTTTTACTACACCCGTGTAGAATAGTAAGTAACTCTACAAGCCCAAAGTAGGGGTGTAGCTAGGGCTGCAAACGAACTGAACATTCGGCGAATAGTTCGTGAACCATTCAGTGAGAAGTTCTTGTGTTCGTTCGTTTAATAAAATGAACGAGAACACAAACAAGAAATTCCGTTCGTTAAGTTAAAATGAACGAACATGAACAGAGGCCGCGTTCGTTCATTTATGTTCGTGAACGTGTTCGTTTATGTTTGTTTGTGTTCGATAGTTCATTAGTGTTTTTCGTTTTTATATTTTATTTAAAGACTTCAAAATTTCGACAAATAAAATATTTAATAAGTATCAGTGTATTATATATTATGTTCATGAATGCTTGTTTGTGTTCGTTTGTTTCCATTTTTGTTCATAAACATTAGTTTGTGTTTATGAACGCTTGTTTGCATTCGTTGCCTAAAATTAACAAATAAACACGAATACATTCATATGCTTAACGAACGAACACAAACATAAAATCTCGTTCGGTAAGTGTTCATGAATAGTTCGTGAACACACATATTTCCTTAACAAACGAACACGAACAAGGTCTTGTTCGTGTTCGTTTGGTTCGTTTGCAGCCCTAGGTGTAGCTAGGCTGAGCTTTTAGAGAGCCAATCTCGAGTAGCTCACTAGCGGCTCGGTGACTCCTTTACACCCTAGCCACAACTGCAGACTAGATCAACTTAAAACCGTCATAGAAGTTCATGATGCAAGAAGCATACTTACATCTAAGGTACAAATTGATGGCGTGGCTTAAAAATCCACTACCACGAACACCGCTTAAAAGTGCAACGATTGGAATAAAGGACATAGAAATGACGTTTGGTGCTTGCGAAACAGTCGAAAGCCAACTTTTGTGGCTTTGACCTTTATCAATACCTCCTCGGCGAACATGAATGCTCAATAGATCCTAAGGGACGAAAATAAAATGCCAATAGATTAACATCACTATTTAAAAGTATTAAAAATTATAAAAAAAAGGCGGCCAAAAAATAGGATCATTGTTACGTGTAGAAATGGTAATCAAGAGTTAAGAGCTAAGAATTGGAGAAGAAGAAAGAATCCAGAGAAGAAGGAGATTAATCTCAAATCAATAGCTGTCATACTCATCTCTTTCCAACAGTATTTAACAGATCCTTTTACAATTTACAAGATCAGTCCCTATACTTTGAATTACTGACACACTAGACCCTGGACTATTTATCACATATCAATACTCCCCCCTTAAAAGATTTTTGTCCTCAAAAATCAGAAATGGTAAAAAAAAAAAAGTTTCTAATCAAAAGTATCAAAAGGAAATTGTGAAAATTTTTGTGCTTTACTTTGCAGCTCCAATGATCCAACAAGAATTATTTTCTTCTCACAAAAGCCTACTTCATAAGAGCAGATGTCATGACAATTTGCAGCCCCATTAGATGAACTATATTTCATTCTTTTCTTCGTCCACATGGCTGTGATAATTGACAGACCAACAACCGAATCATATCTAACAATCACTGATGCAAACTCACCCTGCAGTGTTCTATAGTGCACATCCCGTTTTAATGATTTTTTGCCAAACTTTAGAACAATAGGTTGCGCCAAAGCAATTGCTAGTGCAAGAACAACAGAATGCTGAGCTGGACTTAACTCAGATACAAGGAGTGAGATCAAAGGCTCAACACAGCGAGCAGCAGCAATTGTGGATCTGATTCTTGCATTTCCAAAAAGTACACAGCACAACTCAGTAGCATCGCCTTTCAAGTCCATTGAACAATTAGATGAAAGAATTCTGCAAAGAACATCGACTGCATTCATTTCAACATCCGCAACAGCAAGAGCTCCTAATGGATTATCACTCAATAGTCCAACTAGTGCAGCAATAGCAGCATGCTGGTCTTTCTCCAACCCACTATTTAAAAGTTCCACCAATGGTTGAACAGCATGCCTAGCAGAATCTGCATTTCTAATGTGATCAGCACAAAATAGATTCTCTAGTGCTTTGGCCACACTATACCTTGCACCCCTTCCCCCCATTCTTAAAACGGCTATAAGCTGACTCACAGCACCATATGCTGACTCATGTCTCCGTATTTCAGCAGTGCTGAATAAAATCCCTAGTAAATCAGTAGCAGCTTCTTCGGTGGCTTCTTGTGGGCCCAGTGAAAGATACTTTGTTAAAGCTTCCAAAGCACCAGATTCAACCATAACAATCTTATTTGACGAGGAGTCGTTTCCGAGCTGTATTAAAAACCCGAGTGCTAGAAATGGTGCACCAGGTCGATCGGGAATGGGCTTGAGTAAATCAACAAGAGCTGGTATTGCCTTCCTAGAAGTAGCACCAACCCTAATATCATCAACTCTAAACAACCTCTCGAGAGCAACTTGTTCTGGATAAGGAACCAGTGTAGATGTAGCATCAATCAGGCCACTCATTTGAACCTCTGAAACTAGATTGACTGTTTTTGTTGAACCCAAAATTCCCACATTTTGACCCAGTTCCAACCTGATTGGTAGCATGAGAAATGATGGATATTCGTTAAGAATATCAAGGCTAGTTTCTGTCTTGACATCATTGTGAAGGTCATCTACTTCAAGAAATGAATTTCCATTAGGTTTAAGGTGACTATTAGTAGCATCAAAAACTGGTTCATCAAGCATATAATCCACATCAAAATCCTCGATATTGCTTGTTTCACTAATATACTCATGCTTTACAGATGTGGGTTTCAACTTCTGTACAAGAATATCAAACAACTTTTGTCCGTCTTCTTGGCCAACCTGAAGTTGACACTCGCCTACCAGAAAGTTTAATGGGTCATCAACCCTTTCTGTGGGTACATCATCACAAACGTCATCAACTTGATGGTGTTCCAATTGAACATGATGATGTTCCTCTGGCATATCTAAGCCAAGAATCTGCTTAATGTCATCTTTCATTTCGTTTTCTGATCCTCTAACATTATTATCTTTTTCATTTAATGGTTCTTTAAAATCACCTTTCAGTGCGTTAAGTGCAATAAATTGTTCTTTAAAATCACCCTTCAATGCATTGACCTTTTCTTTAGGCATTTCGTCGAGCACCTTGAGGGCATACTCACTATCACCTGAATCTTGACCAATTAATTCTTGAATCTCAACCTCAATTTCAGATTCAACCTCAACACTAGTTTGAATCTCAGTTTCACTATATTCCTTACTAGAATTCGCACCAGAAGATTGTTTCCCTACCTTCTTATATTCTTTATTGCCATCTAAAATGCCAAGAAGATTAACTTGGTTTTTTGCCTTTTCATAAGCCTCATTAAGTGTTTTTGGATTCAAGAACTTAACCCACAATTTAATTTCAGATTTGAGACCTCTCACAAATAGACTTGTAGCATATTCTTCACTTAGAATTACTTTAGTAAGAAGTAAATCAAATGAATCACAATAGTCTTGAAATGAACCTGTTTGTTGTAAGTTCTGAATTTCTTCCATAGCTGATGCAGTATTTAGAATTTTTGTTTCTTGATTCTTGGTTCCGAATAAGCTAGGGCTTCGTTTTCCCCATGTTGGAGATCCTATCCATTCATCCCAACTTCTGTAACCCGTGTAAAGTTCCCAATTAGTTGGTGGTTTTGAATAATCCGGTATGTAGCCACAACAATGACCCCTGCCTTCATATTTCATCCCACCACAAGAACACCTAATAGTTCCACAAACGTGAACTCTGTTCACCCATATCAAACCCCCACATGAGCACAAGAACACCATTCTTGGTTGTTGATTTGTTGAACTGATTCAATATTAGGGAAAAATTGAATCGAATTGAAGCAGAATTGATCGAACAAATGATCAATTCCAGTGAATCGAAATGAAACGGTGTTTGAAACGATCGATTAGATTGAATTTTAACGAATTGAAGTTTGAATCACGAATTGTCCGAAGATCGAACAGCTCTGATACCACTGTTACGTGTAGAAATGGTAATCAAGAGTTAAGAGCTAAGAATTGGAGAAGAAGAAAGAATCCAGAGAAGAAGGAGATTAATCTCAAATCAATAGCTGTCATACTCATCTCTTTCCAACAGTATTTAACAGATCCTTTTACAATTTACAAGATCAGTCCCTATACTTTGAATTACTGACACACTAGACCCTGGACTATTTATCACATATCAATCATACATCCTTCTTAGATCGTGACACGACAGACGGTCTTAGAGAATTCGCGAGTATAGGAGGGAGATCCCAAGCTACGGACCGTTCATCCTGCATTACACCACAACGATTGCAATAAGAAGAAAACTATTATAAAGTTTATTTCTAACTAAACGTGCGCTCAATACAAAACAATTTTTAGGAGAAAATCGCGATAACCACTTGTATGTAGTGCGATCTACTTCTCACTGATGGACATACCTTTTCCTTTAATGATTTATCAAATCCCGAAACAGAAGCTTCAGATTCATGCTTAGAAAATTCATCATCGGCTAATTGCTTTAACAAATTCTGCACTTCTGTTGGCTCAAGATTTGAACTTTGTAGCTGCTTTAGGTAAATTACATCTTTACCCCCCATCTTTACCCCGACAACTATATGAGTACCGTATTTATCGATAAACCTGAGGATACAAGGTTTCTTGGTTTTAGATTTTGCATAATACTACAATAAACGGTTTAGAAATCGAGTAAAAGGTCATACTCAGCGAGAGCCGTAGGATCCCATGAAGACGGCACTTCTTGCTTCACCTTCTCGGATAACGCGATCTGTGTTTTCGCTAACTCGATGTTGTATAATGTAATAAACCAACCATCAAATGCTAGATTTTTTGTCATCGGTGCGTCCTTTTGCCAACATCCTTTGTAACCAAACATCGAATTGAAGAGCCCGGATGGTATCTTACCGGATAATGATAGTTCCTGGTTGAATTGCTCTGACATCTGATATTCATACACACACGCACACATACATATACAAGTATTAGCCTAGCAATGACTTTAGGGATTTAGCTAATTGTCTTGAATTATTAGAATTTAGAACCATACAGATATATCAGTATCGATATTTGATAACTTTGATTGAGGAAACAAGGTCCCGAGATGAGGCAGGAGCATAAAAGCGCACCACTACACATACGCAACTCGCAAGGTATTTATATATATTTTTTAATATTTCTGATACGTTTCTATCATCATGTATCCAAAACTTAGATATAAATAAGCTCCTACACACAATCTTCCCATGTACACGAGGCGCACCCCATACCTGCGCCTAGGTACTGACAAAACAGGTTTTGTCGTGTTTAACAGGTCAGAGACTACACGATTAACACACGTATCAAACATGAATACGACTCGTTTAACTACTTTATACCTCAATTGTATGTTATATGCATAGTCACATGGATTGGGGTACGTTCCGGTACACGGAACGGAAACTGGCACGCGGTTCGTCCATTTCTAAAATCCGGTACGAGGGGGGTAGGTTCATTCAGAACGCCAACTCGGTATGTGGTACGGTGTACCATATAGTCTGGTACATTGTATCATAAACAAACTAATTTTACACTTTTATGAAAAAATCACTAGTTTAGGAAATAAATGTAAACCAATGAAAGATATGGGGTTAAATGGAAAAATTACACAAACTAAATTAAACCTAAATTCCTAACTTCCGCCGTGAACATCCGTAAACTTCCATGGGGAAAAACTTGGACATTCAATAAAAAATTGGATCAATTCCTTCAAAAATTAGTGTGCAAAGCCTATTGGGATTCCAATCTAACGACCTAGAATTAACCGGTACGTGTTTTATTACGATCCCAATCAGCAATTTGATCCATCCGGTACGCGAATTTCATGAACAGAATACGATAATCTAAAAATTCGGAAACTATCAGTTAGAGCGATCCAGATCATGTACCTTGAGCAATCAGTACGATTCTGTACCCGTTTCCAGTACGAACGATCCGGAACGAAGATCGGGGGTAGGTTAGCGTTTCCTGTGACTGTGGTTATATGTACCAAGAAGGAGAAATGATTGAACCTAGCCTCCTAAATTTAATTTTTTTAAAAGAATAAAACTATATGGTGTACTTTTTCTTAAACAGGTCTTATCGTGTCTTAAACAATTCAGGAATTGTCAGCCAGACCTACGTTGTTTGCTGTACACCGAGCCTCCCGCAATCAGAAGCTCAAGGACTTGCGCTTTTTAAAATCCAGACTGATATAGATGCATATTTATGTATGAGCTTAGCATTGACTTTTAAGGTCAAACCTATTATGTATCAGCTCAAAATTCACAAACTTTATACAATTCATAACCACACACACATTATTACTGATATTTGATATCTACTCTAACATACATATATGTATGTATAGTATATATGTCAAACCAATAACTTACTTGATTGAAGGAAAGAACATCTGAATGAAACCGGGTCCGATCACCTTTATCGCACTTAATCGCCGGAGAAACATCGGGAACAACAACACCACCAGGAACCACCAGATCCTTACTTAGGGTTCCACCGAGTTCAATCAGTGTTGACCCGGACGGTCCGGGTTTACACCCGGTTAGCCGGATATCGCAAGTGAGATCATACCCGTACCCGATTACCGACACCGCCTTCTCAGCTGCCGATTGAGGATCAAAGAAATTCGTCTTATAAATCGACATCGAATTTATCGAATTGGTTTCTGGGTTTTGAAATTGAGGATGAATTAGTGGTGGGTTTTGGATAAAGTTTGAAACTTGATGGATAATTTGAAAGATTTGAGGATCAAAGAGGTGGGTCTTGTAAATCTTGATGAACAAATGATGGGTATTGGATAAAGTTTGAGAATTTGCTTCTGGGTTTTGAAATTGAGGATGAATTAGTGATGGATTTTGGATAAAAAGTTTGGAACTTAATGAACTAGTGATGGGTATTGAGTAAAGTTTGAAAATTGATGACTTTTGAAGAACTAGTAATGGGTATGGGATAAAGTTTACAAAATTGAAGAATTTGCTTCTGGGTTTTAATATTGAGGATGAATTAGTGATGGGTATTGGATAAAGTTTGAATCTTGAGGGGGGATGAAGAGGGTTTTTGAGAAAAGTGATTTGGTTGTTGAGATGAAAGTTTATTATTACAGGGGGTTTGAATTGGTGTGGGTTGCTTTGGTGGTTGGTTAATGGTGGGGTTGTGAGTTTGGACAGTGTGAATGGAGGTGGTGAACGATGGCGGCCGAATGGGAGGTGTGGGTGGCTGCCAGGTGGAAATTGAAAAAGGATTAAAGAGTTGACTTTGAAGAGTCAAAGTTTGAATAATGAAATTGGGTGGTAGTTGCACTCTAAAAAGGGTTTTGTTTTCTTAAAGACTAGTGAACTATTTTTTTTTAATATAAAGAGCCAGTAAGAAACTACTGGAGAAACAACAACAAAACAAAAACAAACGGCAAAGCCAAAACGCACCAAAACGGAAAAGGAAATTACAACATATCGGCAATGTCAAAATCTAACCACTTTCCCCACGACGGCGTCTTGAGCTTCGAACGGTTAAAAATCCAGATAAAGGCATCTTCCTTGATCAGGTCCACCGATTTAGAGACCGGAACAAAAATATCTTCAAAAGCTTTCATGTTTCTAGCGATCCAGATCCTCCAAACAGTTGCAAGAAAAATGGAGTAGACCATCTTCTTCCATTTTGCATCTCCCGGTTGACTTGAAAAGAAACCCGCAAGGTCAGAAAGGCAGTGGACGTTAGTTGGGAAACTCACACGCAACCAAGTGCATATGCTCCACCAGATGCTCTTGGCCCACAAACATTTAACAAAAATATGGGCTGGGTCCTCATCGTGTATCCCGCATCTAGGACACAAAGTATCGGATAAGGGTACACCCCAAAGAAGCAGGCCCAATTTCGAAGCAATCTTGTCGAGCAAGGCCCTCCAGGCCAGAACATTAACCTTCGGAGGCACCCATGCGTTCCACCGAAAATCCACTGGTTCAATAACTCCCATATTAGCAGCCTCCTCAAGATCCAATCT